>NW_028227256.1:119835131-120397631 GCF_978045245.1 Mus caroli
CAATAAATTGACTAAGAGAGAAATTATAGAAAAAAATACGACTTACAATAGTCTTTTTTTTTTTAGAATCTCTTTTAATATTTATTATTTTTTAATTTATTTTTTATTGGGTATTTTCCTCGTTTAAATTTTCAATGCTATCCCAAAAGTCCCCCATACCCACCCCCCAATCCCCTACCCACCCTCTCCACCTTTTTGGCCCTGTACTGGGGCA
The DNA here is from genome assembly GCF_978045245.1 of Mus caroli. Classification (NCBI taxonomy): domain Eukaryota; kingdom Metazoa; phylum Chordata; class Mammalia; order Rodentia; family Muridae; genus Mus; species Mus caroli. The sequence goes on from NW_028227256.1 coordinate 119,835,346, forward strand.
TATAAAGTTTGCAAGACCAATGGGCCTCTCTTTGCAGTGATGGCTGACTAGGCCATCTTTTGATACATATGCAGCTAGAAACACCAGCTCTGGGATACTGGTTAGTTCATATTGTTGTTCCATCTATAGGGTTGCAGTTCCCTTTAGCTCCTTGGGTAATTTCTCTAGCTCCTCCATTGGGGGCCCTGTGATCCATCCAATAGCTGACTGTGATCATCCACTTCTGTGTTTGCTAGGCCCCAGCATAGTCTAACAAGAGACAGCTATATCTGGGTCCTTTCAGCAAAATCTTGCTAGTATATGCAATGGTGTCAGTGTTTGGAAGCTGATTATGGGATGGATCCATGCATATGGCAATCACTAGATGGTCCATCCTTTTGTCACAGCTCCAAATTTTGTCTCTGTAACTCCTTCCATGGGTGTTTTGTTCCCATTTTTAAGAAGGGGCAAAGTGTCCACACTTTGGTCTTCATTCTTCTTGAATTTCATGCGTTTAGCAAATTGTATCTTATATCTTGGGTATCCTAAGTTTCTGGGCTAATATCCACTTATCAGTGAGTACATATTGTGCGAGTTCCTTTGTGATTGGGTTACCTCACTCAGGATGATGCGCTCCAGGTCAATCCATTTGCCTAGTAATTTCATAAATTCATTCTTTTTAATAGCTGAGTAGTACTCCATTGTGTAAATGAACCACATTTTCTGTATCCATTCCTCTGTTGAGGGGCATGTGGGTTCTTTCCAGCTTCTGGCTATTATAAATAAGGCGGCTATGAACATAGTGGAGCATGTGTCCTTCTTACCGGTTGGGACATCTTCTGGATATATGCCCAGGAGAGGTATTGCAGGATCCTCCTGTAGTAATATGTCCATTTTTCTGAGGAACCTCCAGACTGATTTCCAGAGTGGTTGTACAAGCTTGCAATCCCACCAACAATGGAGGAGTATTCCTCTTTCTCCACATCCTCACCAGCATCTGCTGTCACCTGAATTTTTGGTCTTAGCTATTCTGACTGGAGTGAAATGGAATCTCAGGGTGGTTTTGATTTGCATTTCCCTGATGATTAAGGATGTTGAACATTTTTTCAGGTGCTTCTCAGCCATTCGGTATTCCTCAGGTGAGAATTCTTTGTTCAGCTCTGAGCCCCATTTTTTAATGGGGTTATTTGATTTTCTGGAGTCCACCTTCTTGAGTTCTTTATATATATTGGATATTAGTCCCCTCACCGATTTGGGAGAGGTAAAGATCCTTTCCCAATCTGTTGGTGGCCTTTTTGTCTTATTGACTATGTCTTTTGCTTTGCAGAAGCTTTGCAATTTTATGAGGTCTCCATCTTACAGCACAAGCCATTGCTGTTCTATTCAGGAATTTTTCCCCTGTACCCATATCTTCGAGGATTTTCCCTACTTTCTCCTCTATAAGTTTCAGTGTCTCTGGTTTTATTTGGAGTTCTTTAATCCACTTAGATTTGACCTTAATACAAGGAGATAGAATTGGTTCAATTCCCATTTTTCTACATGATACCTGCCAGTTGTGCCAGCACCATTTCTTGAAAATGTTGTCTTTTTTCCACTGGATGGTTTTAGCTCCCTTGTCAAAGATCAAGTGACCATAGGTGTGTGGGTTCATCTCTGGGTCTTCAATTTTGTTCCATTGGTCTACTTGTCTGTCACTATACCAATACCATGCAGTTTTAATCACAATTGCTCTGTAGTACAACTTTAGGTTCTGCATGGTGATTCCACCAGAGGTTCTTTTATCCTTGAGAAGAGTTTTTGCTATCCTAGGTTTTTTGTTATTCCAGATGAAGTTGCAGATTGCTCTTTCTAATTCGTTGAAGAATTGAGTTGGAATTTTGATGGGGATTGCATTGAATCTGTAGATTGCTTTTGGCAAGATAGCCATTTTTACAATGTTGATCCTGCCAATCCATGAGCATGGGAGATCTTTCCATATTCTGAGATCTTCTATAATTTCTTTCTTCAGAGACTTGAAGTTTTTATTATACAGATCTTTCACTTCCTTAGTCAGAGTCACGCCAAGATATTTTATATTATTTGTGACTATTGAGAAGGGTGTTGTTTCCCTAATTTCTTTCTCAGCCTATTTATGCTTTGTGTACAGAAAGGCCATTGACTTGAGTTAATTTTATATCCAGCTACTTCACCGAAGCTGTTTATCAGGCTTAGGAGTTCTCTGGTGGATTTTTTAGGGTGACTTATATATACTATCATATCATCTGCAAAAAGTGATATTTTGACTTCTTCCTTTCCAATTTGTATCCCCTTGATCTCCTTTTGTTGTCTAATTGCTCTGGCTAGGACTTCAAGAACAATGTTGAATAGGTAGGGCGAGAGAGGACAGCCTTGTCTAGTCCCTGGTTTTAATGGGATTGCTTCCAGCTTCTCACAATTTACTCTGATATTGGCTACTGGTTTGCTGTAGATTGCTTTTATCATGTTTAGGTATGGGCCTTGAATTCCTGATATTTCCAAGACTTTTATCAAGAATGGGTGTTGGATTTTTTCAAATGCTTTCTCAGCATCTAATGAGATGATCATGTGGTTTTTGTCTTTGAGTTTGTTTATATACTGGATTACGTTGATGGATTTCCGTATATTGAACCATCCCTGCATCCCTGGGATGGAACCTACTTGGTCAGGATGTATGATTGTTTTGATGTGTTCTTGGATTCGGTTAGCAAGAACTTTATTGAAGATTTTTGCATCGATACTCATAAGGGAAATTGGTCTGAAGTTCTCTATCTTTGTTGGGTCTTTTTGTGGTTTAGGTATCAGAGTAATTGTGGCTTCATAGAATGAGTTGGGTAGAGTACCTTCTGTTTCTATTTTGTGGAATATTTTGTGAAGAACTGGAATTAGGTCTTCTTTGAAGGTTTGATAGAACTCTGCAGTAAACCCATCTGGTCCTGTGCTTTTTTTGTTTGGGAGACTATTAATGACTGCTTCTATTTCTTTAGGGGATATAGGACTGTTTAGATCATTAACCTGATCTTGATTTAGCTTTGGTACCTGGTATCTGTCTAGAAACTTGTCCATTTCATCCAGGTTTTCCAGTTTTGTTGAGTATAGCCTTTGTAGAAGGATCTGATGGTGTTTTGGATTTCTTCAGGATATGTTGTTATGTTTCCCTTTTCATTTCTGATTTTGTTAATTAGGATGCTTTCCCTGTGCCCTCTAGTGAGTCTGGCTAAGGGTTTGTCTATCTTGTTGATTTTCTCAAAGAACCAGCTCCTTGATTGGTTGATTCTTTTTATAGTTCTTCTTGTTTCCACTTGGTTGATTTCACCCCTGAGTTTGATTATTTCTTGCCTTCTACTCCTCTTTGGGTGAATTTGCTTCCTTTTGTTCTAGAGCTTATAGGTGTGTTGTCAAGCTGCTAATGTGTGCTCTCTCTAGTTTCTTTTTGGAGGCACTCAGAGCTATGAGTTTTCCTCTTAGGAATGCTTTCATTGTGTCCCATAAGTTTGGGTATGTTGTGGCTTCATTTTCATTAAACTCCAAAAAGTCCTTAATTTCTTTCTTTATTCCTTCCTTGACTAAGTTATTATTGAGAAGAGTTTTGTTCAGTTTCCACGTGAATGTTGGCTTTCTATTAGTTATTTTGTTATTGAAGATCAGTCTTAGTCCATGGTGATCTGATAGGATGCATGGGACAATTTCAATATTTTTGTATATGTTGAGACTTGTTTTGTGACCAATTATATGGTCAATTTTGGAGAAGGTACACATGGACACTTGCTCAAGTATGCTCATTGAAGCTTTATTTGTAAGAGCCAGTATATAGTAACAACAGAGATGTCCCTCAACTGAAGAATGGATAAAGGAAACATGATTCATCCACACAATGTAATACTACTTATCCATTGAAAACAAAGACATCTTGAAATTCTCATGTAATTGGGTGGTACTAGAACACACTATCCTGAGTGACATAACTCAGAACCACAAAAAAACACACATGATCTGTACTTACTTAAAAGTGAACCTTAGCCATAATGTAAAGAATAGCCATGCCTCACTCCACAGATCCAAAGAAACTAAGTAATAGAGGGCACAAGAGAGAATGCTTGGTAAGGGAAATAGACATTGGAGGAAGACTGAGGGAGGGAACTGTTGTGGGAGAGGGTGTGAGGAGTGGAACAGTGATGGGGATCAGGTGTGTGGGAAGGGAGCTGGAAAGGACTGGGAGAGGGAGTGGTTTGTGTGTGGGGGGGAGGGTATCTCTTGGACTAGCTAGAGACATGTGACTCAGGAGGATCCCAGGAGTCTATTGGGTGACCTTAGCTCAGACTCTTAGCAGATGGGGATACTGAAACTGAAGTGGCCACCTCCTGTAGAAAGGAGGATCTTCCAATGAAAGGAGCAGGATATCAACCCACCCACTGCCAAAGACCAGTTTTGACACCAGAGAGTAAACTGAGGCAGGCAGTCAATGACGGGACTGGTCTAGATACTGACAAAGGCTGCTGGAGTCAATGATTAGAGAAAATACTCAGCAGACTTTTCTCTGAGTGAACAAATCTTAATTTACTGGAGCTGGCAATCCCTGTGGCCAGAAAAAAAAATCTTAACAATTTTCACTCCTTGTGGCCAGCAAGAAAAAAAAAAAGGAAAGAGTGAAAATTCATACACAGACACAGACACACACACTCACACACATACACACACAGAGGTGAGGAAACAAAAGCAGAAGCCAATAACTTGATACATAAAAATAAATAAATACATGCATATATTAATACACACATACAAAGATGTATACTAAAATGCATACAGACTTACAGAGAGACATATACATATTTACACATTAAGTGGTTATGGCAAAGCTCCAGCAACTAGACTCGAAGCATTTTACACACACACACACACACACACACACACACACACACACACACACACATTTGGTGGATAGAGCAAGCTTGAACACACACCCAAGGAAGCTTTACATATATACATACATATTTGATGGATGAACAATGTTCTAACACACACAAACCTTATGCATACATACACATAGATGATGGATGGAAGAAACAATGTTCACCCCCAACAATTTGTTTTTCTTCCATAACTTTTATATCCCAGCAAAATCTTTCAAGCAGTATAAAATTACAATGTGTTTCATTTTTTAGTTATCTTCTAGTGAATAATTGTGAAATAAACAGTGTGTTACCCAATACCTTTACAAGAAATAACATTGCTTAGTACAGGTAAAGAAAACAAATTATTCCCAAGAACCCACATACATTTGTAACTAAGCAACTTGTTATAGATTAAGAAAGTGTGAGCAAGCAAGGGAGTTTTCTCTGCCAGTTTCTCTTATCAGCAGGCAGCAATTTGCAGTTACAAAGAAAGGAGTAATTATTTTATTATTTATCTTTATAAGTAATCTTGTAAAAATCTTAAAAGAATCACAAATGTGCACTTTTGTATAAAAATCAGTTATATATGCCTTAAATCCTCAAAATACATATCTACTCATCAGCAATTTGTAATCAATCCTATCAGGAAGCTGAGGGCAAAAATGGGTATAAGAAATCAGCCATCACCAGTCCAGTTGCAGTGAGATTCATGTCAGCCATTGTCCTTATTTCCTGACCTTAAAAGGTCCCTAGTTTACTTAACTAGCAAGAGTGTGTCTTTCTGAATTCCAACTTATTCCCTAAGATTTTTCTACATCAGATCCAGTAGTAAAATCATCTCAATCTAGTTTTACTAACAACTTTATTTTTCCAAATGATTTCTAAGTCTAACCTTATTTTTTTTCCCTAGGGTGCTGACTGAATCATTAATGTGTTCCAGCAGCAATGTCTGCAAGATATCAAGAATTATTATCATGCGTGCCAGAGGTACAATCTAGTGAGGGACTGGAAGCCCCCTTTAAGTTTTCGTATAATTCTTAGATTAAGAGGGATGTGAGGGTAGTAAGAGGAGCAGAACTCCATAACAGTATGAACGCCTCAGGACGCATGGCATACCAAGGCTCACCCACTGTGGGTGTGGTAACCAGTGGGTCGCATTCCATGGGTTTTAAAGCCATTTGCTATTTCTCCTGTAGGAGCCTTGGCAATCCGAAATTTGCCCTGCCTACAGGATAACCGAGGATAAAGATGAAGTGGAGGTTGAGAGGAGAGCCAACGAATGGCTGAACTTGACATCCATCCCATGTAAGAGAGCCAATCCCTGACAGCTATTAGTAATACTCTGCTATGCTTGCAGACTGGTGCCTAGCATAACTGTATCCTGAGAGGCTTCATCTAGCAGCGGATGGAAACAGAGGCAGAGACCCACAGCCAAATATCAGACAGAGCTGGCAGAGTTTTGTGGAGAATGGGGAATATTACTGAACAAACCAAAAGGATCAAGTATACCACAAGAAGACACACACAATCAACTAACCTAGGTCCATGGAGACTAACAGGGACTGAACCACCAACCAAGGAGCATGCAGGGACTGGACCTAGGTAGGTCCCACACACAATTGTAGCGTATGTGTAGCTTGGTAGAGACCCCTACCAACTTGATGTCACAGGACAGGGTGATATGGGGTCAGGGGCCTTCCCCTTATTTAAGGAGAGGAGTAATTAGGAATGGAGGAGTGTGGGGCTCTGGGGTTAGGGGAAAGAGGGCGAGGGAGAGAGCCCACGTCCCACCAGAGTTCCTGTGCTCTGGGCAGGCAGACATGGGAGGACTGACGTTCGATTTCACCTCAGCCCTGGGTGGGCATCTAGCTGTGTGAAGCTACTGACCCCACTCAGTGGGGGGTGAACAAGGGACAGCCCCCGATACCAGGGGCCCTGGAACTACACTTTTGGCCGAGGAGATATGGGAGAGAGGGCAGAGGGAGAGAGGTTCCCACACAGGCAAGAGTCTTTAGTCCAGTCCATGGCTGGAGCACAGGAAGGCCTTCTGACCGGAGATTAAGCACAGCTCATTAGGAGAAAGCCTATCCCATCATCCAAGCACAGTGGGCCTTGATGAACAGAGACAGTTTAGGGTTTTTAGAGCTTTATTGTAGAAAGGCAGGGGGAAAGAGAGAATGTAAGAGAGAGAGAGAGAGAGAGAGTCCAGCCATGGCCAAGAAAGAGAAGGGGGAAAGAGAAAGAGAGAAGAAAAGCTTGAGAGTAAGAGAGTAAGGGGAGTAAGAGAGTGAGGAGGGGCCAAGCAGCCCCTCTTATAGTGGGCAGTTATCTTGCTGTTGCTAGTTAACTGGGAGGAGTTTAACCTGAAGGTCAGAAGCTTGGGATATTGTCTATGTGAGTACTAGCCACATATTTCTCTTGTGGGGGCTGTGGGGGCAGTAACTTCCACAGGAGCCAAGGTTCCAGGAGACATGAGGGAACACCTTCCATCCCGTGTAGGTGAATTATCACCACCAGGTCCTACTGGGGTTCAGACCTCAACTTAACTGGAGCCCAGACTGTCTGTTAATAGCCCATTGCACAACAGAGGAAGTGATTTGTAAAGCAGAGATTGGGTGGAGAGGTTACTGTTGAGCTTTGACCAGGAGATAATGTGAATAGATAATTAAATTAATGAAAAATTTAAAAACAAACTGGAGAATAAATAAATAAATAAATAAATAAATAAATAAATAAATAAATAACAGGTAAAATGTGATAGAATCTAGCAAAATCATATCTAGTGGAGTGATTGTTGCTGACTGTACAGTGGATTTTGATTGTCATGTATGGCTTATAACATGTGTTTTAATTCTAGGTATTCAACAAACAAATAATAAATACTTAAAAACAAAACAAGAACAGGTGTCAATTGGAGAGGAAGATAATAAATTCATAATTCTCTTCTGATAGGAAGTGTATTAGAAGTAGTGGATATCAAGGCTGTGGTTGAACCTCATAGTGGAAGGAAGTGCATTACAAAGAACCAACATGATATATAGAGATCCAGACATGATGGCATTAAGGAAAGGCTTCCATTTAAATCTCAGAGGGGAGCTTCATTGACAATGAGAAGGAAAAGGAAACACATGGAGAGACACACACACAGAGACAGATAGAGAGAGATATCAATGTGTGTTTTTTAGAATGTAGGGAATGTTCTTACTATTTTAGTAAGTAGATATTACATTGAACAGAGAGTCAGACAAGAATGACAGACAAAAATGATTCAATTTTCTGCCTTTCTTAAATTTATTCTTTCCATTATTTCATACATATCTATATAGGTCATTCTGGGTACTGTCTTGTGCCACCATCTCCTCTGTCTTCCACCCACATTGCACCCCCCCTTCAAATTCCTTTCCCACATCCTTGTTTTTGACCCTCTGTTTTTAACCAGAGATGTGAGTATGACTACAGATTGATAGCTCTCCACTGGAGCCTGGGGGCTCATCTTTAGGTTCGCAAGTGAAGACAATGTGTGTTCCTCCCTGATGGGTACAAGGAACTGAATCCAAGTCATCGATAAGACCAGCAAGCATACTTAAACAGTGATCCATCTTTGCATTCCAAATTATTATTTTTATGTATGTATTTGTTTGTGGCAAGGTACATAACTCTTGGTACACACAGAATCCAGTATATGACACTAAGCCCTTAGAGCTGAAGTTACAGGCAGTTTTGAGCTGCAGGACCTGAATGTAGGGAACTGAATTTTAGCCCTCACATAAGCAGCAAAGTGCCCTCGTTTAAGCCCTTTGATATATTATTTTACATAATACTATTCTCATGATATTTTTAATTTATAAATTCTGTGATATATACCCCAATGTAAGTTGAGCAAATTTTGTAGATAATTATTATTAGTTTTAATAAAATTGGAGGATAATACTGTCTAAGCACACATGACCTTGTAAGCTCAGAAACAGCTGTCAAGTAGCCATAGACACACTACATATAACTTCTAGTATGTATCTGGCCAAAAATAACAATAGTTTCTTGGGACTGAAATATGTTGGTTTATTTTCGATACAAAAGTTGCCTTAGGCTTTGGCTTACAAATTACACAGTTATGGGTTAGCAGGAGGCAGTAAGCCCTTGACTGTCTAGTCCTCTCTGCCACATAACACACAAACAGGAATTTTATCTTACAGTGAAGAATCATGGACAGCGTGTGCACTTGACCAAGTCTATGCTTCTGGGAGACCTCTAAATAACAAGATATTAGGTGAGGAGGAAGCCAGCAGAGAAGTGACTGTGACAGGTTTTATGTGAAAGATGGGAAGGATATCCTATAAAGTAATAATAAAAAAAAAAACTTAGGTGATGTCTAGGTAAGGTTCTGCACCTGGAGCACTCAGTTGATTAGGAAGACTGGGGGGAGGGGGGGAGGTGAAACCTGCATGACAGGAGATACATTGCTGCAGCTGACCTGCACATCTAACGAATCTACACTAGACTTCTGTTCTTGCATGAACATCCATGAAAGTCTCCCTTTAAATGACTGTTCTCTTTTGTCTTCAGGACTATTGTTTTCTTTTGGGGGGGACACATTTGTCCCTTATATTTGGCCAAATAATTTAAAATTATTTCAACAAAAAATGTAATGGTATCTGAGATGCTTTGAACTCTTCATATCTTAAAAGCATTTCCAAGTGAACTCTCCTCAGGCAGACTTGACAATGCTCTAAACTAGATACTGTTTTTATTCTGTTTTTATGAATGAAAATAATAGGGACTGAAGAGGTAGTTCAGCAGTTCAGTTAGAGCACTGACTGCTTTTCCAGAGGTCCTAAATTCAATTCCCAGCAACCATATGGTGGCTTACAACCATCTATAATTGGATCTGATGCCCTATTCTGGTGTGTTTGAAGAGAGTGACAGTGTACTTACATACATAAAATAAATAAATAAATCTTTAAAACAAACAAATAAGCAAACAGATGAAAATAACAGAGGCCAGGGTATCTGTGGAATATGAATTTCACCATAAGTTCACAAGTACAACCTCAGGAATTGATCAAATTGATTAATTTACTGACTTCAGGACAACTGAGCTGTTTCATTATGATTTTTGTGTACTTCTTCATATGGTAATGAGAAGACTGCTAAAGGTATGCAAATTAAGTTATTGTCAATTAATAAAATGGCCATGAAGGGCTGTAGCTAGACAATAAAGATCTTGGGTTCCATTCATGAGGCTCCAGGGTCAATTCCCAAAACTACCAGAAAATACAAATTTTTAAAAAGTCATGAAATAACTTGAAGACAGCAGTAGTAAGGGGCTTATCAGAACAATTTTTTAAATATTGTATTTCTTTATTCTCTGTGCACATGGAATATCACAGTCAGTCTGTAAGTGGAGATCTGAGGTCAATTGTGGAAGTCAGTTTTCTCCTTCCACTTGTAGTCCTAGTATTGAACACCAGCCCTCAAGCTTGACAAGTGCCTTACCCCACAGAGCCATTTGACTACTCTTAATCTATTTATCTGAAACAAGTAGAAGACTGTTTACCTAGAATTTAGTAAGCCCTCCCTCCTTTCACTTTACTTAGGGTACTATTTATATGACAGTCTCTACAACTCACTGGAGACAGAGATTAGCATTAACATAACTGATTGGTATCAATTAGAATATATTCCCTAGAAATGGGTACTTTCCTGTCTGATTCTTGTCTGTCTCTCAGCTCTTTTAGAAAATAGGAAGATTAAACATCTGTCAGTTTGGAAACCAGCACATCTGCCTCACTTACACACAAATACATTCAACTGAGAAATTAAATAAAGTTAACAATGAGCTTGGCTTGTCATTAAAAATGTTCGTTTTGTATTATTCTCTCTTGCTTTTATTTTATCTTATTTTAATCATTATTATATTTTCAGATTTTAAATTTTCTAATGAGAGAGAAAGCGTTTGGATTTTGGTGGGTGTGGGGTGGTGATGAACTACGAAGAGTAGGAAGAAGGAAAACCATAATATGTTATGTGAAAAGAAAATCTATTTTCAGTAAAAATGTTTAATACTGACATCTAAGAAAAGATATTTGTAATAGTGTAATAAATGAAAGCAAAATTATAGTAAATTCAAATTTAATAAAATGTTTGTTTGGTTAGTAAGATTTCAATCTTTTGATGTTCATTGCTTTAAAACAGGTTTATGAAATTCATGGACAGTCTTAAAACAAATGTTTTATGATGCAATATAATTGATGAATATTTCCCATACCTATAAAAATGAATTTGATTAAAGACATATGGGAATAGGTGATGGAAAGATACACAGATATTTTCAGAAGATAATATGGCATTAAGGTTGCCAGCTATATATAAAACCGACCACCTACTAAGTCATAAGGCTTATCAATTAAATTGCAGGAGTTAAATAATGTAAACTGTAAAATAAACTCAAATTATAAACAGGCAAAATCAAACTAAAATATTGAAAGCAACAATAGCAATGCAGAATGAAATATATAAACTAATAATCTTAAGATTGAACTAAAGGGGCTGGGGCCAATTTAGTTAGCCACAGACCCCACTACTGAGAAGTATAAAGTGGTGCAGAAAAATGACGATCCTTAGGACTAACTGTTCAGACAGCATAGCCTATTTGGTGAGTTAGAGGTCTGTAAGAGACCCGTTCTCAAAAAGAAGGTGATAGCTCCTGAATGACAGTCAAGATACATGCACACACAAGTGAAGATCAGGAGACATTTACATTGTTTACATTGGGGAAATAATAGATACATAAAAAAAATCTGTTGGAAATTGAATATGTCCACTCCTCCTTACCATGGGTGTTTTAGAGACCACAAAGGATCCTTGCATCAATCATATAAAGATCAAGGCAGGTATTGTGAAGTGATTGGTCAAAGAAAATACAATGCATGAAAAGGAAACCAGGCAGCAAGAAAAAAAGACTGGAAAAATGAAGGCTGAAGGTGAAGAAAACTATGCCATTAAGAAGCATCCCTGACCTCGAGCAGTACTACAGAGTAATAGTAATAAGAACTGCATTGTATTGGTATAGAACAGACAGGTTGATCATTGTAATTGAATTGAAGATCCTGAAATAAAACTAGACACTTATGGACAAAAATTCAAAACCATACAGTAAAAACTATATAGCATTTTCAACAAATGCTTCTTATCTAACTAGTTGTCTGCATGTAGAAGAATGCAAATAGATCTATATCTATCACCTGCACAAATCTTAAGTCCAAATGGAGCAAGGACTTAAACATAAAACCAGATACACTAAACTTTATAGACCATAAAATGAGGAATAGCCTTGAAGTAATTGGTACAAGAGACAAATTCCTGAACAAAGCAACAATGGCTCAGTCTATAAGATCAAAAATTGATAAATGGAACCTCATAAAACTGAAAAGCAGCTGTAAGTCAAAGGACACCATGAATAAGACAAATGGCAACATATAGATTGGAAAAAGCATCTTCACCAACCCTACATCTCACATAGGGCTACTATCCAAAATTTATAAAAACATTAAGAAATCAGACACTTCTTGAATTTCATGAATTTAGTAAATTGTATCTTATATCTTGGGTATCCTAAGTTTTGGGCTAATATCCACTTATGAGTGAGTACATATTGTGTGAGTTCCATTGTGATTGTTACCTCACTCAGGATGATGCCCTCCAGGTCCATCCATTTGATTAGGAATTTCATAAATTCATTCTTTTTAATAGCTGAGTAGTACTCCATTGTGTAAATGTACCACATTTTCTGTGTCCATTCCTCCATTGAGGGGCATCTGGATTCTTTCCAGCTTCTGGCTATTATAAATAAGGCTGCTATGAACATAGTGGAGCATGTGTCCTTTTTACCCGTTGGGACATCTTCTGGATATATGCCCAGGAGAGGTATTGCAGGATCCTCCGGTAGTACTATGTCCAATTTTCTAAGGAACCGCCAGACTGATTTCCAGAGTGGTTGTACAAGCTTGCAATAGAAGAATGAAGACCAAAGTGTGGACACTGTGCCCCTTCTTAGAATTGGGAACAAAACACCCATGGAAGGAGTTACAGAGACAAAGTTTGGAGCTGTGACTAAAGGATGGACCATCTAGAGACTGCCATATCCAAAGATCCATCCCATAATCAGCTTCCAAATGCTGACACCATTGCATACACTAGCAAGATTTTGCTGAAAGGACCCAGATATAGCTGTCTCTTGTGAAACTATACCGGGGCCTTTGGTCTTGCAAACTTTATATGCCCCAGTACAGGGGAATGTCAGGGCCAAAAGAATGGGAATGGGTGGGTAGGGAAGTGGGGGGGGGAGGGTATGGGGGACTTTTGGGATAGCATTGGAAATGTAATTGAGGAAAATATGTAATAAAAAATATTAAAAATTACAAAAAGGAACATATCCAATAAAAAAAGAAAAAGAAAAAAAAAAAAAGAAATTAGACACTAACAATCCAAACAACCCAACTAAAATATGAGGTATAGAGCTAAATGGAATTCTCAACACAGGAGTGAGACTGCCATATCTGGGGATCCATCCCATAATCAGCTTTTAAACGCTGACACCATTGTATACACTAGCAAGATTTTGCTGAAAGGACCCAGATATAGCTCTCTCTTGTGAGACTATGCCAGGGCCTAGCAAACACAGCAGTGGATGCTCACAGTCAGCTATTGGATGGATCACAGGGCCCCCAATGGAGGAGCTAGAGAAAATACCCAAGGAGCTAAAGGGATCTGCAACCCTATAGGTGGAACAACATTATGAACTAACAAGTACCCCGGAGCTCTTGACTCTCGCTGCATATGTATCAAAAGATGGCCTAGTCGGCCATCACTGGAAAGAGAGGCCCATTGGACTTGAAACTTTTTATGCCCCAGTACAAGGGAATGCCAGGGCCAAAAAGTGGGAGTGGGTGGCTAGGGGAGTGGGGGGGGTGGTATGGGGGACTTTTGGGACAGCATTGAAAATGTAAATGAGGAAAATATGTAGTAAAAATATTAAAAAAAATATGAAATGTTCAATGTCCTTAGTCATCAGGGAACTGCAAATCAAAGAGACCCTGAGATCTATCTTATAACTGTCACATTGGCTAAAATCAAAACCTCAAGTGATAACACATGCTGATAAGGATGTGAAGCAAGGGAAACATTCCTCCATTGATGGTGGGAATAAAAAATTGTTCAATCACTTTAGAAATCAATTTGGCAACTTCTAGGAAAAGTGGGAATAGTTCTACTTCAAGTCCCAGTTATACCACTCCTGCATATACCCAAAAGATGCCCCACAATACTACAGGGATACTTACTCAACTATGTTCATAGAAGCTTTATTCAAATGATCCAGAATCTGGAAACAAAGTAGATGCCCCTCAACTGAAAAATAGGTAAAGAAAATGTGGTACATCTATACAATTGAATACTATTCAGCTATTGAAAGAAAAGACATCATAAATTTTGCAAGCAAATGGATGGAACTTGAGAACATTATCACGTGTGAGGTAAACAGAGTCAAATAAACACATATAGTATGTACTCACATAAAGTGTAGATAGTCATGCTACAATCCAGAGACCTAAAGAAAGTGGGTAATAAAGATGTCTCAAGGGAGGACGCAGAGATTTCATGCAGAAAAGAAAACTGAATATGTATCAGATATGGATGGAGAGAGTGAATTGGGTAAGAGAGAAGGTAAGGAGGGGCTCTGGGATGGCAATCATGTGTGGATAGAGAGAGAGGCAAGAGAGGGCTTGGAGTGAGAATGGAATTGGTGGAGATTGGCACCTCTGGTGACTAGCTAAAGGCCTGGGACAGGAGAAAATACAGGTGAAAATATGACTGAAGTGCATATCTCTTATAGCCAGGCAGGACATTCAAAGGAAGGAGGGGCTCATCAATCTACCCACAAATTATTGAACCCCAAATTTGTCTTGACTACCAAATGTCCAGGGATAAAGATGGATCAGAGACTAGGGGAACAGCCAGCCAATGACTTTCCTAAAGGCAGAACAATCCCATGTGAGAGAGCCAACCCTAAACACTATTGATGATTCTCTGATATGCTTGTAGACAGGAACCTAACATAACTGTCTCATGAGAGGTTTCATCAGGTTCATCCAGCAGTGGATGAAGGCAGATACAGAGAACCATGACCAAACATCAGCGAAGGCGGGGAGTTTTAAGGAGGATTGGGGGATAGAAGTAAGCAAGTAGGAGGGGTCAAGGATACTACAATAAGACCCACAGAGTCAACTAACCTTAGACCATGGGCTCAGAGAGCCTGAGCCTCTAACCAGGGAGCATGCAGGAACTAGAACTAGACCCCCTAGACATTTGTAGCATATGTGCAGCTTGGTCTTCATATTGGTCTCCTAATATGGAGCTGTGGCTATCTCTGACTCTGTTGCCTGTCATTGGCTCCTCTTCCCCACTACTTGGACTACATTGTTAGTCATCAGTGGGAGAGGATTTGCCTAGACCTGCTGGTACTAGATGTCCCAGGGTGAGGTGGTACTCAGTAGGGGATCATCTTTTCTGAGGAGAAGGATGTGGGAAATGGAGAAGAGATTTATAAGAGTGAGTCTGAGAAGAGAGGAAGGAGGGGGCAGTGATCTGGATGTAAAGTGAAAAAAAAATAAAGAAGGAGATATTGCATGATGCTGGAAGATCCTCAGTGATGATCCCAGCTTGCCAGTGCTAGTTAGAGGCTGCCAATACCAATCTTCAGAAGATAGTAGAAATTAAAAAACTTGGAAGAAACTGAGGGACATAAAGAAGGATGTGTAGTAGTGGATTCAGTAAAGTTAGAAACCTGAAAATTTTCTGTACATGGTGTCTTATTATTTTAAATCCTTAGTTCCATTCTACATCTCATTATTTTTGCCACTATTGTGTGTTTTGTAAAGTGGGACTGTGTTTCTTTTGAAGCTGTAGCTACATTTTTTCTTTGCATAAGATATGTCAAATAAATGAGCTCCTTTAATAACATTTCATTGTTAAAAGAAGAATTTAAGTATCTCCAATTTCAAATTTAAAAAGAAAAACATTACACAATCAACCTGAGCTTTATGAATTAATGTAGCAATGAGCAAAACTCTACAGAAAGATCTGGAATGTTTGGGAGAAAAGAAAACAATCATATTTTATTTGATAGATTTCCTTGGATGATTTCAGTTCAGAAGTGCTTAAGGCTGCACAGAAGAACTGGTGTGTGACTTTGATTTGCTTATTAAAAAATGTTATAAGAATTCTGGACAAAGCTCAATTGGTAGCACACTTGTCTGGCATTCACAGAACCGTCCTGAGTTTGAGGGTTTGATGCTTTGAATTGAATAAACAGGGAATGGTAAATCAAGTGTGTAATCCCAGGGCTCAGGGATCTCAGGGATGAGGATCAGAAGTTCAGAGTCATCCCCAGCTATGTAGAAAGTTTGATCACAGTGCTATGTATGACCCTGTCTCAAAAAAAAAAAAAAAGGGAAAGGCAAGAGAGAGGAGAATAAAGGAAGGAAGGACAGAGGGATAAGGGGATGGAGGAAGGGAAGCAAGGAAGGAGATAGCAAGAGAGAAAAAGAGAGTGAAACAAACATAAACTAAGACATGGGGGACAGACACAGAAGAAACATGGAAAGAGGAAAACAAAGAAAGTGAGAACAGATGGGAGATAATGGAGGGGAAAGGGAGAGAGGAGAAGATAGGATAGGAGAGAGGAGAAGAGGGGATAGGAGGGCATGGGAAGGAGAGGAAAGGAATGAGGATTAAAGAAACAGCAAAGCAAAGAATTGGAAAAGCAACATTTTGAATATTGAATAAGTATGCTGTGACTCACAAACAGTCCATAGTTATGATTACATAATAGATTATCCTATTGCCTGCTCTCACACTTATGACTGATGAGAATTATTCAGCCATTAAAGGAGGAACCTAACAGATGAAGAACAGCACTAGGTGTTAGGATTCTGTCTAAACTTCACCCCACAGTTACTTGGCAACAGTCAGGTATGCACCTCCCAACAGTTACCTGGCAACAGCCAAATAGGCCTTGCCCAGTATAAAAGGGGCTGCTTTCTCTCTCTCCTTCCTTCTCCCTCTCCTGCCTCTCTCCCTTGCCTCTTTGTCTTGCTCTCTCTTGCTCCGTCTTGCTCCCCTCTCTTCTCATTCCAAGTGGTCATGGCCGACCTCAGCTTCTCCACTCTGCCTCTACTACCCTTTTAACTCCCCTCCCCATGCCCTGAATAAACTCTATTCTATACTGTACCATATGTGTGGCTGGCCCCTCAGGGGGAAGGGATGCCTCGGCATGGGCTGGCTGAGACACCTCACCACATACCCATAGAACATATCTTATACCTCTTTATCTTTTTATATACATATCACTCAGTGATTTCTAGTTAATCCTGCTATCTAGAAATAGTAGTTTCTTTCTGAGCTTGCATATGATCCTTTAAATTCTTCTCTAATCCCATGTCTGTGGAGAGAGAAGACACTTAGTCTGGTCACAGCTAGAGAAGGACTTTAGAACTCTGGAGAACATGTCCGGAAACTCCCATACAAATCCTACATCAAAATAATATGTAGCTTTCTAAAGTTAGTTATATTGCTTGATTTGCTAAACTCAGGGGGAAAAAAGCCATCCCAGAAGCCCCTGAGTCTGCTTTTAGGGAGCCAAGTAACCAATGTCTTTAATGTGGATACAGATTGTTCTACCTGGACACAGACATGTATCTGAACATGTCCTTGTCAGTGATGTATGTAAAAAACTATGGCCAATTTATCTTTGAGGGTTGTGATATCACCAAATCCTTTGATCTGAGCACACTATGGACTGTGCATGACCGCACATCATGCAATCCTAATAAACATTTCCTGAAAGACTTTATGTCAGATTATAGACATTTCTGTGTTATGGATTCCAATTATTTTATTTTCTTTACTCCTGTATGTAAGAAGTTTTCTACTCTTATCACAACAGTGACTTACTGTTGGAAAACAAAACCTTTTAATATGTTTCTCACATCACACCTCAGCATATAAGTACTAAATTAATCTATTCCGGGATTATACTGTATTAGAACATTTTTTTAATCCTGCTCTGTGCACCTTCCCTGCCAGGGAAGAGCTTGCCTCCAGGGAGTACTCTGACTCCAGGATTCAGGGGAGATCACCATTTTCCCTTTGGTGACTCTTGAAGGCTGACCCACTCAGGAACATACAGGCCATAGGAATCCATGGTCTCAGAAGTGGCAGAGCAGCTGAGAAAGGGTCCTATGGGCCTATATCTGCACTCAGGAGGTGGGGCTCTTCCTCAGCCTTCTGTGTACTAGTCTTGAAAGGAGAGAGCTTGTCTCCCAGGAGTGCTGACACAGGCCTACAGACTCACAGGAGGAACAAGCTCCAGCCAGAGACAGCAAGAACATCTAACACCAGAGATTACCAGATGGCAAAAGGCAAATGCAAGAATATTACCAACAGAAACCAAGACTACTTCGTATTATCAGAACCTAGTATTCCCACCACAGGGAGTCTTGGATATCCCAGGTCTTGGAAAAGCAAGATTCAGATTTAAAATCATATCTCATGATGGTGGTAGAGGAGTTTAAGAAGGACATAAATAACTTCCTTAAAGAAATAAAGGGAGGGTAGCGGGAGCGCAGGGTTGCCTGACACCCGCCAGCTACCCACGACCCCCGCCGCAGGATTTTGGGACTGCTGGTGAGTGGAACACAGCTTCTGCTCCAGTCCAATCACGCAGGACCTGAGACTGCTCTGGTTGGGGAGAGAGAAATCTGGCCTACATAGGGCCACAAACCTCTTCCGGTCAGAAAAGCACCTGGGCAGCTGGGGCGCAGGGTCTGCTGACACTCGCCAGCTACCCACAACACCCGCCACAGGATCTTAAGACTTCTGGATCTTAAGACTACTGGAGAGTGGAACACAGCTTCTGCTCCAATCCAATTGCACGCGGGACCAGAGACTGCATTAGTTAGGGAAGCAGAAAAACGGCCTGAGTAGGACCACAGGCCTCTTCCGGCTGGACCAGCACCAGGATACCATCAGCTACCCACGACCCCCGCCGCAGGATTTAGAGACTGCTGGTGAGTGGAACACAGCTTCTGCTCCAATCTTTAAATAGTGACAACGATAACAACTAACCCCAGAGATTACCAGATGGCGAAAGGTAAACGTAATAATCTTACTAACAGAAACCAAGACCACTCACCATCATCAGAACCCAGCACCCCCACTTCGCCCAGTCCAGGGCACCCCAACACACCGGAAAAGCTAGACACGGATTTAAAAGCATATCTCCTGATGATGATAGAGGACTTCAAGAAGGACTTTAATAACACACTTAAAGAAATGCAGGAGAACACTGCTAAAAAGGCAGAAGACAATAAAGAGGAAGCACAAAAATCCCTTAAAGAATTGCAGGAGAACACTGCTAAAGAGTTACAAATCCTTAAAGAAAAACATGATAACATAATCAAACAGGTAGAAGTCCTTACAGAAAAACAGGAAAACACATCCAAACAGATGATGGAAATGAACAAAACCATACTAGACCTAAAAAGGGAAGTAGACACAATAAAGAAAACCCAAAATGAGGCAACACTGGAGATAGAAACACTAGGAAAGAAATCTGGAACCATAGATACGAGCATCAGCAACAGAATACAAGAGATGGAAGAGAGAATCTCAGGTGCAGAAGATTCCATAGAGAACATCGGCACAACAATCAAGGAAAATGTAAAATGCAAAAAGATCCTAACTCAAAACATCCAAGAAATACAGGACATAATGAGAAGACCAAACCTACGGATAATAGGAGTGGATGAGAATGAAGATTTTCAACTCAAAGGACCAGCAAACATCTTCAACAAAATTATAGAAGAAAACTTCCCAAATCTAAAGAAAGAGATGCCCATGAACATACAAGAAGCCTACAGAACTCCAAATAGACTGGACCAGAAAAGAAATACCTCCCGACACATAATAATCAGAGCAACAAATGCTCTAAATAAAGATAGAATACTAAAAGCAGTAAGAGAAAAAGGCCAAGTAACATATAAAGGCAAGCCTATCAGAATTACACCAGACTTTTCACCAGAGACTATGAAAGACAGAAGATCCTGGACAAATGTTATACAGACACTAAAAGAACACAAATTCCAGCCCAGGCTACTATACCCAGCCAAACTCTCAATTAACATAGATGGAGAAACCAAAGTATTCCACGACAAAACCAAATTCACACATTATCTCTCCACGAATCCAGCCCTTCAAAGGATAATAACAGAAAAAAACCAATACAAGGACAGGAACCACGCCCTAGAAACAACAAGAAGGTAATCCCTCAACAAACCTAAAAGAAGACAGCCACAAGAACAAAATGCCAACTTTAACATCAAAAATAACAGGAAACAACAATTACTTTTCCTTAATATCTCTTAATATCAATGGACTCAACTCCCCGATAAAAAGACATAGACTAACAAACTGGCTACACAAACAAGACCCAACATTTTGCTGCTTACAGGAAACTCATCTCAGAGAAAAGGATAGACACTACCTCAGAATGAAAGGCTGGAAAACAATTTTCCAAGCAAATGGCATGAAGAAACAAGCTGGAGTAGCCATTCTAATATCTGATAAGATTGACTTCCAACCCAAAGTCATTAAAAAAGACAGGGAGGGACACTTCATACTCATCAAAGGTAAAATCCTCCAAGAGGAACTATCAATCCTGAATATCTATGCTCCAAATACAAAGGCAGCCACATTCATTAAAGAAACTTTAGTAAAGCTCAAAGCACACATTGCACCTCATACAATAATAGTGGGAGACTTCAACACACCACTTTCACCAATGGACAGATCATGGAAACAGAAACTAAACAGGGACACAGTGAAACTAAGAGAAATTATGAATCAAATGGATCTGGCAGATATCTACAGAACATTCTATCCTAAAACAAAAGGATATACCTTCTTCTCAGCACCTCATGGTACCTTCTCCAAAATTGACCACATAATTGGTCACAAAACAGGCCTCAACAGATATAAAAATATTGAAATTGTCCCATGCATCCTATCAGATCACCATGGACTAAGGCTGATCTTCAATAACAAAATAAATAATAGAAAGCCAACCTTCACGTGGAAACTGAACAACACTCTTCTCAATGATACCTTGGTCAAGGAAGGAATAAAGAAAGAAATTAAGGACTTTTTAGAGTTCAATGAAAATGAAGCCACAACATACCCAAACTTATGGGACGCAATGAAAGCATTTCTAAGAGGAAAACTCATAGCTCTGAGTGCCTCCAAAAGGAAACTAGAGAGAGCACACATTAGCAGCTTGACAACACACCTAAAAGCACTAGAACAAAAGGAAGCAAATTCACCCAAGAGGAGTAGACGGCAGGAAATAATCAAACTCAGGGGTGAAATCAACCAAGTGGAAACAAGAAAAACTATTCAAAGAATCAACCAATCAAGGAGCTGGTTCTTTGAGAAAATCAACAAGATAGATAAACCCTTAGCCAGACTCACTAGAGAGCACAGGGAAAGCATCCTAATTAACAAAATCAGAAATGAAAAAGGAGACATAACAACAGATCCTGAAGACATCCAAAACACCATCAGATCCTTCTACCAAAGGCTATACTCAACAAAACTGGAGAACCTGGATGAAATGGAGAAGTTCCTAGACAGATACCGGGTACCAAAGTTGAATCAAGATCAGGTTAATGATCTAAACAGCCCTATATCCCCCAAAGAAATAGAAGCAGTCATTAATAGTCTCCCAACTAAAAAAAGCCCAGGACCAGATGGGTTTAGTGCAGAGTTCTATCAGACCTTCAAAGAAGATCTAATCCCAGTTCTTCACAAACTATTCCACAAAATAGAAACAGAAGGTACTCTACCCAACTCATTCTATGAAGCCACAATTACTCTGATACCTAAACCACAAAAAGACCCAACAAAGATAGAAAACTTCAGACCAATATCCCTTATGAATATTGATGCAAAAATCCTCAATAAAGTTCTTGCTTACCGAATCCAAGAACACATCAAAACAATCATCCATCCTGACCAAGTAGGTTTCATCCCAGGGATGCAGGGATGGTTCAATATACGGAAATCCATCAACGTAATCCAGTATATAAACAAACTCAAAGACAAAAACCACATGGTCATCTCGTTAGATGCGGAAAAAGCATTTGACAAGATCCAACACCCATTCATGATAAAAGTCTTGGAAAGATCAGGAATTCAAGGCCCATACCTAAACATGATAAAAGCAATCTACAGCAAACCAGTAGCCAACATCAAAGTAAATGGTGAGAAGCTTGAAGCAATCCCTCTAAAATCAGGGACTAGACAAGGCTGTCCACTTTCTCCATACCTATTCAACATTGTACTTGAAGTCCTAGCCAGAGCAATTCGACAACAAAAGGAGATCAAAGGGATACAAATTGGAAAAGATGAAGTCAAAATATCACTTTTTGCAGATGATATGATAGTATATATAAGTGACCCTAAAAATTCCACCAGAGAACTCCTAAGCCTGATAAACAGCTTCGGTGAAGTAGCTGGATATAAAATTAACTCAAACAAATCAATGGCCTTTCTCTACACAAAGAATAAACAGGCTGAGAAAGAAATTAGGGAAACAACACCCTTCTCAATAGTCACAAATAATATAAAATATCTTGGCGTGACTCTAACTAAGGAAGTGAAAGATCTGTATAATAAAAACTTCAAGTCTCTGAAGAAAGAAATTATAGAAGATCTCAGAATATGGAAAGATCTCCCATGCTCATGGATTGGCAGGATCAACATTGTAAAAATGGCTATCTTGCCAAAAGCAATCTACAGATTCAATGCAATCCCCATCAAAATTCCAAATCAATTCTTCAACGAATTAGAAAGTGCAATCTGCAAATTCATCTGGAATAACAAAAAACCTAGGATAGCAAAAACTCTTCTCAAGGATAAAAGAACCTCTGGTGGAATCACCATGCCGGACCTAAAGCTCTACTACAGAGCAATTGTGATAAAAACTGCATGGTACTGGTATGGTGACAGACAAATAGACCAATGGAATAGAATTGAAGACCCAGAAATGAACCCACACACCTATGGTCACTTGATCTTCGACAAGAGAGCTAAAAACATCCAGTGGAAGAAAGACAGCATTTTCAACAAATGGTGCTGGCACAACTGGTTGTTAACATGTAGAAGAATGCGAATTGATCCATTCCTATCTCCTTGTACTAAGGACAAGTCTAAGTGGATCAAGGAACTTCACATAAAACCATAGACACTGAAACTTATAGAGGAGAAAGTGGGGAAAAGCCTTGAAGATATGGGCACAGGGGAAAAATTCCTGAATAGAACAGTAATGGCTTGTGCTGTAAGATTGAGAATTGACAAGTGGGACCTCATGAAACTACAAAGCTTCTGCAAGGCTAAAGACACCATCAATAAGACAAAAAAACCACCAACAGATTGGGAAAGGATCTTCACCTATCTTAAATCAGATAAGGGACTAATATCCAATATATATAAAGAACTCAAGAAGGTGGACTCCAGAAAGTCAAATAACCCCATTAAAAAATGGGGCTCAGAACTGAACAAAGAATTCTCACCTGAGGAATACCGAATGGCAGAGAAGCACCTGAAAAAATGTTCAACATCCTTAATCATCAGGGAAATGCAAATCAAAACAACCCTGAGATTCCACCTCACACCAGTCAGAATGGCTAAGATCAAAAATTCAGGTGACAGCAGATGCTGGCGAGGATGTGGAGAAAGAGGAACACTCCTCCATTGTTGGTGGGATTGCAAGCTTGTACAACCACTCTGGAAATCAGTCTGGCGGTTCCTCAGAAAATTGGACATAGTACTACCGGAGGATCCAGCAATACCTCTCCTGGGCATATATCCAGAAGATGTCCCAACAGGTAAAAAGGACACATGCTCCACTATGTTCATAGCAGCCCTATTTATAATAGCCAGAAGCTGGAAAGAACCCAGATGTCCCTCAACAGAGGAATGGATACAGAAATTATGGTACATTTACACAATGGAGTACTACTCAGCTATTAAAAAGAATGAATTTATGAAATTCCTAGCCAAATGGATGGACCTGGAGGGCATCATCTTGAGTGAAGTAACACAATCACAAAAGAACTCACACAATATGTATTCATTGATAAGTGGATATTAGCCCAAAACTTAGGATACCCAAGATATAAGATACAATTTGATAAACGCATGAAACTCAAGAAGAATGAAGACCAAAGTGTGGACACTGTGCACCTTCTTAGAATTGGGAACAAAACACCCAGGGAAGGAGTTACAGAGACAAAGTTCGTAGCTGTGATGAAAGGATGGACCATTTAGAGACTGCTGTATCCAGGGATCCGTCCCATAATCAGCTTCTAAACGCTGACACCATTGCATACACTAGCAAGATCTTGCTGAAAGGACCCAAATATAGCTGTCTCTTGTGAGACGATGCCGGGGCCTAGATAACACAGGAGTGGATGTTCACAGTCAGCTATTGGATGTATCACAGGGCTCCCAATGGAGAAGCTAGAGAAAGTACCCAAGGAGCTAAAGGGATCTGCAACCCTATTGTTGGAACAACATGATGTACTAACCAGAACCCTGGAGCTCTTGTCTCTAGCTGTATATGTATCGAAAGATGGCCTAGTCGGCCATCAATGGAAAGAGAGGCCCATTGGACTTGCAAACTTTATATGCCCCAATATAGGGGAATGCCAGGGCCAAAAGAATGGGAATGGGTGGGTAGGGAAGTGGGGGGCGCTATGGGGGACTTTTGGGATAGTATTGGAAATGTAATTGAGGAAAATATGTAATAAAAATATTAAAAAAAAATAAAAATAAATAAAAAAAAGAAATAAAGGAAAACACACATAAACAGGTAGAAGCCCTTAAAGAAAAAAAAACACAAAAATTGCTTAAAGAATTACAGGAGAACACAGGTAAACAGCCCTAAAAGAATGAACACAAAAATCCCTTAAAGAATTACAGGAAACACAACCAAACAGGTGAAGGAATTGAATAAATCCATCTAGGATCTAAAAATGAAAGTAAAAACAATAAAGAAATCACAAAGGGAGATAACTCTGGAGATAGAAAACCTAGGAAAGAAGTCAGAAGCCATAGATGCAAGCATCACCAACAGAATACAAGAGATAGAAGAGAGAATCTAAGGTGCAGAAGGTTCCATAGAAAACACTGACACAACAATAAAAGAAAATGCTAAATGCGAAAACATCCTACCCCTAAATATCCAAGAAATTTAGGCCTCAATGAAAAGACCAAACTTAAGGATAATAGGTATAGATGAGAAGTAAGATTTCTAACATAAAAGGCCAGTAATATATTCAACAAAATTATAGAAGAAAAATTCCCTAACCTAAAGAAAGAGATGACCATGATAATACAAGAAGCCTACAGAACTCCAAATAGTTTCGACCAGAAAAGAAATTTCTCTTGTCACATAATAATCAAAACACCAAATGAACAAAACAAAGAAAGAATACTAAAAGCAGTAAGGGAAAAAGGTCAAGAAACATATAAAGGTAGACCTATTAGAATTATACCAGACTTCTCACCAGAGACTATGAAAGCTAGAAAAATTTAAACAGATGTCATACAGGCCCTAAGAGAACACAAATGCAAACCCAGGCCACTATACCAATCAAAATTCTCAATTACCATAGACGGAGAAGCCAAAGTATTCCATGACAAAACCAAATTTACACAATATCTTTTGATCAATGCAGCCCTTTAAAGGGTAATAAAGGGAAAACTCCAACACAAGGAGGGAAAGTATGCCCTAGAAAAAGCTAGAAAGTAATCTTTCAACCCTTCTTAAAGAAGATAGCCACATGAATAAAATTCCAATTCTAACAGCAAAAATAACAGGAAGCAACAATTACATTTCCTTAATATCTCTTAATATCAATGGATTCAATTTACCAATAAAAAGTCATAGACTAACAGACTGGCTACATAAACAGGACACAACATTTTGCTATATACAGGACATCAACCTCAGGGACAAAAACAGACACTACCTCAGAGACAATGGCTGGAAAACTATTTTCATGCAAATGGTCCCAAGAAACAAGCTGGAGTAGACATTCTAATATAAAATAATATCGACTCTAGCCTAAAGTTATCAAAAAAGACAAAGAGGGACATTTTATACTCATCAAAGTTTAAATCTACAAAGATGAAATTTCAGTTCTGAAAAATCTATGCTCCAAATGCAAGGGCATCCACATTCATAAAAGAAACATTACTAAGCTCAAAGCACATATTGTACTGCACACAATAATAGTGGGAGACTTTAACACCCCACTGTCATCTATGGACAGATCATGGAAACAGAAACTAAACAAAGACACAGTGAAAATAACAGAAGTTATGAAACAAATAGATTTAACAGATGTCCACAGAACATTTTATCCTAAAACATTTATCTTCTTCTCAGCACCTCATGGTACCTTCTCCAAAATTGCCCATATAATCAGTCACAAAACAGGCCTTAATAGATACAAAAAATATTTAAATAATTCCATGCATCCTATCAGATTGCCAAGGACTAAGGTTGATCTTCAATAACTACATAAAAAATAGAAATCACATATACACGTGGAAGATGAACAACACTCTACTCAATAATAACTTGGACAGGGAAGCAATAAAGAAAGAAATTAAAGACTTTTTAGAGTTTAATGAAAATGAAGCCACAACATACCCAAACTTAAGGGACACAATGAAAGCAGTGCTATGGAGAAAACTCATAGCTCTGAGTGCTTCCAAAAAGAAACAGGAGAGAGCATACACTAGCAGCTTGACAGCACACCTGAAAGCTCTGGAACAAAAAGAAGCAAATTCACCCAAGAGAAGTAGACTGCAGGAAATAATCAAACACAGGGCTGAAATCAACAAAGTGGAAACAAGTACTATACAAAGAATCAAGCAAATCATGAGCTTGTTGTTTAATAAAATCAACAAAATAGATAAACCCTTAGCAAGAACAACTAGAGGGCACAGGGACAGTATTCCAATTAACAAAATCAGAAATGAAAAGGGAGACATAACAACAGAATCTGAGGAAATCCAAAATATCATCAGCTCCTACTACAAATGGCTATACTCAACAAAACTGGAAAAACTTGATAAAATTTACAATTTTCTAGACAGATATAAGGTACCAAAGTTAAATCAGGATCAGATTAATGATCTAAACAGTCCCATATCCCCTTAAGAAATAGAAACAAATTGTAACTTATATCTTGGGTATTCTAAGTTTCTTGGCTAGTATCCACTTATCAGTGAGTACATATCATTTGAATTCTTTTGTGATTGGGTTACCTCACTCAGGATAATGCCCTCCAGGTCCAACCATTTGCCTAGGAATTTCATAAATTCATTCTTTTTAATAGCTGAGTAGTACTCCATTGTATAAATGTACCACATTTTTTGTATCCATTCCTCTGTTGAGGGGCATCTGGGTTCTTTCCAGCTTCTGGCTATTATAAATAAGGCTGCTATGAACATAGTGGAGCATGTTTCTTTCTTACTAGTTGGGACATCTTCTGGATATATGCCTAGGAGTGGTATTGCGGGATCCTCCTGTAGTACCATGTCCAACTTTCTGAGAAACTGCCAGACTGATTTCCAGAGTGGTTGTACAAGCTTGAAACTCAAGAAGAACGAAGACCATAGTGTGGACACTTTGCCCCTTCTTAGAATTGGGAACAAAACACCCATGGAAGGAGTTACAGAGACAAAGTTTGGAGCTGAGACAAAAGGATGGACCATCTAGAGACTGCCATATCTAGGGATCCATCCCATAATCAGCCTCCAACCGCTGACACCATTGCATACACTAGCAAGATTTTGCTGAAAGGACCCTGATATAGCTGTCTTTAGTGAGACTATGCAGGGGCCTAGCAAACACATAAGTGGATGCTCACAGATGGATCACAGGGTCCCCAATGGAGGAGCTAGAGAAAATACCCAAGGAGCTAAAGGGATCTGCAACCCTATAGGTGGAACACATTATGAACTAACCAGTACCCGGAGCTCTTGACTCTAGCTGTATATGTATCAAAAGATGGCCTAGTCAGCCATCACTGGAAAGAGAGGCCCATTGGACTTGCAAACTTTATATGTCCCAGTACAGGGGAATGCCAGGGCCAAAAAGTGGGAGTGGGTGGGTAGAGGGGTGGGGGGGGAGTGTTGAGGGACATTTGAGATAGCATTGGAAATGTAAATGAGGAAAATACCTAATTACAAAAAAAAAAAAAAGAAAGAAAAAAAAAGAAATAGAAGCAGTCAATAATCTCCCAACCAAAATAAGCCCAGAATCAGATAGGTTTAGTGCAATGTTCTATCAGTCCTTCAAAGAAAACCAAATACCAATACTCACAGGATCCCCAATGAAGGAGCTAGAGAAAGGACACAAGTAGCTGAAGGGGTTTGCAGTCCCATAGGAGGAACAATATGAACTAACCAGTACTCCCAGAGCTCCCTGGGTCTAAACTACCAACCAAAGAAAATGCATGGTAGGACTCATGGCTCTAGCTTCATATGTAGCAAAGGGGGGCCTAGTCAGCCATCAGTGGGTAGAGAGGCCCTTGGTTCTGAAGGCTCTATTCTCCAGTATAGGGGATACCAGGGCCAGGAACCTGGAGTGTGTGGGTTGGAAAGCAGGGGGAGAGGGAAGGAATGGGGGTTTTCAGAGGGGTAACTGGGAATGGGGACAGCATTTAAAGTGTAATTAAAACATCTAAAAAAAGACCAAAACAAACAAACAAACAAACAAACAAACAAATATTCTGTGTTTGGTTGAGCAGGACTATGCAGAGAGGAAGAATGGAAGAGTAATATGGATATAAGAGCTGGAGTGGTAAATAGTGTGATTAGAGAGGGATACACTGAGGTTACATTTAAGGAAAGGTTTGAAGGAGATGAGATTCTGGGCCACATAGAAAGACAAGGAGAACACATTCAAAGCAAAGGAGAGCAGGGGATGTTTATGTCCCTGATACAGGGAGTTGGACAGATGGGTCTGTGGTTAAGAATACTAGGTGCACTTCAGACTGTATACTGATTTCAGTATGTATGTGGGGAGGTTCACAGCAGCCTACAACTAAATATCTGGGCCATAAGTGCTATCTTCTGTTCTCCATGACACCAATGCATGTGCACATAAGCAGTAAATTACTTAAATTTTATTAGAAATATATCAATGGACTTTATCCGTGATTAAGTTAAACATTTCAACAATTTTGAAAATGTCAAAATTCTTTTGCCACTTTGTATTACATATTTATTCAAGATTAAAATTAAGAGTTGATGATTAGAAAATTAGAATATTGACTTACTCTCAAAAATGTTAAAGATACTCTATGTTCTAATATATCAAACACTCAGTCATTTACCTAATTATTTTTTATAATAAGAAAAAGGAAAATTTATCTCATTAGTGTGAAATTTTGTTTGGATCTTGAACAAATTTTCACATTATCCATATACCAAAGAATTATTTTTAAAATACCCTTCTTTATGATTAACAGGAAATATTTACTCTTCCGGTCTGACCAGCACCAGGGTAGCTAGAGCACAGGGTCAGCTGACACCTGCCAGCTACCCACGACAACCGCCACAGGATTTTGAGACTTCTGGTGAGTGGAACACAGCTTCTGCTCCAGTCCAATCATGAGGGATCTGAGACTGCTTTGGCTGGGGAGGCAGAAATCCGGCCAGAGTAGAGCCACAAGCCTCTTCCGGTCAGACCAGCACCTGGGTAGCTAGGGCACAGGGTCAGCTGACACTCGCCAGTTACCCACAACACCCACCACAGGATCTTAAGACTTCTGGTGAGTGGAACACAGCTTCCACTCCAATCCAATTACGCGGGACCTGAGACTGCTTTGGTTGGGGAGGCAGAAATCCGGCCTGAGTAGGGCCACAAGCCTCTTCCAGTCTGACTAGCACCTGGGTAGCTAGAGTGCAGGGTCGGCTGACACCCGCCAGCTACCCACAACACCCGCCAGCTACCCACAACACCCGCCAGCTACCCACAACACCCGCCACAGGATTTGGAGACTTCTGGTGAGTGGAAAACAGAGTCTGCTCCAATCTTTAAACAGTGACAATGATAACAACTAACCCCAGAGATTACCAGATGGCGAAAGGTAAACGTAATAATCTTACTAACAGAAACCAAGACCACTCACCATCATCAGAACCCAGCACTCCCACTTCGCCCAGTCCAGGGCACCCCAACACACCGGGAAAGCTAGACCCAGATCTAAAAGCATATCTCATGATGATGGTAGAGGACATCAAGAAGGACTTTAATAACACACTTAAAGAAATACAGGAGAACACTGCTAAACAGGTAGAAGACATTAAAGAGGAAGCACAAAAATCCCTTAAAGAGTTGCAGGAGAACACTGTTAAACAGGTAGAAGACATTAAAGAGGAAGCACAAAAATCCATTAAAGAATTGCAGGAAAACCAGACCAAACAGGTGATGGAATTGAATAAAACCGTCCAAGACCTAAAAAGGGAAGTAGAGACAATGAAGAAAACCCAAATTGAGGCAACACTGGAGATAGAAACACTAGGAAAGAAATCTGGAACCATAGATGCGAGCATCAGCAACAGAATACAAGAGATGGAAGAGAGAATCTCAGGTGCAGAAGACTCCATAGAGAACATCGGCAGGACAATCAAAGAAAATACAAAATCCAAAAAGATCCTAACTCAAAACATCCAGGAAATCCAGGACAAAATAGAAGACCAAACCTACGGATAATAGGAGTAGATGAGAATGAAGATTTTCAACTCAAAGGACCAGCAAATATCTTCAACAAAATTGTAGAAGAAAACTTCCCAAACCTAAAGAAAGAGATGCCCATGAACATACAAGAAGCTTACAGAACTCCAAATAGACTGGACCAGAAAAGAAATTCCTTCCGACACATAATAATCAAAACAACAAATGCACTAAATAAAGATAGAATACTAAAAGCAGTAAGGGAAAAAGGTCAAGTAACATATAAAGGCAAGCCTATCAGAATTACACCAGATTTTTCACCAGAGACTATGAAAGCCAGAAGGGCCTGGACAGATGTTATACAGAAACTAAGAGAACACAATTTTCAGCCCAGGCTACTATACCCAGCCAAAATCTCAATTACCATAGATGGAGAAACCAAAGTATTCCACGATAAAACCAAATTCACACATTATCTTTCCACGAATCCAGCACTTCAAAGGATAATAAAAGAAAAAAACCAATACAAGGACGGAAACCACGTCCTAGAAAAAGCAAGAAGGTAATCCCTCAACAAACCTAAAAGAAGACAGCCACAAAAACAGAACACCAACTCTAACAACAAAAATAAAAGGAAGCAACAATTACTTCTCCCTAATATCTCTTAATATCAATGGACTGAACTCCCCAATAAAAAGACATAGACTAACAGGATGGCTACAGAAACAGGACCCAACATTTTGCTGCTTACAGGAAACTCATCTCAGAGAAAAAGATAGACACTACCTCAGAATGAAAGGCTGGAAAACAATTTTCCAAGCAAATGGTAGGAAGAAACAAGCTGGAGTAGCCATTATAATATCTGATAAGATTGACTTATAACCCAAAGTCATCAAAAAAGACAAGGAAGGGCACTTCGTTCTCATCAAATGTAAAATCCTCCAAGAGGAACTATCAATTCTGAATATCTATGCTCCAAATACAAGGGCAGCCTCATTCATTAAAGATACTTTAGTAAAGCTCAAAGCACACATTGCACCTCACACAATAATAGTGGGAGATTTCAACACACCACTTTCACCAATGGACAGATCATGGAAGCAGAAACTAAACAGGAACACAGTGAAACTAACAGAGGTTATGAAACAAATGGATCTGACAGATATCTACAGAACATTTTATCCTAAAACAAAAGGATATACCTTCTTCTCAGCACCTCAAGGTACCTTCTCCAAAATTGACCACATAATTGGTCACAAAACAAGCCTCAATACATGCAAAAATATTGAAATTGTCCCATGCACCCTATCAGATCACCATGGACTAAGACTGATCTTCAATAACAAAATAAATAATAGAAAGCCAACACACACGTGGAAACTAAACAACACTCTTCTCAATGATACCTCGGTCAAGGAAGGAATAAAGAAAGAAATTAAGAACTTTCTGGAGTTTAATGAAAATGAAGCCACAACAAACCCAAACTTATGGGACACATTGAAAGCATTTCTAAGAGGAAAACTCATAGCTCTGAGTGCCTCCAAAAAGAAACTAGAGAGAGCACACATTAGCAGCTTGACAACACACCTAAAAGCCCTAGAACAAAAGGAAGCAAATTCACCCAAGAGGAGTAGATGGCAAGAAATAGTCAAACACAGGGGTGAAATCAACCAAGTGGAAACAAGAAGAACAATTCAAAGAATCAACCAATCGAGGAGCTGTTTCTTTGAGAAAATCAACAAGATAGATAAACCCTTAGCCAGACTCACTAGAGGGCATAGGGAAAGTATTCTAATTAACAAAATCAGAAATGAAAAGGGAGACATAACAACAGACCCTGAAGAAATCCAAAACACCATCAGATCCTTCTACCAAAGGCTATACTCAACAAAACTGGAGAACCTGGATGAAATGGACAAGTTTCTAGACAGATACTAGGTACCAAAGTTAAATCACGATCAGGTCAATGATCTAAACAGTCCCATATCCCCTAAAGAAATAGAAGCAGTCATTAATAGTCTTCCAACCAAGAAAAGCCCAGGACCTGATGGGTTTAGTGCAGAATTCTATCAAACCTTCAAAGAAGAACTAATCCCAGTTCTTCACAAACTATTCCACAAAATAGAATCAGAAGGTACTCTACCCAACTCATTCTATGAAGCCACAATTACTCTGATACCTAAACCACAGAAAGACCCAACAAGAATAGAGGACTTCAGACCAATTTCACTTATGAATATTGATGCAAAAATCCTCAATAAAGTTATTGCTAACTGAACTCAAGAACACATCAAAACAATTATCCATCCTGACCAAGTAGGTTTCATCCCAGGGATGTAAGGATGGTTCAATATATGAAAATCCATCCATGTAATCCATTATATAAACAAACTCAAAGACAAAAACCACATGATCATCTCGTTAGATGCTGAAAAACATTTGACAAAATCCAACACCCATTCATGATAAAAGACTTGGAAAGATCAGGAATTCAAGGCCCATACCTAACCATGATAAAAGCAATATACAGCAAACCAGTAGCCAACATCAAAGTAAATGGTGAGAAGCTGGAAGCAATCCCACTAAAATCAGGGACTAGACAAGGCTGCCCACTCTCTCCCTACCTATTCAACATTGTACTTGAAGTCCTAGCCAGAGCAATTAGACAACAAAAGGAGATCAAGGGGATACAAATCGGAAAAGAAGAAGTCAAAATATTGCTTTTTGCAGATGATATGATAGTATATATAAGTGACCCTAAAAATTCCACCAGAGAACTCCTAAGCCTGATAAATAGCTTCGGTGAAGTAGCTGGATCTAAAATTAACTCAAGCAAGTCAATGGCCTTTCTGTACACAAAGGATAAACAGACAGAGAAGGAAATTAGGCAAACAACACCCTTCTCAATAGTCACAAACAATATAAAATACCTTGTCGTGACTCTAACTATGGAAGTGAAAGATCAATATGACAAGAACTTCAAGTCCCTGAAGAAAGAAATTAAAGGAGATCTCAGAAGATGGAAAAACCTCCCATGCTCATGGATTGGCAGTACCAACATTGTAAAAATGGCTATCTTACCAAAAGCAATCTACAGATTCAATGCAATCCCCATCAAAATTCCAACTCAATTCTTCAACGAATTAGAAAGGGCAATCTGCAAATTCATCTGGAACAACAAAAAACCTAGGATAGCAAAAACTCTTCTCAAGGATAAAAGAACCTCTGGTGGAATCACCATGCCTGACCTAAAGCTGTACTACAGAGCAATTGTGATAAAAACTGCATTGAAATGGTATAACGACAGAAAAGTAGACCAATGGAACAGATTTGAAGACCCTGAGATCAACCCACATACCTATGGTCACTTGATCTTTGACAAGGGAGCAAAAACTATCCAGTGGAAAAAAAGACAGCATTTTCAACAAATGGTGCTGGCACAAGTGGCGGATATCATGTAGAAGAATGCGAATTGATCCATTCCTATCTCCTTGTACCAAGGTCAAATCTAAGTGGATTAAGGAACTCCACATAAAACCAGAGACACTGAAACTCATAGAGGAGAAAGTAGGGAAAAGCCTCGAAGATATGGGTACAGGGGAAAAATTCCTGAATAGAACAGCAAAGGCTTGTGCTGTAAGATCAAGAATCGATAAATGGGACCTCATGAAGTTGCAAAGCTTCTGCAAGGCAAAAGACACCATCAATAAGACAAAAAGACCACCAACAGATTGGGAAAGGATCTTTATTTATCCTAAATCAGATAGGGGACTAATATCCAATATATATAAGGAACTCAAGAAGGTGGACTCCAGAAAATCAAATAACCCCATTAAAAAATGGGGCTCAGAACTGAACAAAGAATTCTCACCTGAGGAATACTGAATGGCAGAGAAGCACCTGAAAAAATGTTCAACATCCTTAATTATCAGGGAAATGCAACTCAAAACAACCCTGAGATTCCACCTCACACCAGTCAGAATAGCTAAGATCAAAAATTCAGGTGACAGCAGATGCTGGCGAGGATGTGGAGAAAGAGGAACAGTCCTTCATTGTTGGTGGGATTTCAAGCTGGTACAACCACTCTGGAAATCAATTTGGCGGTTCCTCAGAAAATTGGACATAATACTACCAGAGGATCCAGCAATACCTCTCCTGGGCATATATCCAGAAGATGTTCCAACCGGTAAGAAGGACACATGCTCCACTATGTTCATAGCAGCCTTATTTATAATAGCCAGAAGCTGGAAAGAACCCAGATGCCCCTCAACAGAGGAATGGATACAGAAAATGTGGTACATTTAAACAATGGAGTACTACTCAGCTATTAAAAGGAATGAATTTATGAAATTCCTAGGCAAATGGATGGATCTGGAGGGCATCATCCTAAGTGAGGTAACATATTCACAAAGGAACTCACACAATATGTACTCACTGATAAGTGGATATTAGCCCAAAAACTTAGGATACCCAAGATATAAGATACAATTTGTTAAATGCATGAAACTCAAGAAGAACGAAGACCAAAGTGTGGACACTGTGCCCCTTCTTGGAATTGGGAACAAAACACCCATGGAAAGAGTTACAGAGATAAAGTTTGGAGCTGTGAAGAAAGGATGGACCATCTAAAGACTGCCATATCCAGGGATTCATCCCATAATCAGCTTCCAAACGCTGACACCATTGCATACACTAGCAAGATTTTGTTGAAAGGACCCAGATATAGCTGTCTCTTGTGAGACAATGCCGGGGCCTAGCAAACACAGAAGTGGATGCTCACAGTCAGCTATTGGATGGATCACACAGCCCCCAATGGAGGAGCTAGAGAAAGTACCCAAGGAGCTAAAGGGAACTGCAACCCCATAGGTGGATCATTATTATGAACTAACCAGTACCCCAGAGCTCTTGACTCTAGCTGCATTTGTATCAAAAGATGGCCTAGTCGGCCATCACTGGAAAGAGAGGCCCATTAGACTTGCCAACTTTATATGCCCCAGTAAAGGGGAATGCCAGGGCCAAGGGGTGGGGGGGGGACTGCGGGGGGAGTGTATTGGGGACTTTTTGGATAGCATTGGAAATGTAATTGAGGAAAATACCTAATTTAAAAAAAAAGGAAATATTTAATTTATATTATTGGATAGAGTTGCTGTTGCTATAATAAACACTGTCACCAAAGGCAACTTGTGGAGGCAAGGTTTATTTCTCCTTATAACTCTCAGGTTACACTCTACCACTGAGGGAAGTCAACACTGGAACCTGGAAGCAGGAACTCAAGCAGTGACCATAGATAGTGGTGTTTATTCATTTGTTCCTCATGGCTTGCTTGGTTTGCTTTTCGATAATACTGTTTACTCATTTGTTCCTCATGGCTTGCTTCACTTGCTTTCTTGTAAGCCCCAGGGCTACCTGCCTATGCTGACACAAACCATACTGGGCTGGGTCCTCCCACATCAATTTACTAATTAAGAAAATGGCCTAAAGGTTTGCCTACAGGCAAACTTAATGGAAGCATTTCCTCAGGGGATTACTTTAGCTTTTGTCAAGTTGACAGAAAATAATAAAGCAGCCAGGACATTGATATATGGTACATAATCATATGGTCAGGGTCAGGTTAAGATATCTCAAGAAAAAGAGGTCCAAGTAGAGAATTTAAGACCTGTGACCAAAAGAGAGATTATCCAATGAAGGATACTCTTCTGATAATAAGTAAGATTTGTAAATTTTTTTCAGGGTTTCAATCACAGAGTGTAGGGGAATTTTAATCCAGGAGCATGGCTACTCTGGATACAGCACAAACATTCCCTTAGTATACATTATTAATCTATAACAATGTAGGTAAAGTGAGTTTATAAAAGGAAGCAGATATGTTAGTGATGTCTAATTGAGGAGCAGACAAAGTGATGAGTCAGAGAAAGATTTGACAGAATGAGACAGAGTTCAGATATGGCCTATTCTTTGAGAGTAGAACATGACAGAGAGGTGAGTTAAGATTATAGTGCAGAGAGAGAGAGAGAGAGAGAGAGAGAGAGAGAGAGAGAGAGAGAGAGAGAGAGAGAGAGAGAGAGAGAGAGAGAGAGAGAGAGAGAGAAGATAAGAACACATTTTCAGAGTTAGTTCAAGGTAAAGCAGAACAATTCAACCAAATGCTAAATGAGAAGCCACTTTGAATATGTCAGCTTAGAAAGGCGTTTGGACCAGAATAGGTGATTTGAATCAACTAGCCAGAGTTCAGAAAGTGCTAGAAAGAATGACCTTATTCCTCAGTCAGCCTCTGAGATGATAATTATATCAGGCAAGTTAAAGTTACTTTTAAAACAGAGCATTAGTTCTATGTTTTTGCCAAGTGGTTATCTAGAGCTTTCTTTTACATTCTTAAATAATATTTGTAACAAAAGAAGTGATGACAGTCATAAAGTCATATGAAGAGTACCAGGCTGATAAAAGATTTTAGACAGACAAATCCAAAGGAAATATATGCTTTAACAGCTAAACTGTAAGTTGTCTGGGAGAGAGTAAAATGAACGGATTGAGAAAAATGATTTTGATCAAGTCCCTGAGTCAGGATTTTCAATTGCAATGGATGCAGTTGTTTAGAGTTATTCCTGGAACTGGATTCCAGAATGGGTTGCTGTAAACATCCCTTTCTGGTCTAAGAAGGAATAAACAACCTTTGTCCACATAATCTACAATGTTTTCCTCTTATTACAAGGTTTTATTCATTGCAGCCAAGTACCATGAATTCAGTCCTCTAGAATCTTGATCCAACACAGTCATTTCCCCCTGTAAGTATATTTTCTCAGGTGTTTTGGTAACAGATATGCAAAATGAAGTAATTCATGGATCTGCTCATATAAAATGTGTTGCTTAATATTCAGTGCCATTCTTCCTTGACAAGTAACTTAAGTCATTCTGAATAATCTACACCCAAATGGCCTTTATAATGTCTTACCTCAGAGACTTTCATAGGAACTGCATTTAGTGGTGAAACTGAGCAAACAGAAGTAATCTGAAATTGAGAAATCAGGTAATTTCCATTTTATTATTATTACAGATGTCATGATTTTCATTTGACAGCAACTTAAAAATTAGATGAATT
The DNA here is from genome assembly GCF_978045245.1 of Mus caroli. Classification (NCBI taxonomy): domain Eukaryota; kingdom Metazoa; phylum Chordata; class Mammalia; order Rodentia; family Muridae; genus Mus; species Mus caroli. Next base: position 119,873,198 of record NW_028227256.1, read on the forward strand.
GTGTGGGAGACTGCAAGAAGAAATTAGGAAGAGGAAGAAAAGAAATAGGAGATGTGAAGAGAGGGACGAGGAAAGGAAGTTCCTTTTAAAAGATTTCATTTATAATTGCATGTATAATTGTGTGTGTGTGTGTGCTTGTATGAATATGAATGTAGTGCCTATGGAGGCAGGAAGTGGGCATCAGATCCCCTGAGGATAGAGCTACAGGCAGTTCTAAGTCATGCTCAAGGGTACTGGAAATGGAACTCCTGGAAGAGAAATAAGTGGTCTTAACAGCTGACCCATCTCTCCTAACCTACTTTATTCCCCCTTTAAAACAATGAGCAACCTGTAAGTATGCTATCTAGAAATTACAATTACATTGATCAATTGCAATGGTGTGTACTAATTCCGTATCATAAAAAGCAACACACTAATTTAGCTAAAATGCAGAATGTGCTCTAGATTATTTCTTGGCTGGTGGACAATAGGTGTCTAATACACAAAGTAAGATGGCAAATAATGCAGTTATATAAGAAAAACCCAGGGAGTTTATAATTTGAAACTTTTTTATAAGTGAACTTGTAATTTTGTCAGATTTAAATTACTGTTGAATTATTTAGGAAATTTTCAACTTAATTTGAAGTGAATATTACTCCAAGGGTCATTCCTTACATAGCTGAACCAAGACTCAAAAGAAAATGACACTCTGTTTTAGCCAGAATACTGGTCTTAAAGTATAGGTAAACAGCTACCTTGGTAGTATATATTGGCATGAGGAGGACTTGGGGACTCAAGAGAGCCTCACACAAGCCACTGATGCAAGTTAAGATTCCTGATAAAAAAAAAAACAAGGAGACTGCTAAATAGCCTCTGTCATGAAGGATTTGGGTGTTATACACAGAGGATGTTTTCAAATTTTTGGATATGGCCAACATGGAAATATGAGAAATACTAAATTTGTAAAGTTCAGTTTTAGTACAGTGGATGGATAGAAAGCAAATTTCACAGGGATTAGAAGGAGAGTAGATACCAAGCCATTTAGACACTGAGTATGAAGAGCATGTTGCAAATAGAGTATCACATGAGAATAGGAGTCTTCATGGAGCATGCAGGTAACACAAATGACCAGGCATGATTATCAGGACCACTCATGCTCCTTAGACCACTGAAATCAACTCTTTATGATTACTATGTTTTTTGTTTGTTTGTTTGTTTGTTTTTTCTGGAAACAAGGACATGAAAACTACCACAGCACCCACACCAGAAACAAAGTAAAACAAACAAGTATACCCTGAAGGCGTCATTGCCTGAGTTTCCTCTTGACACCAAGAGCTTTCTCTTCTGATCAATAAATTCTCCTTGCATGACAGAAACCAAGAGAAAACAGTATCCCTTGGACTCCTGGGTTAATTTACAAAATGCTGCCAGGAATTTCCTCTCTGGGCTACTCAAATGACTCTGAGAATCCCAGAGCCCAAAAGCTAAAAGTGAAGCCACAACTCAGAAGCGGAAGAGGGACAGAGAGGGAGGAGGAAAGAAGAGAGACAGATGAATATGATCAGAGGGCACTAGTCTATGGAAATATAACAAACATATAATTTTATACAACTAATAATTATTAATAAAAATATGCAACAAATTCAGGCCACAACAAGTATAATAGAATTCTTCAATTAAAAGATGAACAAAATTAAAAAGGAAGCAGGGGAGAAGGAGAGTTGCTTCATTCACTTTTTATGTAGAACAAGCTCATAAAACATAAGCAGTGTTTTATGCAAGACAATAGAATAAATACTTATTAGTCTATGCTTGGATAAACAACTGAACAGAGAGACTTAGATAAATGGATACTTAGCAGATAAATAGACCAATGATAAACATTGCTTGTGCCAGAAACTTAAAACATTTCAGGTAGATAAATTGCTGTTAAGGGCCTTAGATCCATTACTTTTTGTATGTCTGAGACAGAATATGTGTCAGACACAGCTCAAAGGAGGAGAGATTTGTTCTGCACATAGTTCAGAGGAATCTGTGTTCCAAGGTGGAGGCAAGGCATGCTGGGTGGCTGGATCTATAGTGATAGAAACCTGTGAGGTGTGACATGTTACCTCTAAGTGGATGCTGGAGAGATCTGATTTGATGGGGAGATAGTCTATCCAATCTCAAGGAATACTCTTAGGTTCCTACATCTATCATATATATATGTATATATGTATATATGTATATGTATATACATATATATATACACATATATATGTGTGTATATATATATACATATATGTGTGTATATATATATATATATATATACATATATTTTTTTAAATCCTCACAGCTTTCCAAAATAATGTCAGCTATTGATGACCAAAGTTCAAATACATTAGCATGAAAGAACATTTAAATCCCAGCAGTGACAAAGCAGAAATGCCCAGTCAGTAAGCATGGACACCTTCCTTCTACGAGCTGTTCCTTTACCCACCAATGCATACTTGTGCCTGCAGTTTGGTGAGTTTTTCCAGGTTCATGATTGTATCTTTCATCTTGTCAGAGTGGAAACAGGGCCACAAAGGGAACTAAGACAGGTCACGCTGAGACAAAGCTGCTGACAGAAATGCTTCCCAGTATCCTAGACCAGCTTGGTGTAGACAGTCTGACTAATTTAAGATGACTGGCTGAAGTTCTTCCCAAACAACCTGTGGACAGAAAAGCACCACTTGCTACTGGAGAGGATGATGATGATGATGATGATGATGATGATGATGAAGAACAAGTTCCAGATCTGGTGGATAATTTAGGTGAGGCTTCTAAGAATGTGGCAAACTCTTCAGAATTTGCAGGAGCTGCTATTTTATATCATGACTGCTGCTTAATTTTTTTGTTTATTATGGATCTAATGAAATTTAGATCTCTAATATTTTTAAGCCTAAGCCCCATGGATACTGCAACTCTTCAGTATTCGCTTATACCTAATTCATTCTTTGCAGGAAATTAAGCTCAAGAAGCCTGGGAATAAAGTTTGAAAAAGGGTAATAAAATTATTTGCCTATTTTAAAGAATAGAAATACAAAATGAGGAATGTGGTACAAGGTGCTGGAGAGACACTTGGGGGCTGAAGAGCACCAGCTGTTCCTGCTGAGGATCTGAGTCTAGTTGCCTATATCTATATCACACAGCTCACAAGTACCTTTAACTCTAGCTTAAGGCAATCTGACATCCTCCCTTCCCCTCCATGAGTAGCCACAGGAACATGTTTACACACACACACACACAAACACACACACACCAAAAATAAAATTAAAAAGAGAATATGGCATAAAATATCTGACCAGCACTTCTCACAATTGTAAAACATTTTAAATATATTACATATTTGCATATATATATATATATATATATATATATATATATATATATATATAGTGTGTGTGTGTGTGTGCGCATGTGCACAGTCTCAGAAATGACCATATTCAAGAATCTTCTAAGTAAACATGATAGGTGAAAAGTGTTGTAGGACAGAAAATTTATTTAAAAAAAAAGTCTGAAGTGATATAAATATAGACTTAATTTAACTATTTATTACAGATTCATCTGATGATGTTAGGTGATAATAGTTCATGTAAGTGTTATGCAGTGTATGAAGATTTCACAATTCTATACTAAAACCATCCTCTCTTTCTTATATTATTCTTGATATATTTTATTATTTGCACTTTTCATACATGTATACCATATTTATTGATCCTGTCCTCTCACCATTATCTCTCTTCAACTCCTCTTAGTTGCCTCCAACTTTAGGCTTCATGTCCTTATTTATTTATTTGTTTATTTATTTATTTATTTATTTATTTATTTGCTTTTGTGACTAATAATCTCGAGAGCCCAATTAGTGTTGTCCTTATGTGTACATGGCTACCCACTGGGGTGTGTGCAGCATGCAGCATACCAGTTGTCCCATCCCGATGAAAATGTATCACATGTCACATCAGAAACTTTCCCTCTCTTAGCAGCCATCAACTGCCAGTAGCTCCTCAGATAGGAGGATTCCATGCTGGAAGTTCAAGTTGACTGACTTGATCCAGTCCAGTCAACTGATCCAGTTGTGAACTGATGAATCAAGCAGTCTTGTTATATCTAGAAGTTTGCATTTCACAGATTCCCTCCTCCTCTACCAGCTATTAAGGAAAAATTACTTTTACAATATGAAATACAGGAGCTGACAGGATGGGTTGATGGCAAGCACACCCTTTACAAATGTGAGGACCAGTGTTCTAATTCCTAGAACATTCCTAAAATGTCAGTTGCTTTTGTCAATCCATCTGTGGTTCTCATACTTAGAACTTTGAGGTAGAGATATCTGGAATATGCTCTTGAAACGTGTATGGAGACCTTTCACCATTGAGTACACCACTGAGGAAAGCGCCAGATGCCAACTTGGTTCTCCATACTTATGTACATGCATAGCACAAACACACACACACACACACACACACACACACACACACACACACACACACACACACCATCAGAGAAAGAAGTAAAACATAGAACAAGATGGGAAAGGTTGCATTGCAAAAGACTAAAAAACACAGGATGAAAAGAAAGCTGGGAGTGAAGTTCTGCTTCTTCTCATTCAGCATACAAGATGTAGGTGAATGGAAAGAAGAGAAATGAATTGTGAGCAGAATATATGTGTGACCATTAGAATGACAGGATGTAGCAAAGATGGTTTTGAGAGTTGTGATGGTTTGTATATGCTCCACCCAGGGAGCAGCACTTTGAGAAGGTGAGGCCCTGTTGGAATAGGTGTGGCCTTGTTGAAGGCCTGGTATGTGGGTATGGACTTTAAGACCTTCATCCTACCTGCCTGGTATTAAGTATTCTGCTAGCACCCTTCAGATAAACTCTCAGCTCTGCCTGTACCATGCTGTCTAGATGCTGCCATGCTCCCACCCTGATGATTATGGACTGAACTTGTAAGCTAGCCTCAAGTAAATGTTGTCCTTGAAAGAGTTGACCTGGTCATGGTGTCTGTTCACAGCAGTAAAGCCCTAACTATGACAAGAGTATAGAGGTTTGGAATGTCCACATAATTAGGAACAAGGAGAAAACAAAAGAAAAGTAGAGTAAGGCCAATACCATGTGTATAGACTTAGCTAATATACATGAGAATAATTGTGTGTGTGTGTGTGTGTGTGTGTGATGTTTACTTACATGACAAAGGATTCAAGTCTTGAAGGACTATTAGCTAAAACCTAAGAAACCCCATGAACCAAAAGAAATACTTTCATGGAAAGACAAGATGTTTTAGCAGATATAGGCACTTGCTGTCAAGCTTGATGGCACTCAACAACCTACACAGTAGAGGGAAACAACTGACTCTCAACAGATCATATAACATGTATCATATTACTTGAGAATAACACACACACATGTGCATGCACACACACACACATGTATGCATACAATATACACATCCCCCCTTTTAAAGTAGATGTTGTTATATATTTTGCAAGAGAGATTAAAAGTTTTACAATCACAGACTAAAATCCTACTACCAAGCTGAAGCAAAGTCTTTGGTTTGCACTTCTGAGAAAACATGGTTGGAGATATGACGGACACAGTTCCTCAACAGCTCTGCTATTTCCAACTGGCATGGTAACAAAAAGCTCTGCTTTAATCCTGAGACAGCAGAGGTCATAGGGCTGACTGAGCCACATGTCCCTACACAGCACAGGTCACAGGAGGTCACCCATATGTCCTCATATAGCACAGGTCACTGATGATGACCAACATGTCCTCACACAGCACAGGTCACAAGGGTGACCCACATGTCCTTACAGGGTACATGTCATAGGAAGTAACCTTTGCAAGCAATCCATTATTTTTCATTTTCTGTCTCTCTGTTCCACTTTACCAGGGAGGGAAATTTAAAAATTTAAATCTGCTTTTTGGTTTTTATTTGTTTGACTCTGATTTCTTCAGTGTTTTCTCTCTAAAACCAGCTTCTTCTGTTCCATTCATCAGAATGCATTTTATCGGAGGCATAATGTTCTGTTTGATTCTAAACTTGAAAAGAAGCACAATTAAAAACTTCAAGAAAAACCAGAGTCTTTCTCAGAAATAAAATATCTGAATACTGTGAATATTTAATGTCCTTTCTCATCCTGGCTAATTAAAAAAAAAAAAAAAAGAAATAAAGGAGAAGAGATTTGGAGTTTATAGAATGATAGAAGAGGCCAAAAAAGAGAAAAAAGGATAAGAAGACTGGTAAAATTTAGTAAAAGTCTAAAAATCACAGGTCCATCTTCTCTGTTAAATATAACAGATAGAAGTGATAAGACTAGTATCAGAAACTAAAAAAAAAAAATGTAGCGATGCAGATAATGTAATATAATATTAGATAACATTATGTTCTGCTGCAAATTAGATGGCTCAAGCTGTGTCAGTGAACTTCAGCTCTGGACAAATAGCTTGGCTAAAACAAGAAGTGGGAAGTTCTCTGAGAAAACCACATACAGGCTTCAGACATGGATTACTTTCTTTCTAAGTGTCTACCCTGTAGTCATCATGCATGGACTAATATTAAAATATTTTTAAAGAATTTTTTACATTTTATGTGTATGACTATCCTGCCTGCATGTACATAACTACACAATGTGAGTTCCTAGTATAGCTAGAAACCAGCAGTTGGCATTATTTTCTCAGTAACTGGAGTGGAAAAAAGAGATGAGAGACATGTATCCATTAAAAATTTTGCAATTTAAGAAAATCCCATTTTCAACAGCCCACAATGGAATATTCATAAGAGAAAGGCCCTGAGTAACAGTGTCTATCAAAAACTTCAAATTGCTAAAAATCAATCAAACAAACAAATAAACAAAACCTGCCCCAAAGAAAAAAATCAGCTTAAGATCTGGCAACTAGCTAATTCCTTCAGTCTGCAAACTGATTATGGAAAGGTAACTGAAAAGGATGGAGTTCTTTCCATCCATCACATGCAACCAAGGGACCTACTGTTATATAGATTTAATGAGTGAGAAAGGAACGGGGGTGCCAAAAATTTAAACTCTTAATGAGAAATGTGTTTGTAGAAGAGCCAAGATTTTGTTTATGGAAGTAAGACATGAATGAAATGCATGAGCAGCAATAGGGGGAACATTGTAAAGTCTTATCTATACATGTCTGCAAGTTAAAGAAGACAGGGATCACGTCTTTACCAAAAAAAAAAAAAAAAAAAAAAAAAGAATAGTGAACAGAGGAAGTTACATAACATCCAAGGAAGTTAGTATATCAATGCCAATACCCGAGGCAGTTGTAGGTACCAACTCAGCATGGTCTAGAGTGACCTCAGAAGAAAGTCTCTACTGAGAGCTTATGTAGATAAGATTGACTTGTAGATATACCAGCAAGAGGTTTTCTTCATTACTAATTGATATATGAGGGCCCACTTCACTGTGGGCAGCTCTATTCCCTGAACAGGTTGTCTGGTGCTGAATTAGAAACCTAGCTGTGCATGAGTCTATGAGTGTGTCAGAAAGCAATGCTCCCCTATGGTTCCTGCCTCTGTTCCTGTGTGAGATCCTTCCCTACCTTCAATAATGTACTGGAAACTTTTCTCTTCTGAGTCACTTTTAGTCAGAGTATTTAACCACAGCAACAGAGGGCAACTAGGATGAGGGAATAATCCTTAAGGTGAGAAACCAAATCCCTAGTCACCAGTCTTTCTCTAGAGGGAGATAGCACAATGTCTGCCTGGCAAGTTTTCAGACTCTAGATGACCCTCCCTTGTTTCTAGGGAAATGCCTTTTTTTTTTTCTGAGTTCTATTCATCAGCAAAAGATTTGGCTGAATATATTCTTTTTCTTAGATTAACTAATTTCAAGTCAAGATGAATACAATACATCCCTGATGTGATGACTCTTATCTATGAGGCTGTTTCTAGATTGAATAAATGAAGGAAGAAACACCAACACTGACTGTTAAGAGCACCATTGCATGGGGTGGAGTCCAATACTGAATAAAACCACCAGCATTCATCTCTGATTCATGAGAGCAGATGCAGTGTGACCAGCTGCCTCATACTCACTCTTTCTGCCTTGACTTTCTCACTATGGTGGACTGTCCTTGAAATAATGATCCAGAACAAAAGCTTCTATGAATTGTTTTTGTCTGCCATTTTGGCACACAAATAAGATAAGTATCTAGTACACCTGGTATCCCAAACTTGAAATTGTCCTGCCATTTCTTATGCTTTATCCTCCCAAGGATGGAAGTAGGGAGTACAGAGTGGCTGACTATGGTTAAAAACAAAAACTTTTGCCTTTCATTTTATTTGTCATTTATCTGCTGTTTTAAAGATTGGGGGGCTGTGTGGAGGTCTCATCCAAGAATTTGCTAGGAAAATGGACTTGAGGCAGTTAATAGTTGAGATAAAACAAGTCTTTCCATCCTAGTTTCTCTAACACAGCATCACTAATAAATTATTTTAATTAGGATTTAATAGGTACTTCTTGTTTTCTTGTTGATTGGTTGGTTTGTTTGATTATTTTTTTCATTTGTTTGTTTTAAACAAGGTCTCTTTCAGCCATTTCGGGCCTTGAACTTACTATATAGCTGTTCTAGTTAGGGTTTCTAGTGATGTAAGGGAACATCATGAGCAAAGGGTAAGTTGAGGAGAGGTGTTCATTCACCTTACACTTCTATTTTCCTGTTCATCATTGAAAGAAGTCAAGCAGAAACTCAAACAGGCTGATACAGAGGCCACAGAGGTTGCTACTTACTGGATTGCTTCCCTTGCCTTGATCAGCCTGATTTCTTATAGAGCTGAGAACCACATTTCCAGGGATGGCACCACTCACATTGACTGGGCCCTTCCCGATTGATCATTAATTGAGAAAAGTCCGTAAAGCTGGATCTCATGGAGATATTTCTTCAGCTGAAGCTCCTCCCTCTCTATAACTTTAGCATGTGTCAAGTTGACACACAAAACTAGCCAGCACAGTAGCTTAGGATGACTTTGAACTTCTGATCCTCCTGCCTTTACCTCCTGAATTCAACACCCATGTACAGTTAGGGCTGTGAGTTGAACCCAAGGCCTGTTTCATGTGAGATGAGCACTGTGCCAACTAACTTAAATTTCTGACCCAGTTGATACATACATTGTTTTAGCTGTATTTGGCTAATACTAACTAAATATGTCCCTTGTAGACTAGTTCCTATGTAGAAAAGATCAGTACTAATACTAATCACAAACTTACATAGATATCTCTGAATTCTAGATTTCATTCTACACCTCTGGTACTCAAGAGATAGCTTTGAGGTAAATATGTGAATTGAGGAGTTATCAGCATAAGTTTAAAAGCAGATTGCAATGTATGGTAATTAAGATTATCAGAAACAAGCACATGATATATGACTGCTAAAGGGTACAATTGGAAGTGATAAAAAGGAATGTATTGAGTAAAAATGCTACTTGGCATTGGTAACATAGAATAAAACTTTTCAGTGGTTAGCCATGCCAATATCTGGTCCTTCTAAGGGTCATTTCTTATCATAAAAAGATTGTAATACCAATTCTTCTATTGTATAGAAAAGATTTATTTATATGGATATGTACCATGTGTATTCAGTGCCTGTGGAGGCCAGAAGAATGCATTGGCTACCCTGTTCCCTGGAATTGCAGTTACTAGTGTTTGTGGGCTATTAGATAATTGCTAAGAATGGAATTCAGGTCTATAAAAGCAGTAAGTGCTTATAAGGGCCAAGCCACCTCTTCTGCTCAAATACCAATCGTTAAAGAGAGGAACACAAATCTGGGACAGTTTTTAGATTTTCTTCATAAACCACACTTCTTTCCCATACATCTTATACTTACAGAAGACTGACAGTAGGGGCTCATGACTTTATCCTCTATAAAATTGAGATGAATATTTTTTATCTATAATATTTTCTGCTAAGGGTGATGAAGCTGAAACAGGAAAGAACTTTGTGCTTTTCATCATAGATGATGGTTTCTGTAATGAAAAGATTCCCAGTTACAATGTTCTTCAGAAGGTGTGATATTTACTGAGGTATTAAACAGCAAGTTGAGCTAATCTTGCATTTGTCTCTAAAACCAATTCTCCTCCAGAACACATGAAAAGCTCTTCTTTTCTTTGCCAATGGCAACATCAACTCTTGTCATATTTGTAAAGGTAATATCAAGTAACATGGTCAAGAACCAGGTAAGATTGTCATCCAAGACACAAACTGAGAAATTTTATAAAAACAGTATGAAAATGTTGCTACAGATAAGAATGCCTCCCAGATACAAACTGACAAAGACTGCAGAAATGGTGTAAAAATTTTGCCAGAACTTGAACATCTAAAAAACCTTTCTTTTCTTTTACCTTATCATATTTAAGAAAGTATTTGTACTTTGAAAACTTTAGACATGGATATAATGTATTTTTAACCTATTTTATCATATTTACCGCCTCACCTCTGCCCTGTAACTCATTCAGATTCTCATCCCCCTAGGAACTCCATATCTTTATTCGTATATACATATATTCATATGCACACAGGTTAATATATGTATACATATGTAAATATAAACATATATTTATATGTGTATATATTTTTATGTTTATGTATATGCATACTTAGATATGTAATAATATGTATATATATGTGTTGAGAACTAAACAGGGGGGCCCAGGGGAGGCTCTGGGGAAGTGAGGGAAGGGGAAAATATGGCCCATGTCCGGCCAGACTTCCTGTACTGTGGGCAGGCAGACGCAGGTGTGGGAGGGCTGTCAGTGGCTTTCCACTCAGCCTTGGGTGGGCATCCAAGCCTCTGACCCACTTGGTGGTGGCGGGTGGACAAGGGGCAGCCTCCGACCTGGGGTGGGGGCAGGGCCACACTCTGTTGCCCTGGGGTTATGGGAGAGAGGGATAAGGGAAGAGGTTCCCAACACTGACCAGAGTGTGCAGCAGATCTTGATGGAACAGAGACTCTCTATGGTTTAGGAGCTTTATTATACAAATGCAGGGAGAAAGAGAGAAGGTAGAAAAAGAGAGAGAGAGAGAGAGAGAGAGAGAGACAGAGAGAGAGAGAGAAGAGAAGAGAAGAGAAGAGAAGAGAAGAGAAGAGAAGAGAAGAGAAGAGAAGAGAAGAGAAGGTTAGAGAGAAAGAGAGTAAGAGGGAGAAAGAAGAGGACAAAGAGAAAGGAGAGAGGAGAGAAGAGTGAGGGAAGTGAAAGGTAAGGGAACAAAAGAGTGAGAGAACGAGGTGGGGGCCTAACAGCCCCTTTTATGGTCTTTACTGTTGCTAGGTAACTGGGGAGGAGTTTAGCCTGAAGGTCAGAAGCTTGGGCCATTGTCTATGTGACTACTGACCATGCTTCTCTTGTGGGGGATGTGTGGGGCAGTAACTTAGGCAGGAGCCAGAGTTCCAGGAGAATAAGGGAACACCTATCATGTCATGAAGGTGAATTATCACCACCGGAGTTCAGACTTCAGCTCGACTGGAGACCAGCCTGTCTGTACAGAGCCCAATGCCCCACATATATGTATATATACAGATTCACACATAAATATATACATACATATGAATATATAGATCTTGGGATATGGGTCACACTGAATATAATTAGTGCTGCCCATGTTTGTCAATGGCCCTTCAAAGACAGTTTCTTGGTTGTTGCAGGAGAAGACTCAGACATATTGTGTATTTTGATCAGGGCTTCTTACTTAGCTCAGGATTTTTGTTGAACTGGAGGCATTTCTTTCTCCACACTTTAGTATTGGTATAGAATTGCTAATCCCCCTATCCGTTCTTCCATGTGCAGGGATTATAGGCAAGTGGTACCAAACTGACTTCCCAAGCTTGTTGTTTTCTGTCTAGGGAGTCTGCTTTACCATACTTAATCATGAAACTCTGTAATTAATATTTGATCTTATTCATATCATGTCTATCAACCACAATTAAAGCTTAGTTACTAAATATAAACAGTTGAGTGTAGTGAAAACAATAAACAACAGGGATATCCAAATGTGAGAGGCGAGCACAAGACCAAAAGCAACAGAAGCCAATAAACATGGGAATCATCAGATCCCAGTTCTCCCACCACAGCAAACCATGAATACACCATCACATGTGAAAATCAGGAATCTCTCCTAAAATCCTATCTTATGAAGATAATAGATTACTTTAAGAAGGATATCAAAAACTTACAAAAATAAATAAAGGAAAACACAGGTAATCAAGTGAAGGAATTGAATAAAGCAACCCAAGACTTAAAACTGGAAGTAAAAACAATAAAGAAAACACGAATGGAGGCAAGCCTGGAAATGGAAAGCCTAGGAAAGAGGCTAGGAATTACAGATGCAAGTATCACCAACAGAATACAAGAGATAGAAGAGAATCTCAGGTGTAGAAGATACCATGGAAGAGATCGACACAACTGTCAAAGAAAAATCAAAACATAAAAAACTCCACACGCAAAGGGTCCAGGAAATTCAGGACATAATGAAGAGACCAAGCCTAAGAATATTCAGAATAGAGAAGAACAAAGATTCCCAGCTCAAAGGACCTGAAAATATCTTCAACAAAATCAGAGAATTAAACCTTTCCAACCTAAAGAAAGAGATGGCTATAATGGTACAAGAAGCCTATAGAACACCAAATAAATGGGACTAGAAAAGAAAATTCTCTCATTACATTGTAATCAAAACACTAAATGCAGAGAACAAAGAATGAATATTGAAAGCTGCAAGGGAAAAGGGCCAAGTAATGAATAAAGGCAGAGCTATCAGAATTACACCAAACTTCTCAACAAAGACTATGAAATCCAGAAGAGCCTGGTCAGAAGTCATACAGACTCTGACCTCTGACCATTGTGTTCTCTCTGAGAACACAAATGACAGCCCAGGCTACTATACCCAGCAAAACTCTCAATCAACATAGATGGAGAAACCAAAATCTTCCAGGAAAAAAACAAATTCAAAAAGGATCCTTCTACCAACCCAGCCCTACAGAAGATCCTAGAAGGAAAACTCCAACACAAGGAAGCTACCTACACCAAAGAAAGGACAAGACATTAAGCATCTGACAACAAAGGCTAAAGGAGAGACCACTAGGACATAAAGCCACATATAAAAACAAACATATCAGAAACCAACAGTCATCTGTCTTTAATATCTCCCAATATTAATAGACTCAACTCACCTATAAAAACACATAAGCTAACAGACTGGATAAGCAAACAAAATCCAACATTTTGCTGCATACAAGAAACACACCTTAATAACAAAGAAAGGCACTAATCTCAGCATAAAAGAATGCAAAAAGTTTTTCAAAGTAAATGCTCTCAGGAAACAAGTTAGAGTTGCCATCCTAATATCCAACAAAATAGACTTCCAAGCAAAAGTTATCAAGTGAGATGAGGAAGGATACTTCATATTCATCAGGGGGAAAATCCACCAAGAGAAAGCCTCAATGCTAAACTTCTATGCATCCCTAAATGCAAGAGAATTCACATATATAAAAGAAACTTTACTAAAACTCAAAGTACAAATTGAACCCCACACAATAATAGTTGGAGACTTCAACACTCCACTCACCCCAATGAGCAGGTCATTGAAACATAAACTAAACAGAGATACAGTGAGACTTATAGAGGTTATGAACCAAATGGATTTAACAGACATATATGGAACATTTCACCCTAAAACAAAAGAATACACCTTCTTAGCATGATACCTTCTCCATATCAACCATGTAATTGGTCACAAAACAACCCTCAACCAATAAAGGAAGAATTAAATAATACCATGTATCCTATCAGATCACCATGGCCTAAGGCTGGTCTTAAATAACAACAAAAACAAGAGAAAGACCATATACATATAGAACCTGAACAACTCTCTATTCAATGATAACTTGGACAGGGAAGAAATAAAGTAAGTAAATAAAGACTTCCTGTAATGTAATGAAAATATTGACATATAATACCCACATTTATGAGACACAATGAAAGCAGTGCTAAGAAAATTCATGGCACTAAGTGCCCCCCATAAAGAAACTGGAAAGATCTTGCACTAACAACTTAACAGCACACCTGAGAACTCTAGAACAAAAAGAAACAAACTCACCCAAGAGGGATAGAAAGCAGGAAATAGTCAAACTCATGGCAGAAATCAAACAAATAGAAACAAAGAGAGCAATATAAATAAACAACAAAACCAAAAGATAGTTCTTTGAGAGAGTCAACAAGATAGATAACCCCCTAGCCAAACTAACTAAAGGGCCCAGATCACACAAGGAAATAGAAGAAGTCATTATGAAACTTCCAACCAAAAAAAGCCTATGGCCAGATGAATTTAGTGCATAATTCTTCCAGAACATCAGAGAAGACCTGGTATTCCTCAAACTATTCCATAAAATAGAAACCGAAGGAACACAAGGGGATACAAATTGGCAAAGAAGAAATACAGGTATCACTATTTGCAGATGATATGATAGTATACATTAGCAACCCTAAAAATCCTACCTCAGAACATTTCCTGCTGACAAACAACTTGAGCAAAGTAGCTGGATATAAAATTAACCCAAATAAATAAGTAGCCTTCCTTTATACAAATGATAAACAGGCTGAGAAAGAAATTAGGAAAACAACTCCCTTCACAATAGCCACAAATAATATAAAATGTCTTGGGCTAACTCTAATCAAACAAGTGAAAGTCCTGTAAGACAATAACTTCAAGTCTCTCAAGAAAGAAATCAAAGAAGATATCAGAAAATGGAGAGATCTCCCATCCTCATGGACTGGCAGAATTAGTATAGTAAAAATGGCCATCATTTCAATCCCTATCAAGATCCCAACACAATTCTTCAAAGACATGGAAAAAACAATTCTCAAATTCATCTGGAAAGGCAAAAAACACAGAAGAGCCAAGACAATGCTTAAAAATAAAATAATAGCTGGGGGAATCATCATCCCTGACCTCAAGCTTTACTACAGACCAATAGTGTCAAAAACTGCTTGGTATTAGTAAAGAGACAGACACATTGATCAATGGAATGGAATTGAAGACCCTGAAATAAAACCACACACTCACATACACTTGATCTTTGACAAAGACAACAAAAATATACAATGAAAAAAAAGAAAGCATCTTCAATAAATGTTGCTGGTCTAAAAGGATGTCTATATTTACAAAAGTGAAAATAGACCCATATTTGTCACCTTGCACAAAGCTCAAGTCCAAGTGGATTGAGGACCTCAACATAAAACCAGATATACTGAATCTAATAGAAGATAAATTGGGAAAGAGAGCTGAACTAATTGGCACAGAGGAAATTTTTTAAACAGAACCCCAATGGCTCTAAGACTGAGAATTGTTAAGTGGGACCTTATGAAACTGGAAAGCTTCTGTAAGGCAAAGGACACAGTCAATAAGACAAATCGGCAACTTACAAATTGGGAAAAAACCTTCACTAACCCCACATCTGATAGCGGGCTAATATACAAAATATATAAAGAACTGAAGAAGTTAACCACAACAAATCCAAACTATCCAATTTAAAAAAATGGCGTATAGAGCTGAGAATTCATAACAGAGGAATCTTGAATGGCTGAGAACCATCTAAAGAAATGTCCAAAGCCCTTAGTGATCAGAGAAATGCAAATTACAACGACCCTGAGATTCCACCTTATACCAATCAGAATTGCTAAGATCAAAACCTCAGGTGACAACACATGTTGGAGAGGATGTTGAGAAAGAAGACAATTCCTCCATTGCTGGTGGGATTGCAAATTGGTACAAACACGCTGGAAACTAATCTGGAGGTTTTTCAGAAAATTGGAAATAGAGGTATCACTCTTCGAAATATACCCAAATGATGACACCATGCCACATGGCCATATGATCCACTGTGTTCATAATGGCCTTAATTGTGATACCCAGAAGCTGGAAACAACTTACATGTCCCATGAAAAAAGAATGGATAAAGTAAATGTAGTTCATTTACACAATGGAATACCACTCAGTTATTAAGAACGAGGACATCTTGAGTGTTGAAGGAAAACAGATAAAACTAAAATATATCATCCCTGAGTGAGGTAACTCAGACCCAAAAGAACATGCATGACATGCATGGTATGTACTCACTAATAAATGTATATTAGCCATATATATCTCCAAGATACAGTCCACAGAACTCGAAAAGGTCAACAAGTTGAAGGGCCCACTTGGGAGTGATAAGAAAGCAATCACAAGTAGGGAGGGAGGCTGGGAGGGAAAGTGGATGGGGTTTAGGAGGGAGAGGGGAACCTAGTTTTGTATTGGGTAAGGGAAAAGGACTGAAGCCCTGAGGGCCAGCAGAAAGAATTCAAACAGACAACCTCGGGAGGTAGGAGGTTGGCGTTACCCTCTAGAATTCACCAGAGACCTGCGAGGTGAGAGGCTCTCAGTACTCAAAGGAAGGGACCTTAGATGATATGTCCTACAATAGGGAGAGGGAATTTGTAGAGCCCACCTCAAATAGGAAGACAGGGCATCAAATGAGGGAAGGGTTTGCCAACCCACAGTCAAAACTTGGACCCATAAATTTTCCTGTAAGAAAGAATTACAGGGATGGAAATGGAGAGGACATTGAGGAAAAGAAGGTCCAGTGACAGGCCCAAAGTGGGATCCAGTTCAATGGGAGGTCCCAAGGCTTGACACTATTACTGAATCTATGGAGCACTCACAAAAAGGGACCTATCATGACTGCAGTCTGGAAGACCCAACAAGCAGCTGAAAGATTCAGATGCAGATATTTGCACCACACCAATGGACAGAAGCTGCTAACCACTGTGGTTGAATTAGGGAAAGATGCAAAGACGCTGAGGAGGAGGGCAACTTTGTCGGAAGACCATCAGTCTTAACTACTAGGGACTCCCAAGATGATCTATCAAACACTGGACCACCAAACAAGCAGCATACACCAGCTGATATGAGGCCCCGCACACATATCCAGCAGCAGACTGCCTGCTCTGTGTTTAAGCAGAGATGATGCACCTAACCCTAAAGATACTGGAGGTCCCAGGGAGTTTAGAGGTCAGGTAGGGTCTGGGGTGGTGGGTGGGGACATCCTCCTGGAGACAGGAGAGTGGGCAGGGGGCATGGAACAGTCAGAGTTTGGACCTGCAGAGGTGGAATACAATCTGGAGTGAAAATAAATAAATAAATAACTGAAAAATAATAATGTGTGAAATATCTATAAGTATGTATGTCACCATTCTATAACAGATTACTTAATGAGTCACAAATACTAAAGTCAGCAATATTTATTCTATTTAAGCCACAGAGTCCATGCTAGATCATTAAAAATGTTAAAAGAATTATTCAATGAAGAAAAAAATTAAAAGGTATGTATATGGTTCCACAAAAATCCCAATGCAAATATAATTTAAAAGATTGAAGATATGATACTGAGTGATTTATAATTGTATCATTCAGCTATAATAATTCAAAATCTGTTGTACTAGAACTAAAAAAATATAGAGATGAAGAGTAGAACAAAACATAGAAGCCAGAAATAAAATCAAAGGTATACAATAAACTAATTTTTAACAGTGTACCATAGTACATAATAGGAAGATGACAGTCATTCATGGGAAGATGACTGTCATTCTGATAAATGATTGCAATATGGCAGAAAAATCCACATTCTTGATAACTACATGAAAAAATGAAATTAGACCCTTTTGATAAAACATGTACATCACAGATAAAATGCCCAAATAAAAGCTGTGAAACTTCAGAAATACTGGATAAAAGTTTATGGGAGCATGTTTTCACTTTGGTCTTGGCAATGAGCAGTTGGCCATCATACCAGAGGCCTGGCTACAAAAACAGAAATAAATATATGGAGGTTATATCAAGGTAAGAAACTCCAACAGAGCAGAGTAAATGAGCAATGTAGTGAACAGGTTCAAAAATATTTAAGGCTTATGTCAGATACATGCTTAATTTCCATTTCCAAGACCAATAAAGAACTAACACAACTTTTTTAAAAATTTTTAATATTTTGTTACATATTTTCCTCAATTACATTACAAATGCTATCCCAAAAGTCCCCCATAGCGCCCTCCACTTCCCTACCCACACATTCCCATTTTTTTGGCCCTGGCATTCCCCTATATTGGGGCATATAAAGTTTCAAGTCCAATGGGCCTCTCTTTCCAGTGATGGCCAACTAGGCCATCTTTCTATACATATGCAGCTAGAGACAAGAGCTCTGGGGTTCTGGTTAGTACATCATGTTGTTCCAACAATAGGGTTGCAGATCCCTTTAGCTCCTTGGGTACTTTCTCTAGCTTCTCCATTGGGAGCCCTGTGATACATCCAATAGCTGACTGTGAACATCCACTCCTGTGTTTGCTAGGCCCCGGCATCTTCTCACAAGAGACAGCTATATTTGGGTCCTTTCAGCAAAATCTTGCTAGTGTATGCAATGGTGTCAGCTTTTAGAAGCTGATTATGGGATGGATCCCTGGATACGGCAGTCTCTAAATGGTCCGTCATTTCATCACAGCTACGAACTTTGTCTCTGCAACTCCTTCCCTGGGTGTTTTGTTCCCAATTCTAAGAAGGGGCACAGTGTCCACACTTTGGTCTTCATTCTTCTTGAGTTTCATGCGTTTAGCAAATTATATCTTATAACTTGGGTATCCTAAGTTTTGGGCTAATATCCACTTATCAGTGAATACATATTGTGTGAGTTCTTTTGTGATTGTGTTACTTCACTCAAGATGATGCCCTCCAGGTCCATCCATTTGGCTAGGAATTTCATAAATTCATTCTTTTTAATAGCTGAGTAGTACTCCATTGTGTAAATGTACCATAATTACTGTATCCATTCCTCTGTTGAGGGACATCTGGGTTCTTTCCAGCTTCTGGCTATTATAAATAGGGCTGCTATGAACATAGTGGAGCATGTGGCCTTTTTACCTGTTGGGACATCTTCTGGATATATGCCCAGGAGAGGTATTGCTGGATCCTCCGGTAGTACTATGTCCAATTTTCTGAGGAACCGCCAGACTGATTTCCAGAGTGGTTGTACAAGCTTGCAATCCCAACAACAATGGAGGAGTGTTCCTCTTTCTCCACATCCTCGCCAGTATCTGCTGTCACCTGAATTTTTGATCTTAGCCATTCTGACTGGTGCGAGGTGGAATCTCAGGGTTGTTTTGATTTGCATTTCCCTGATGATTAAGGATGTTGAACATTTTTTCAGGTGCTTCTCTGCCATTCGGTATTCCTAAGGTGAGAATTCTTTGTTCAGTTCTGAGCCCCATTTTTTAATGGGGTTATTTGACTTTCTGGAGTCCACCTTCTTGAGTTCTTTATATATATTGGATATTAGTCCCTTATCTGATTTAGGATAGGTGAAGATCCTTTCCCAATCTGTTGGTGGTTTTTTTGTCTTATTGATGGTGTCTTTAGCCTTGCAGAAGCTTTGCAGTTTCATGAGGTCCCACTTGTCAATTCTCGATCTTATAGCACAAGCCATTACTGTTCTATTCAAGAATTTTTCCCCTGTGCCCATATCTTCAAGGCTTTTCCCCACTTTCTCCTCTATAAGTTTCAGTGTCTCTGGTTTTATGTGAAGTTCCTTGATCCACTTAAACTTGACCTTAGTACAAGGAGATAGGAATGGATCGATTCGCATTTTTCTACATGTTAACAACCAGTTGTGCCAGCACCATTTGTTGAAAATGCTGTCTTTCTTCCACTGGATGTTTTTAGCTCCCTTGTCAAAGATCAAGTGACCATAGGTGTGTGGGTTCATTTCTGGGTCTTCAATTCTATTCCATTGGTCTATTTGTCTGTCACTATACCAGTACCATGCAGTTTTTATCACAATTGCTCTGTATTAAAGCTTTAGGTCCGGCATGGTGATTCCACCAGAGGTTCTTTTATCCTTGAGAAGAGTTTTTGCTATCCTAGGTTTTTTGTTATTCCAGATGAATTTGCAGATTGCACTTTCTAATTCCTTAAAGAATTGATTAGGAATTTTGATGGGGATTGCATTGAAACTGTAGATTGCTTTTGGCAAGATAGCCATTTTTACAATGTTGATCCTGCCAATCCATGAGCATGGGAGATCTTTCCATCTTCTGAGATCTTGTATAATTTCTTTCTTCAGAGACTTGAAGTTTTTATTATACAGATCTTTCACTTCCTTAGTTAGAGTCACGCCAAGATATTTTATATTATTTGTGACTATTGAGAAGGGTGTTGTTTCCCTAATTTCTTTCTCAGCCTGTTTATTCTTTGTGTAGAGAAAGGCCATTGATTTGTTTGAGTTAATTTTATATCCAGCTACTTCACCGAAGCTGTTTATCAGGCTTAGGAGTTCTCTGGTGGAAATTTTAGGGTCATTTATATATACTATCATATCATCTGCAAAAAGTGATATTTTGACTTCATCTTTTCCAATTTGTATCCCTTTGATCTCCTTTTGTTGTCGAATTGCTCTGGCTAGGTCTTCAAGTACAATGTTGAATAGGTATGGAGAAAGTGGACAGCCTTGTCTAGTCCCTGATTTTAGAGGAATTGCTTCAAGCTTCTCACCATTTACTTTGATGTTGGCTACTGGTTTGCTGTAGATTGCTTTTATCATGTTTAGGTATGGGCCTTGAATTCCTGATCTTTCCAAGACTTTTATCATGAATGGGTGTTGGATCTTGTCAAATGCTTTTTCTGCATCTAACGAGATGACCATGTGGTTTTTGTCTTTGAGTTTGTTTATATACTGGATTACATTGATGTATTTCCATATATTGAACCATCCCTGCATCCCTGGGATGAAACCTACTTGGTCAGGATGGATGATTGTTTTGATGTGTTCTTGGATTCGGTTAGCAAGAACTTTATTGAGGATTTTTGCACCAATATTCATAAGGGATATTGGTCTGAAGTTTTCTATCTTTGTTGGGTCTTTTGTGGTTTAGGTATCAGAGTAATTGTGGCTTCATAGAATGAGTTGGGTAGAGTACCTTCTGTTTCTATTTTGTGGAATAGTTTGTGAAGAACTGGGATTAGATCTTCTTTGAAGGTCTGATAGAACTCTGCACTAAACCCATCTGGTCCTGGGCTTTTTTTAGTTGGGAGACTATTAATGACTGCTTCTATTTCTTTGGGGGATATAGGGCTGTTTAGAACATTAACCTGATCTTGATTCAGCTTTGGTACCTGGTATCTGTCTAGGAACTTCTCCATTTCATCCAGGTTCTCCAGTTTTGTCGAGTATAGCCTTTGGTAGAAGGATCTGATGGTGTTTTGGATGTCTTCAGGATCTGTTGTTATGTCTCCTTTTTCATTTCTGATTTTGTTAATTAGGATGCTTTCCCTGTGCCCTCTAGTGAGTCTGGCTAAGGGTTTATCTATCTTGTTGATTTTCTCAAAGAACCAGCTCCTTGATTGGTTGAATAGTTCTTTGAATAGTTCTTCTTGTTTCCACTTGGTTGATTTCGCCCCTGAGTTTGATTATTTCCTGCTGTCTACTCCTCTTGGGTGAATTTGCTTCCTTTTGTTCTAGTGCTTTTAGGTATGTTGTCAAGCTGCTAATGTGTGCTCTCTCTAGTTACCTTTTGGAGGCACTCAGAGCTATGAGTTTTCCTCTTAGAAATGCTTTCATTGCGTCCCATAAGTTTGGGTATGTTGTGGCTTCATTTTCATTGAACTCTAAAAAGTCTTTAATTTCTTTCTTTATTCCTTCCTTGACCAAGGTATCATTGAGAAGAGTGTTGTTCAGTTTCCACGTGAAGGTTGGCTTTCTATTATTTATTTTGTTATTGAAGATCAGACTTAGTCCATGGTGATCTGATAGGATGCATGGGACAATTTCAATATTTTTATATCTGTTGAGGCCTGTTTTGTGACCAATTATGTGGTCAGTTTTGGAGAAGGTACCATGAGGTGCTGAGAAGAAGGTATATCCTTTGTTTTAGGATAGAATGTTCTGTAGATATCTGCCAGATCCATTTGATTCATAATTTCTGTTAGTTTCACTGTGTCCCTGTTTAGTTTCTGTTTCCATGATCTGTCCATTGGTGAAAGTGGTGTGTTGAAGTCTCCCACTATTATTGTATGAGGTGCAATATGTGCTTTGAGATTTACTAAAGTTTCTTTAATGAATGTGGCTGCCTTTGTATTTGGAGCATAGATATTCAGGATTGATAGTTCCTCTTGGAGGATTTTACCTTTGATGAGTATGAAGTGTCCCTCCCTGTCTTTTTTAATGACTTTGGGTTAGAAGTCAATCTTATCAGATATTAGAATGGCTACTCCAGCTTGTTTCTTCATACCATTTGCTTGGAAAATTGTTTTCCAGCCTTTCATTCTGAGGTAGTGTCTATCTTTTTCTCTGAGATGAGTTTCCTGTAAGCAGCAAAATGTTGGGTCTTGTTTGTGTAGCCAGTTTGTTAGTCTATGTCTTTTTATCGGGGAGTTGAGTCCATTGATATTAAGAGATATTAAGGAAAAGTAATTGTTGTTTCCTGTTATTTTTGTTGTTAAAGTTGGCATTCTGTTCTTGTGGCTGTCTTCTTTTAGGTTTGTTGAGGGATTACCTTCTTGTTGTTTCTAGGGCGTGGTTCCTGTCCTTGTATTGGTTTTTTTCTGTTATTATCCTTTGAAGGGCTGGATTTGTGGAGAGATAATGTGTGAATTTGGTTTTGTCATGGAATACTTTGGTTTCTCCATCTATGTTAATTGAGAGTTTGGCTGGGTATAGTAGCCTGCGCTGGAATTTGTGTTCTTTTAGTGTCTGTATAACATCTGTCCAGGATCTTCTGGATTTCATAGTCTCTGGTGAAAAATCTGGTGTAATTCTGATAGGCTTGCCTTTATATGTTACTTGGCCTTTTTCTCTTACTGCTTTTAGTATTCTATCTTTATTTAGAGCGTTTGTTGTTCTGATTATTATGTGTCGGGAGGTATTTCTTTTCTGGTCCAGTCTATTTGGAGTTCTGTAGGCTTCTTGTATGTTCATGGGCATCTCTTTCTTTAGATTTGGGAAGTTTTCTTCTATAATTTTGTTGAAGATGTTTGCTGGTCCTTTGAGTTGAAAATCTTCATTCTCATCCACTCCTATTATCCGTAGGTTTGGTCTTCTCATTGTGTCCTGTATTTCTTGGATGTTTTGAGTTAGGATCTTTTTGCGTTTTACATTTTCCTTGATTGTTGTGGCAATGTTCTCTATGGAATCTTCTGCACCTGAGATTCTCTCTTCCATCTCTTGTATTCTCTTGCTGATGCTCGTATCTATGGTTCTAGATTTCTTTCCTAGGGTTTCTATCTCTAGTGTTGCCTCATTTTGGGTTTTCTTTATTGTGTCTACTTCCCTTTTTAGGTCTAGTATGGTTTTGTTCATTTCTATCATCTGTTTGGATGTGTTTTCCTGTTTTTATTTAAGGACTTCTACCTGTTTGATTATGTTATCCTGTTTTTCTTTAAGGATTTGTAACTCTTTAGCAGTGTTCTCCTGCAATTCTTTAAGGGATTTTTGTGCTTCCTCTTTATTGTCTTCTACCTGTTTACCAGTGTTCCTTTGCATTTCTTTAAGTGTGTTATTAAAGTCCTTCTTGAAGTCCTCTACCATCATCATGAGATATGCTTTTAGATCCGTGTCTAGCTTTTCCGGTGTGTTGGGGTGCCCTGGACTGGGCGAAGTGGGAGTGCTGGGTTCTGATGATGGTGAGTGGTCTTGGTTTCTGTTAGTAAGATTATTATGTTTACCTTTGCCATCTGGTAATCTCTGGGGTTAGTTGTTGTCGTTGTCACTGTTTAAAGATTGGAGCAGAAGCTGTGTTCCACTCACCAGCAGTCTCAAAATCCTGTGGCGGGGGTCGTGGGTAGCTGGCGGGTGTCAGCTGACCCTGCGCCCTAGCTACCCCGGAGCTTTTCTGACCGGAAGAGGCTTGTGGCCCTACTCAGGCCGGATTTCTGCCTCCCCAACCAAAGCAGTCTCAGGTCCTGCGTGATTGGACTGGAGCAGAAGCTGTGTTCCACTCACCAGCAGTCTCAAAATCCTGTGGCTGGGGTCGTGGGTAGCTGGCGGGTGTTGGCTGACCCTGTGCTCTAGCTACCCTGGTGCTGGTCCGGCAGGAAGAGGCCTGTGGCCCTACTCAGGCTGGTTTTCTGCTTCGCTAACTAATGCAGTCTCAGGTCCCGCACGCAATTGGATTGGAGCAGAAGCTGTGTTCCACTCACCAGAGGTCTTAAGATCCTGTGGTGGGTGTTGTGGGTAGCTGGCAAGTGTCAGCCGACCCTGTGCCCTAGCTACCTCGGTGCTTTTCTCCTGACACAACTTAATATCAAGTAAAATCTATCCTGGTGAGGCCAAGAGGGGTAAGACAATGCGATCAGGATGGGACCTTGATATCTCATACACGTTTCCTTGCTGAGTTGATAGTTTGTCACTTGGTGACTATCTGTTGACAGTCGACAGCTGGAAGCATCCTAGAAAAAACACAGAGGCAAGCTTTCAACTGTATTTATAGGAAGGTCCTGTATACTCTTTGTACTGTCTATTGAAAGATTGGACAAAGGCAGCTCATCTTGGGCAGTGTTCATGGCTGTTGGCCTTGGTCAAGTCTTCCTTACATTGGTAATGGAAATATTTTCCCTCTCCTTCCTTTAATGTTCAAGGGAAATCTTTTGCCTTTGGACTTATACAAAGTCTGCCAGATTCATTTAATGGACTCATGAGATATAAACCTAGTGTTGGCATTTGTTGTTGAGAGCTCTGCTAACCACTGACCATTTGACACAGACCCACCCTACACCCCACTGTCTGCTAAAGACTCTGTTGAACAGAATATGACTAGTCTCACTGGTTTAGAATAGGCAAGACCTTGAATAGATGTTTATACATAATGACACAAAACTAATCAGAATGGGCCTGAAAAAGCACTTAACCTCAGGATTTATAGCAGAAATATGCATGAAACGTGGTATGAAATGCCATCTTATGCCTTTAGAAGATGAACAAACAAAGTTTAAACTAGCATAACGCACCTGACAGAATCAGAAGAATGATTTGGGAGAGGGTGTGAAGAAAAGGGAACCCTGTAAGCTCTCAGCTACAACATAGATTGGTGCAGCCAATAATAAAACACATTTGGATTATAAGTACATTTCAAATGGCAACTTTTTTTCAGCCAGCAATCTCTCTTTTTGACACATACTCAAAAGAAATAAGACAACCACATCATACAAATATATACTTTCTTCTGGTAACTGTTGAATTATTTACATTATCCCAGACATTGAACAAAATTAGGTGTCCACTGATGGAAAAGAAAAAAAAAAGTGTTCACACACAAACACATACACACACAAATGAAGGGAGAGAGTAGGAGTGGGATAGGAAGAGAGATAAGAGAGGGAGAGATTGCAATACTATTTAGTTTAGGAAAAAGAAATCCTGTCATTGGCCATTACATTATAGACCTGGGGATAATGTTGCTAAGTGAAAAGAATAAGACCTAGGAAGAATTAAAAGTTTAAATATGAAGTATATATGGATTTTGAGAAAAACAAAAGGTATTTTCAAAATATAGAAGTTTTTTTTTTCTTTTGTAGAGGGTGGAGTAAAAGGGGAGAGACAAATCAACACAGACTAAGAAGCAAAAACTTAGACTGAATAAAGTCAGGGGTCCAGCACACATTTAGAGCACAGTTCCTACTAGCACGTGGAAGTCGGAATTATGGCTGAATGGGTAGGAGTTAGCTGCTCTTGCCAGTGGAAAGAAAAAAGAAAAACTGTATGAGATGTCCAGTCTGTTAAATTTCTCTACCTTCAGGACCATTTTATTATGGATTACATCTTTAATATCATACTGCATTGCTTAAGTACACACAATAAAATTTGCTCATGTAAAAAAGCAAGTAACTATTTAAAAATTGAATTTTGTTTCTTACTACTAGTGACATTTGGATTGAAGGATACTAAAATTATAGTGGATAATTTATGTATGTTTTTGCTTCAGCTTATTTCTTTTATTAAATCAAATACCAGTATCATAATGTAGAATATTCATTGTTTCATACAAAAATTCATTAATAAGGTACTAGGTAGAAAAAGTAATTACTAGCTCTAGGAAAATTGTTATGATGGAGGAGTTGGTTCATGGGAAGGAAAACACTTGCAAATTAGCCACAAATATTAATAATGAAGTAGAAGGTAACAAGAGAGTCATCAGCTCTCAATTGTGGGAGAGGGTTAGAGAGGGCATAAGCACAGCTAAAGAAATATGACTCTACTGCTTTCTACCAGAGCAGCTTCATGGACATAAATACACACATACACACACACACACACACACACACACACACACACACACATCTCCAATGCCAGAGCAGTGTAAGCCCCTGGGCATTTGCAGAACTCACAGCATTGTGTTTCTTTTGGGTGTCATGGAGTTATTAACCAGTACAGAGCCAGGCTTTGCTGCTCATGGAGACGGGTTCTACTAGAATGGTCTACTCTTCCATTACTATACCTCCTTTATTTCCTTTCCATATTAACACTTTTAGTTTAATATAAATTTTTTGTACTATAGCCATGAACTCTCATTTCAGTGTAGGAGACATCAGACTCTTTTTTTAATGAAGACTTTCAACTGGAAAAATATTAAGAGCCCTTCCAGGAAGAAGAAGCATTTTCTTGAGAGCAGTATAGGTAAACTTAAAACACATCCGAGAATCATCCATTTCATTTGCTTTTAGCTCCTACCTCTAAGAGAATACCTTGAATACACAGATAGCATTCTACAGAGTCATATCTATTTACACCACATAATTGTGATAGTTAATATTGTCAGCATGGCAGGGTTTAAGGTCATGTTGGAGACAATTCTCTGGGCATATCTCTAGGCATGTCTATGAGGAATTTTCTAAGTTACATTAATGGGGTGAGAAAGACTACCATAACTATGGACGGCCTATTTCATGAAATGGTGTTCGGAACTAAATAGAAAGGAGAATGTCAGCTGAACACCAGCATCTATCTCTTTCTGCTTCCTGACTGTGGATCACATGTGACCAGGCATTTCAGGCTTCTTTCTTTTGCACCCTTCCTGCAGTGGAAAGACTGTACCATGAAGTGTGACATAAAATAAGCCACTTTCTTTAAGTTGCTCTTGTCAAACATTTTATTATAGCAATCACGTTCAATGATTGTCCAAGTCTGGTCTCAATTAAAACACATCGACATATTTAATGTAATTCAGCATGAGCGCTGGCTTGGAGGACTGTTCCTGAAAAGATTTCTCTGAACTTGGGAAACTCCTTTGACATCCAAGGTGACACACTTTTAGCAATCTACATAATAGTTCATCCTGGGCTAGTGGCACAAGAAGAAAAATACTATTGAACTTGATCTGGCATTTCCAGATCTCCAAATAAAATCAGATTTTAAAATAAGAAACATTAAAATAGAAATGTTTTTGGAAATGTATATGTTTTGTATTTATGTGTATGTTTGCATGGATATATGTCGGATTGTACAGTCCCCATGACAACCAGATGAGGAAGTTAGAACCCCTGGAGCTGGAGATGAGTGTGGTTGTGAGCTGCCCAGTATGGATGCTGAGAACCAAACTTGAGCCCTCTGGAAGAGTAGTGGGTGCTCTTAACCATGGGGCCATCTCTCCCGTCCATTTTTTGCTTTGGTTGTTTACAAAAGAAATCTTAAGAAATAAAACTTAGAAATCACAATGAAGAATCCCATTTCTTTTAAATAACATTTATTCCTTAAACTTATTCTTCAAAACATCTATCTGGAAAGAAGTTACAAACATGGTTAATTATTATCCCTTTTTATACCTAAAAATGATACATTGGCCTCTGAAAGTTTAGAGAAAAAAATCTGTGGTGATTTCCTTTTAAGAAGTAAAGAGGGAAAAGAAAAGCAACACAAAACAAACAAACAAACAAAAGAACTAAACCTTACTCCAGATAATTTTTATAACAATGTAGAGAATGTCAAACTCAGAAATTGGCCATGCATTCTTTCATTCAGTATTTTTAAGGCTTTGCTAATTTAAGATTCTTTAAGGCATATATGTGCAGGTGTGCACATACCTGTGCACAGAACCTGAAGGTTGTTCATGGCCTACTCTGTCACTCTCTGCCTTATTTTCTAGGTCCAGGAGCTCTCAATGAATCTGGAAGAGTTTGACAGCAAAGAAGTCCAAATGATCCTATTTCTGCAAGCTATAGAGTCACAATGTAGGGACACTGGTGTGTGTGTGTGTGTGTGTGTGTGTGTGTGTGTGTGTGTGTGTGACTCATGCCTGAATTCTATGGGATGCTAGGGATTTGAAGCAAGTTCTTAATGCTTTCAAAGAAAGCTCTTTTATCTCTGACTCATCTCCCAGTATCCTCTGAGACTCTCTGCCATCTTTTCTTGTCTCTGTTTTGCTGTTGAATATCCTTCAGCTTCCATATTTTCAATATATGAGTTCTCCTATTAAGTATTCAAAATTTACTCTTGGTTCATTTGACAATATATTTTCTACAAAAATATTTTATTACCCTTGAGTCTTTCTGTTTTTCTCCCTGAGTGTAATACTTTTCCAAGAACTGAAAAATCTCATTTTTGACCTTGACCAAAGCTCCTTATGGTTGAATTTTTCTCTATATTAAGCCTTGCCCTCCAAAGAGGAAGGTACACACTATGAAGGTACAGTAGAAGAAAATAATTCACTTAGGAATTCTTATGGAGTTCCCAAAGCTAGTAAGAAGATAATCCTCCAGTGTTGTAGAAGCAACAAACAATGGTTGGGGAAGAAGACTTTCTGATTGACTGCATTGCCTAGGAGAACACCCCCTCACCTGTAAAGATACTTTCAGGAATATAGCTCCTTTCCTTTTCCCCTACCTTGCCTTCTCTTTGTTTTTGTATATCCTTCTTTTCTCTTTTGCATTTCATATTTTTTACTTTAAAATGTAAGCATGTAGAAGCACACACAACATAAGTGGTTTACAGTTGCAACAAGATGTTCCTAATGAAATCCATTTTACTTTTTTTGTTATTTTAGGTTCCAAGGAAGAATTTGTTTTTATAGAAGATTGAACTTACACAATTGCCTTCAATAGCTCATTTTTTTTTCATGTAAATTCCAAGTATTTACTGATCCATGTTTCACAAGAACGATTGCTCACACCATGAGTCTTTTATCCAGCTGAAATTGTTCCACCTGGAGATAAGTCAAAGAAGCATTCCTTTGTTATATGCACATCAGTCACTGAGCTCTACTATACTTTAAAGATATTTTAGGAAGTGAGATGAGACTCCCCTTCTATATGTTACAATTTTAATGCATTTTAAATGCTTAACTGCATGGAAAATTATAAATTATATTACCTTATGTATTTCAATGTACTTTGAAGTAATTCAAGTAGGCCTCTCATTTCAGTAAGTCAAAACTCTTTTGTGGGGTATCTCCTAAATGCCAATATCCTCAAGCTCTCAGCAGAGAAAAGATGGATAAAGTTTGTTTCTTCACTCAAGGAGATCATTGAATGTATTTGCATACACAAATTTATTTTGATCCCAGGGTTAATAAAAATGGCCTCACAAGTTAAGGTATTTTATGAAATTGAGTAGAGCTATTGACTTCATAATGTCAATTTTAAGACAACCATCCTTACTTGCATATAAAAATCTAACAAAAATAAAAATACAGAAAACAGTTTGATTTCATTAACAATGAAGGAAATTTGATGTGCTTATAGCAAAATATCAGCCATATATAACTTTCAAATCTCCCTCTTCAAGACTCCTTTGATAAATTAAACTCGATTATGTAAAAATTAATCATTCTATTGGATGAAATTTTCCATATAGCTGCCTTGTGTGAGGCTATGCCAGTGCCTGGCAAATACAGAAGTGGATGCTCACAGTCATTTATTGGATGGAACACAGGGCCCCTAATGGAGGAGCTAGAGAAAGTATCCAAGGAGCTGAAGGGGTCTGCAACCCTATAGGTGGAACAACAATATGAACTAACCAGTGCCCCCAGAGCTCGTATCTCTAGCTGCATATTTAAGACAAATTCACAAAGGATTTAGTCCTTACTTCTAATTGAAGATGCAGATGGCTTTTATCTGAATACTTAGAACTAGAAGTAAGTATCATCTGTAGGTGTGGTCTAGTTTGAGGCCAGTGTCAAATGGATTGAACTATTGAGGTGTCATTCATGGAATCAAGCAGAAGTCCTGTAGCACTGGCTGTTTTCCTAATAGATAGTATTTTGGAAAAAAAAAAGTTTTGTCAAGATGGTAGTAAGATAATTTTAGAACATCTCTGACCATTTGTCTAAAAAAAAAACATATTTGTTATGAAGGCAAGAGAATAAATATGTGGAATGTATGAAAAACTTAAGTGATAAGCTTGACCCTACTTCCCCAAATACAAGTTTTGTGCCATTGGTTTGATTCATGAGAAAAAGTTACTTCATCTCTTTTCTGTTATCATGAATGTCAATACAGGCAATCTTGCATAAATTATGAGATAGATGCTCTTTGATATTCAGAGAGATGATACATATTATCATAGTTTAGGTATACAAGAAATAGTATCTATATGCTCTATAATAAAATTAACAGTTGTTTTACATATGTGAAATATACTTCATAATATAGCAACATGAATGTATTCAGAAATAATTAGCATTTCATATTTTGTACTATTAATATTTATGGATAAGCATTCACACAAAAGAAAGCATCTAAAATTACTAGTGCTAAAACTCAGTAAATATAACAAAATAGAAAATTTCATACCAAGACCACAATATATTTCTAAGACATGCTAGGACATTAAAATGATGAGAGAAAAAAATGAGACTAGAGCAAACATTATTAATTTTAATTAATTAATTAAGTTTAATTAATTTATTAAACTTAGAAATGGATTAAAAAAGTAAAGGAATAAAATGACTTAAAAGAATACTAAGCCAGGCGTGGTGGCACACGCCTTTAATCCCAGCACTTGGGAGGCAGAGGCAGGCGGATTTCTGAGTTTGAGGCCAGCCTGGTCTACAAAGTGAGTGCCAGGACAGCCAGGGCTACACAGAGAAACCCTGTCTCGAAAAAAACAAAAAAAAAAAAAAAAAAAAAAAAAGAAAAGAAAACTAAAAGAAGAAAAGCCTTCAAGACTAAAGATAAATCAACCCAGATAAAAATTCCAGTATGTAGAAAGAGAGGCCCCCAAAGCTCCACCCTTACTGATGATCTATTAGCCATTGATAGCTGTTTAGGGAAGGGCAGTTATTTTTCCACTGTGGTGGTAACCACTAGTTAGCTATTGGCAGCAGTAATTGGAATTGGGGTGCTATTAATAACAGTACAAAAGGTGCTAAATTGGGGGGTAGATGAGGTGGAAGGCACTAGGGGTAATTGGAAGAGGTGGTGTTAGACAGATATGATCAAAATAATCTAAAATGTTTGGAAATTTTAAAGAATAAATTTTTAATATCATTGAAAAAGAAACTTCAGAAAAAAAAGTTGAGCTTGATAAAACATAAAGGAGAATAAGCAATATGAGTAATTCCTTAGATACATACCCAAAGGCATTTTGAATGACACGAATAAAAATTATAATGTTATAAATCAAGTTTTACTTATAACAATCCAGGAAGGAAAAAGAACCTTATGCAATGGAAATCATTTAACATTATAGTGTAACCATTAATTTAGGGAAAAAAACCCTTAATTTAAGGAAAGACTCAAAAATGCTGATCTGAACAGCATGTCAGACTGGCCAAGGCAGTTACAGAGCTGCATATATAGCAGAAGATGGCCTAGTTGGCCATCATTGGGAAGAGAGGCCTCTTGGTCATGCAAACTTTATATGCCCCAGTACAGGGGAACACCAGGGCCAAGAAGTGGGAGTAGTTGGGTTGGGGGGTGGGGGGAGGGTATGGAGGACTTTCAAGATAGCATTTGAAATGTAAATGAAGAAAATACCTAATAAAAAATTGGAAAAAAATAAAACGTCCATATATGTGGAAAAAATAAAATAAAATAAATAAACAGTAAAAAAAAAAGAAAATTATAGAGAAAATTACTGACAAACTGTGTATATGTGTGTGGCTGCATGGCTAGTTCTCACTATGTAGCCCTGGCTAGCCTAGAGTTCATAATGCATACCAGACTAGCACTGAACTAGTGTGGACACAGACACAGACACAGACACAGACACAGACACAGACACAGACACAGACACAGACACAGACACAGACACAGACACAGACACAGACACAGACACACAGACACAGACACATAGACACAGACACAGACACAGACACAGACACAGACAAGCCAAAAAAACAGAGAGACAGACAGAGGATAATTTGCCTGAGTATGTTTTTGCAGGAAAAACATCCTGTTTTTCTAACAAATGAGTCTTGAAAATTGAACTCAGTTGTCAGGCTTGGTGGCAAGTGCTTTTGCTCACTAAACCACTTTGTCAGGCTACTTATTTTATACTTTTAAAATGTATTTTATGGTTCTGTGTGCCAGAAAATCAAATAATAGCTACAACAATAATAACAAACATCCAGCTAGCTGCACTGAGGAACCCTATTGCTCAAATTATATCACACTTACATTATTTCACACTGTGAGAAAACAGAGGTTCAAATACGGGGCAAGACTTACAATGTAGGCACAGCACATTTTGTTGTATCACAAAGAAAGGAGGTTATAACAAATATCCAGAATACTGAAAAAAGACAAACTATCTTCAGCAAAATAAAAGCAGTTTGGGGTTGGGAGATGGCTCAGTTGATCAAATGCTTGGTGAATAAGTGGGAGGACCTGAGTTCAAATTAAGACACACACACACACACACACACACTTAGAGGCTAGGTCCAACAGGAGGCACACAGGGACATCTGGAGTACACTGGCTCATCACTATTACTGAATGGGTGAGCTCTAGATTAAGTGAAATAAAAAAAATAAGGTGAAGTAGAATAAGATACCTACTGTTGACCTCTGGTTCCATATGCACAGGAACACACACATACACACATACTCACATACATACTTACATACATGTACAGAGGCATTCACATACACACACACATATACATATATGTATATATATATACACACACATCCAAATTCAAATACATAAGTCAATAAAATCTGACAATGGATAAAAAGAATTATATGCCTTAACTGCATAGACTCAACTGAGAGGGGTACATAAGGCTACAAAAATATCAAACCAATAATCAATAAAACCCCTTGCTTCAACATGAAGGGACTCATCTTCCTTCTAGTGAGAGGTTGAATGCTGAAGAAAGTCTCCACACATTCAGTGGCCTGTGGTAGACCAGGAAATTATGCTCACTTATCCAAAGGATGAATGACAACCTTGAGCCTAATTCTTCTAACCTTTCAGCCATGGTTAAAGGAGAATAGTTCTATTTCCTTTTAAAATATTCTTGGGATGAAGAGAAGCTTCAGTTGCAAAATTATTTGCAATAAAATCATGAAGGCCTGTGGTTGATGCTCCGAGCATATGGATGGTGGTGTAGTGGAGGCAGGCCTTGCAGTGTTGATCTCCAGCCCCACCACTGGTAGTATTGAGGCAAGCTGATTCTGGGATTTCACATTGGCAAGTCAGTTTAGTAAAATCAATAAGTTTCCAGTTCAGTGAGAGATCATGCCTAAAAAAATTAGAGTGGACATCGACTGAGGAAAAACTGGTGCCTGCCTACCTAATGCTTCCATGTGCAAGTGTAGACATATGCACATGTACACAAAATACACACACACATACACTTCCCTGGGCTTCATTGACATGTTCCTGTAGTCTTCAATGCAGACCTACTTCCTACCCTCCCTAACTTGCTCCTTTTCTCTTCTTCATAGATTCTGCACACTAAAGAGACTTGGCTTCTTCACCAGCACATCCCCTCTGTCCTAATGCATATCCCAGTAAGCATTATGTAGTCTCCAGTCAAAATGCAATCTGCATGCTGGTGACTGTCAAACTGAAAGATTATACCACAGCATCTCAAGTATGACAGACCCATCCACATACTTCAAACTTTTGTCTGCACTTTCAAAGGACTAGTTCATTTGAAGCTTGACATCTCCTAGCAGAACACCTGGTATTTCCATTTCTCCATTTGCCCTGGTAAATATGTTGTCTTCCTTACTTTCATCTATTCCTCAAAGTAGCAGCTTTCTTCACTTCATTAGATAGGATCCCTCTAGAGAGACAGAACCAATGTGATGTGATATATATATATATATATATATATATATATATATTATGTCGACTTCAAATAGTAACAACAGCTGAATCACATCTGAGAGCAAACAACCCAGTAGATGCTCCATCTTTGAGGCTGGATGCCTCAAGTGTCTGAGTACTCTGTACATAGCTATATCTCATTGGAGGGATAGTGGGGCAGGACACCCTGTAGTTACTCCTTTTACTACAGGGCAGGGTGACTTAGTAGTCTGTCTATGATCTCAGAAGCACAGAAAGTTCCTGGAGAGCAGCTGGTCCCTAGTCTAAAATAAAGATTGGGGATGCTGGTTTTGATGTCAGGGAAGAAATCAGCAGCATCAAAAAGCAACTGTCAGGCAGTTTGCTAAGGAGACATCATCTTCCACCTGCCACACCTTTGCACCAAGACAGCTACCAGAAGATCCACCCATAGTGGGGCTTCTATGTCAGTCAAGGACATCAGGATAGTTTTTCTGAGGACACTCCCTGCAGAGAAGGTGATTACAATTTTGTAGTAAGTTGAAACTAAACTAACCATGATCTTTACCTAATCGATTAAATCTAACCCCTAAGCAATGTCCTCAGGTCAACCTATGTCTTCTCCCTTTGTGTCTGCAAGTTGCTGTCTTTACTATGAAATAAATCCTGAATGTGTCCCCTTGGATTAAATCCTCTGCCAATTTTTTAGTTCAGTCACCAATATACTTTCTGTGCAGAGGGCTACAGCTTTCAGATTGTTCCTTCATATTCTGAACTCATTGTCTTCATGGCTGATGCATTTACTTTATTAAACACAAACAAAAGCATATTTGCATCACCATCTATTCAGTGTTCAAAGAGCTTCTGTGCTCTTGAATATTTAAAATTCCACCTCTCAGCACAGAGAGATGACTTAGAAAATAAGGAGCTACTGGCAAGCCTGGTGATCTGATTTTTTTTCTGTGACACCCACAGAGTAGGAGGAAAAAAACCTACTCTGGCAAATTGACCTTGGACCCACATAAATACATACATGTAACTGTATACACATATAATAAGAAAACAAGAAACAGGATTATAAACAAATTTTAAAAAGACTTTTTCCATGGAGCCTTCTCTAGCTCCATTCTATAATGTCCTTCCTTCATGCAAATAAACCATCTCATAAAGGTTTTCTGTTTCTTGAAAATTCTAAGCATTACTCTGTCCTGGAATCCCTGAACTAGCAAAGGTGAGGATACATTTATATTAGAGCTTAAACATTTTAATTGATAAGTAGTAAATAAATACTCATATTAAGCAATAGAATTGTCAAAACATGGCTCTCGGAAAATATCATTAGCATATACAAGCTTTTAGATAGACTGATCAATAATGAAGAGAAGAATCTATTTTGAAAGAGAAGCGTCTTGTGAGATGTAGAAGCAGGTAGAGAAACTTTGCTACCTGGCCTGACAACTTGGCAACATGTAATCCTCTTTAGCGGTGAAATTTAGAAGAGTTTTCCTTGAGACCAGGAACAGGACAGTGCTGTCCTCTCTCACCACTTCTGTTTAACATTTTCAGGCTCTGACTAGTGTAGCCAGACAAGAAACAGAAATGAAAAATGTCCACATGGAAAATAGGGGAGCTAGCAGATGAAACCAAATGAAGTAGACTCACTGATGGTTGAGGTTTGCACATAAGAAAAAGAAACGTTTAAGTGAGTGTCATTATATAGGTCAAGCTAGACTGCAAATCATAGAGATCTGCCTACATGTTAAGCATGTGTGCCACCAAATTGGTCTTCACATATAAAGTCTTAAAAAACTGCTTTAAAATCTTCAAAAGCTAACATGAGTTCAGGAAAGCTTTTGAACATGCTATCAACATGTACAAAATCCATTTTTATATGGGAGTTCTGGGCCTTCTGGAATGGAATTTAAAAGCTGGGCATGATGGCATATGCACGCAATATAATGCCAGCACTTTGGAAACTGAGGCAAGAGAGTTGTGAGTTTATAGCCACCCAAAGTTTAATAGTAAGAGCCTGTTATAAGAGGGGAGCGGCATAAAACAGAGAAAAAAAGCAAGGGAGGAATGGGGTAGGAGTGAGTAAAGAAGGAAGGACTGAATGAATAAGAAGCACAAATGAGAAGTAGTAGTAAAAAGACGGAACTACTTAAATTAGCATTACAATCAGTAAAACTCATAAAATGTTAGACATAAGTTTACCAAAGTGTTCGAAAGAATTATATAGTGAAAATTTCACAATATTGTTGAAACGAGTTTTAAGATGTTCAAACAAATTGAAGCAATCTACATTCTTAGTTTAGATATTAACATTCATAAAAAATCGTCTATATTGTCAGCAGGATGTATTCCAAGTTCCATATACCTTTTTCAGTAGGTCTTGAGAGCCTGAACTTAAATCTCACCTGGAGAGTTCAAAGAAGTCATTGGAACAGGTAAGCAACCTTGAAAAGAATAGTTTACTTGAAGGAAACACACTTTCCAGTTTTAAAACTAACAAATAACATCTGGACATATATGTTGGTGGGTAAAATCAATTGAGAATTGAAAAATAGACGAGTGCAGTTTATACACCAGGGAACCATGAAAATTTAGAAGGAAACAAAAATGTGGACACAGCTTGATACAATATATGAACATGCAAAAGATTGACATATTGTTTAAACATCATGCTGTGTACAAAAGTTATCTTGAAACAGATTAAGAGTCTACATAAGTAGGAACACCTGCACATACATGAATATGCACAGGGAAACACAGGAAAACCAGATCAAAAGTCACTAGAACTAAAACCAGAGCTAAAAGTCACAAAACTTGCAGAACCGATATAGAGACATTTGCTTTTATGTCATTGGCACTAAGTGAGGGATCTTTAGATGCCATGCCGAAAACATACATAGGATAAGTAGATACCCTGACTCCCAAAAATTAGTGATCTGGCCAACAAGAAATCAATAAAATAAAACAATTCTATATAATTTTAACACTTATTTGCAGCTGTGTCTTATTTGCACAGATTTACTGTCTAGTATATTAAAAACAGTTCCAACACAGGAAAACCTAACTGAAATTGGACAGATTTTCATTCGACCTTTTCCCAAAGAAGGAATAAACATGGATGGAGAGTGCTGCAAAGATGTATTTTTCTAGTCAGGAGGGAAATGGAAATTAAAATCAGTAAGAAATGTCCATTGTGTTTAGTAGGAGGGTTCTAATAGAGGAAATAAATAAATAACATGTTGAGTAAATAAGAGAAACTGATGGGAAACAGTTGCTTTCTGTTAGAAACATAGGAAAGTTGCCTTCTGAAACAGTTTCCCAGCTCCTATAACACTAAAGACAGAGTTATCATATAAGCAAGCATCCCCTCTAAGTTCACACAGCCAGGAAGTTCCAAGACATGTCTTCACACTCTTGTCCAAGATTATCCACTGCAGCATGAAAGAGTACCACATGGCAGAACGACAGATGGATTTCATTGGTGATGTGTGTGTGTGTGTGTGTGTGTGTGTGTTTCTTGATTGCTGATGACTGAACCCAGTGCCTTACACTGGCCAGGCAGACACTGAATTACATCTGCCATCCTTCAATGATGCTGGAATAAATGATATATATATATCCATGTGAGGAAGCTATTTCGTGCTAAGAATAAAGTACTAATACAAACTATTGTGTCACTCTTTCTGGAGAGACATGAACAAGCTCCTGCTCACTTACACATGGCAGCAACCATAGGTCAAGGCAATGGTTCCATCGAAGTCCTGCTCATTGAACCAATTTTATAATTCACCCTAATTATATTAAATATACAGAATTGACAAGTCCCTAGAAAATAGTAGTAGCTAACCAATTATCATAACTTGAGGGTAGGAGTGCATAAAATGTGAACCAAACTGCAGTTATATGTATCAAATCTGACATAAAGCAGAACTGGAAGTTAGATAGAAGAGAGCTTCCCTTTGTCTGGATAAAATTTTTTCACAGAAATCCATAAGGACAGCCCTCTTCTAAGCATCCACAGACATCCCTTTCACTAACACACACACACACACATACACACACACACACACACACATACACACACACACACACATACACACACACACACACACAGAGAGAGAGAGAGAGAGAGAGAGAGAGAGAGAGAGAGAGAGAGAGAGTCTGGAATGAATTTTCTTCTACAGCAATTGAGGGTCCAGTCTCCAGGCAGCCTGGGTATTGTTATAACCAAGGAGAATTGTTTCAAAATCAATTACCTTACCTTAAATGTTCTTTTCTTTCTGGGGTTCCTAGGATGAACACTTGTATGCTTTCCCAATGCAATGCTCATTCCTAGAGAATTTTATTTATCTTTGGGGATCTGTGTTAGTACTAAGGGGACAAAGGCATAGAAGGTGACTTTGTATACATAATGGTTTCACAGAGAAAAGTTTAAAAATATAGTGGAAATTTGTGTGTGTGTGTATGTGTGTGTGTGTGTGTGTGTGTGTGTGTGTGTGTGAGTGTGTGTGTGTGTGTGTGTGTGTGAGTGTGTGTGTGTGAGTGTGTGTGTGTGTGTGTGTGTGTGTGTGTGTGTGTGTGTGAAGCTTTGTGAGTGCATTAGAAACCATGGAAAGCGCATCTGAAGATGTGACTCCTGAGGACTGCTGATTATACTTCATTGAAAAATAAAGTTCTGTGGGGAGCAAAGGTCAAGGCCAGAGCAGACAGAGGACCTAGAAGGCAATCCACTTGGATTCATTCCACCTGGAAATGCAACAGCTAGAGAGGCAGCTCAAAAAGACAGTCCTGGCTGCTGTGGGTCTCCATCACCCACCTAATCTCTACCTCCATGAAATGAGCAAGTTCTTTCCATAAATGAACGTCTTACCAAGCCTTGTACTGGTCAAGACTTTCATGGATGCTGCCTTAAGAAACAACTGACTTACTAACTGAGGGCTAGCAGGAACTTTGCAATTGTTTTCCTGAATCTTTAAACATGTGGCTCTGGAGGAAAGGAGATTGACAGCTCCTGAGCCTACTGAAGCAGATGTTCTGAACAGGTGCTCATTTCGACCAAGCAATCACCCTTGCAAACAGGCACCACCTCCATTAGTGCATATGAGACCATATTGAATTTTGTTTGTTCACTCAAATTTCCTTTTTTGTAGGCAGTTAAGTAAAATTCACTTACATATTGTTTTTTTTTTCTTTCCAGATTTTTGCTATGAGGGTTTGAAATTCTAAATGAATTGTAATACATTGACTTGGGAATTGGATTCAGTTGTGCTACAGTAGGAATATAAACAGAAAGTTTCTCTTTCTAGCCTTGGAAGTAGATTAAGACAAGCTCTCAGTGTTTGGGCTGGAGAAGTATTGGGAAATATATGTGTAGAGTTAATTGGCTTTACATGAAAGTTAAGAGATACAGGGGTGAGGGAGCTTAGGATAAGTAGTAGTGGGCACCTTATGGCTCAAAGTAACAGCAGAAGAAAGCTGTGTAAGAAGGAGGAAATCTGAGTAGTTTGTCGTGTAGACTGCAACATGAAGTTAGGAAGAGGCCCCATGTGAATGATGACACAGGGCACTTGTGTTGCACGCAGTCTGAGCAGAGGGAGTTGATGCTATCAGCTCTGTAAAGAGGAAGAGTTTGCCCTGCCCTGCCATCCAGGAGCTAATGAGTCAGAAAGAATAGGCTTTATCACAAGTGAATTTTTATTTCAAAAATGAGGGCTCAGTCAGTACAGAGTTTGTCTTCTATACATGAGGACCAGCATACAAAATTCAGAACCCTTGAAAAAGCTGGTTATGGAAGTGGGTGCTTATAATTTCAATACTAGAGAGGGGGAGACAGGAGGGTTCCTGAAGAAAGAAGTGGACCTGTGCCCGAGGAAGGATGCCCCATGAGGTCCCCTAGCTTCTGTATGCACCAACACACACACAAACACTGTGCACATGCTGTCTTAGTCAGGATTTCTATTCCTGCACAAACATCATGACCAAGAAGCAAGTTGGGGAGGAAAGGGTTTATTCGGCTTACACTTCCATGCTCCTGTTCATCACCAAAGGAAGTCAGGACTGGAACTCAAGCAGGTCAGAAAGAAGGAGCTGATGCAGAGGCCACAGAGGGATGTTCTTTACTGGCTTGCTTTTCCTGGCTTGCTCAGCCTGCTCTCTTATAGAACCCAAGACTACCAGCCCAGAGATGGTCCCACCCACAAGGGGCCTTTCCCCCTTGATCACTAATTGAGAAAATGCCTTACAGTTGGATCTCATGGAGGCATTTCCTCAACTGAAGGTCCTTTCTCTGTGATAACTCCAGCTGTGTCAAGTTGATACAAAAGTAACCAGTACACATGCATAAGCACACATGTACCAAAAAGAAAAGAAATGGGGAAAAGGGGCATTGTCAAGGCAGAAACCTGGGCAAAGGATGAGAAGAAACAGAAAAGACTTCCCTAGAAGATGTGAAAAGGGAAGGGTGAGAAAGAACAACATATATCCTGTTATCATCTGAGAACAGCCATGTTCTTGACCACAAACATGTGATAACATTGAAACAAAAGAGGCAAAGCATGCAAATTTCTATTGCCTTAGCAGACCTGAGACCTTGGACAAATGACTCCTGAGAAAATAGACCTATTTCTCCATAGGGTTGTGAAATTTGAATGTTATAGTGCATAGCAGAAAAGGCATGGGTGCTGGTTAGAACTAAGGGTGCTTTCTCTTATTATTTTATAACATTTATTTAGTG
Organism: Mus caroli; assembly: GCF_978045245.1. Lineage (NCBI taxonomy): Eukaryota > Metazoa > Chordata > Mammalia > Rodentia > Muridae > Mus > Mus caroli. The sequence continues at coordinate 119,914,200 of NW_028227256.1, forward strand.
AGCTCAAGTGTGGAAATCAAAGGATGACTGTCAGGGAGTTCTCTCCCTCCACTATGTAGGTTTCAGGAATTGAGTTCAGACTGCAAGGGTTGGCCCAGGCATCTTTGCCTACAGGAGCATCTTACCTGCTCAAGGACATTATTCCACCCTCATCAGGCTTAGGTAAGAAAGTGTGTTTGAAAAATGACCACTGTGACAAAATATATATATATAATAAAGGAAAAAGATAAACTTTAGGAAGAAGCCTTAAATGTCAATGACCTCACTTTTGCCAAACTTCAGAAATCTCAGTTATTGTTATTAAATAACAAGGTTTCATGATATAATAACAAATTTGTTGGGACAAGAGGTGATCATCAAATTAATGTTACCTTCTTTTTTTTATAAGTAGTGCTAAATTTTAGCCCATGTCTGAAAGAAACTTCCTTATAGTAGGCTGTCGTAGGATTTTCCCTGTCCAATTAAATTGGTGCAGAGGAGGCCTATGATTGGACAGGGAAAAGGAGGCAGAGCAAAGAGTTGCAGAGATGGGAAACAGAGGAGAGAGCAAGAGGAGAATGGAGTCCGACGTGATGATTTCATAAGGTAACCACAATTAGGATAAAGTTTTATCATTATCAGTTGGCTCTGAAATTATTGTATTGGCATCTTGTAAATTGTTATTTTATTGATATATAAATCTGATTGGTTAACTACAAGCATTAGGAGTCTTGATTTTGCCAGGTTACTGGGTATTGTGATATGCAAACCCAAGGTTGGTGGTTCCATTTAATTACTAGAATGTGGGACAGAGCAGATGGCAGAGAGGGAACTAGCTGTCCCAGGGACAAGTGAATGAGAGCTGGGAACCAAGCAATCAGGTGCAATAGCAGCTTGCTGGAGAGAGTACCTCCAGGAGAACATGGCAGAGCTAGCACTAGCACAGGAACGTGTCTGTTCATTTTTTAATAGTTCCCTCAACAGTAGGCAAGAACAGAGGATAGAAGCAGGCCAAGTAGAGTGGGAATCCCATTTCCTTAGAGGGCATTATACATTCTCATCAGCTCCAAGGATGTCCTTAATGGAGGCAGGAAAGCCAGAAAGTAGTTTTGGTTCTGTTTCTTTGTTGTTTCCTATGACTAAGTGACGGAACACCTAGATACTTGGTTGGGCCACTTGGATTGACTCTACCTCTCTCCTCTTTTCTTCTCTTCTTCTCCCCCTCTCTTTCTCTCTCCCTTTCTCTTCCTTTCTCTACCCCTCTCTTCCTTTCTCTCCTCTCTCTCTCTCTCTCTCTCTCTCTCTCTCTCTCTCTCTGCCTTTCTTTGTCTCTACTACCCTCTCAACTTCCCTCTTCATGCCCTGAATACATTTTATTCTATACTAAATCTGTGTATCTGGTCAGCAGGAAAGGATGTCAGCGTGGGCCAGCAGAGGCACCCCCTTCCCCCACACCTTACTGCAACTCCACCAAACATATTTTGTCTCCACTTTATCTTTTATAAAACACAACAGCTGTAATAGGCCTGATCAAGCTTTTATTTGGAGTAATGTAGATTTGGGGAATTTTGAAAGCAGTGGAATGCCTTCAGTGTGGTTTAGTGGACAATCCTAGTAGGAATATGGAATACGTTGTTTCTGAGGGTGACTTGATCTCGGCTGACATGGCCTAAGAGGTTTCAGTAGAAAAGAATTACAGTAAGTGAGCCACAGATGGTTGTTGTGGTGTTTTGGTGAAGAATGCAAAGGCTTTTTGCCCAAAGGAAGTCTCAAAAAAAGCCCAGCAGAGTGTTTGTTCTCTAATTTAGTCTCAAGAAGAGCATTTTATTAGATATTTTCTTCATTTACATTTCAAATGTTATCCCAAAAGTCCCCTATACCCTCCTCCCCACCCCCCTGCCCAGCTCCCCAATCCACCCACTCCTGCTTCCTGGCCCTGGCATTCCCCGTATACTGGGGCATATGATCTTCGCAAGACCAAGGGCCTCTACTCCCATTGATGGCCGAATAGGCCATCCTCTGCTACATATGCAACTAGACACACAAGCTCTGGGGGATACTGGTTAGTTCATATTGTTGATCCTACGATAGGGTTGGAGACCCCTTTAGCTCCTTGGGTACTTTCTCTAGCTACTTCATTGGGGGCCCTGCATTCCATCCAATAGATGATTCTAAGCATCCACTTCTGTATTAGTCAGGCACTGGCATAGCTTCACAAGAGAGAGCTATATCAGGGTCCTGTCAGCAAAATCTTGCTGGCATATGCAATAGTGTCTGGGTTTGGTGGTGGTTTATGGAATGGATCCCTGGGTGGGGCAGTCTCTGGATGGTCCTTCCTTCTGTCTCAGCTATGAACTTTGTCTCTGTAATTCCTTCCATGGGTATTTGTTCCCCATTCTAAGAAGGAACAAAGTATCTACACTTGGTCTTCTTTCTTATTGAGTTTTCATGTGTTTTGCAAATTGTATCTAGGGTACTCTAAGTTTGTGGGATAATATCAACTTATCAGTGAATGTATATTATGTGTGTTCTTTTGTGATTGGGTTACCTCACTCAGGATGATACCCTCCAGATCCATCCTTTTGCCTAAGAATTTCATGAATTCATTGTTTTTAATAGCTGCATAGTACTCCATTGTGTAAATGTACCACATTTTCTGTATCCATTCCTCTGTTGAGGGACATCTGGGTTCTTTCCAGCTTCTGGCTATTATAAATAAGGCTGCTATGAACACAGTGGAGCATGTGTCCTTCTTATCGGTTGGAACATCTTCTGTGTATATGCCCAGGAGAGGTATTGCTGGATCCTCCGGTAGTACTATGTCCAACTTTCTGAGGAACCACCAGCCTGATTTCCATAGTGGTTGTATCAGCTTGCAATCCCAACAGCAATGTAGGCGTGTTCCTCTTTCTCCACATCCTTGCCAGCATCTGCTGTCACCTGAATTTTTGATCTTAGCTGTTATGACTAGCGTGAGGTGCATTTTGATCAAGTGTAGCAAGCTACCAAACAAAAATAACAAAATGCATGCTTCAAATAATAAAGGGACATCAGAAAGTGAAATGGATCTGAATCCTATGTTCAAGGAGATAAATGATTAAAAGAATGGTGACCTTGGGGCAAGGTTTCACCCAACTAAACTATTGTTTATGCTTTTGCAGTTGAATAAAAAAATTCTTATGTCTGAAAGTTGTTATTGATGAGTTATTGTTTTCATTTGGACTTTTCATCTGAAATGAACTAGTATTCAGAAATGGAAGGCATAAGCATTCTCTCTAAGCTCTGGCCCACGGTTACCTGGCAATAGCCAGGTATGCCTGACTCACTTTAAAAGGGGCTGCTTACCCCCTCCTCTCTCTCTTGCTGCTCTCTTGCTCTTGCCTTCCTGCTCCCTCTCTCTCCCCATTCCCTTCCCCCCTCTCTCTACATGCTCTTGCCTGGCCTCTACTTCTTTACTCTCTCTTTCTCTCTCTCTCTCTCTCTCTCTCTCTCTCTCTCTCTCTCTCTCTCTCTCTCTCTCTCTCTCTCTTTCTCTCTCTCTCTCCTCCCCTCCCTCCTTCTCTCTCCCCCTTTCTCTACCTCTACTATCATCTTGACTCCCTAGCCCATGACCTAAATAAACTATTCTATACTATACTGTCTGTCATGTGACTGATCCTTCAAGAGGAAGGGATGCCTCAGCATTGGCCTCCTGAGGAACCCCCTTCCATCACACCTCATCACACATCCACCAAAACATATTACTCCTCCCTTTATCTTTTTATAAACACATCACCCAGTGTATTGGAAATGCCAGTACCATGAGATGATCACCAAGAAGAGTGGTGTGGAGTTAACCAGACCCTAGACTGCTACAGAAGGTAGAGCTGGAGAAGTGACCCAAGCCCTTTGGTGTAGTCCAGAAGATCATGTGTGGATTCCTGATATTGGAACAAGAAGGTCTAAATTTAAAGTTGCCTTGGATACCCCAAGATATTAGAGATGTGGGATACTGGTTGTGGAAAACTGCAAGCAGGGAAGGGACCCAAGCCAAGAGAAAAACTTTGTTGCAGTCAAACAAAGATAGAAGGATTTTCAAATGTGAAGACAGCTTTTACACTTTTACATTAGACATGAAGATGCAAAGTTCTGAGTTTGCTTAACTGGTTTTTGATGTTACTTTGGTCCATTATTTCCTCATGGCTAGGTTTTGGAATGGTAATACATATCCTGTTATGTTGGAGGTATGTGATATGCTTTTTTTTGATTTTGATTTTATAAGGGATTACAGTTAAGTGTCTGGATGAATCTCAGAAGAAACTTCGTACTTTGTACTTTTAACATTGTTGAGACTGCTATAGACTATGCAGACTTTTGAAATTGGACTAAATGCATTTTTCATTATACTATGGCTAGGTGCATTCCACATAGACTCATGTGTTTTGACAAGCCTATGGGAGCCAGGGAGTAGAATGTTGTGTTTGAATATGCTTGGCCTAGAAGTGGCACTATTAGGAGGTGCTGCCTTTTTGGAAGAAGTGTGTCACTGCAGGAGTAGTAGGCTTTGAGACCCTCCTCCAAGCTGTCTGGAAGACAGTAGACTTCTGTTTGTCTTTGGGTCAAGATGAAGTTTAGGCTCCCCCCAACCACAGGTGTCCCTGGAAACTGCCATGCTTCCTACCTTGGTGATAATGGACTGAACTTCTGAACCTATAAGGAAGCCCCAGATAAATGTTTTCTTTTATCAGAGTTACTTTGGTAATGGTGTCTCTTCACAACAATGGAAATCTTAGCTAAGACATGAACTTTGTGGGCCATGGAGTTTTCTGGAACTTTTATTCCTTTAGATATGCTATCCCATTCTCAAAGACACCCAGTAAATTTATAATTACTGAACTCATCAGAAACTTCAACTCAGCCTTAATATACGTGATCATGGGTTTGATTCAAACACATCTTTGTGTGGAAGTTAAATGAGTAAAAGCACACCAATTCTCCATATGAAACATATGTGAATCTGTATATGGGAGCATCAGGATCTTGGTTAAGATGCTGAGTCTTATATCTATAGGGGAGTGTGGGTTAAGGAGCTATGGTTTTCCCACAGGCAAACAAACATCCTTCCCCCAATTCTAGGCAGGATCCTTCCCTCTCATTATTGAATTGTGTTCTTGTTGCCTATCAAAGGACTACAGGACAGACAACATTGTGTTTAAAGGATTTCAAACAAAAATGAATGTTTTTTAAATATTTTATTACTTCTTTTAAAACAAGGTCTTATTTTGCAGTCCTGGCTTGCCTGAAACTTGCTATGAAGACAATAAGGACCTTGAACTCATAGACATCTGCCTGTCTCTACCTGCTGAGTGCTGAGATTAAAGGCATGCACTATCATGCCCAGCCATTGATATTTATGTATTGATTTCTTGATGGTGGTGGTGGTGGTGGTGATGATGATGATGATGATGATAGGTTTTCAAGGTAGGTTTTCTCTGCATAGTACTGGCTATCCTGGAACTTACACTTTAGGGCAAACTGGCCTTGCACTCAGAACTTCACCTGCCTCTGCCTCCCAAGTTCTGCAATTAATGATGTATACCACTATCAGCTAAGATTTTATTTTTAATTATCTGTCAGTGTATGAGGTGTCCACATGTGTGCCCATGTTTGGTGAAATGCCAGATACTCTGGAGCTGAATTTACAGATGATTTTGAGATGACTCACGTGGGTTGAGGGAACCAAACTCAGGTTCCCTGAAAAACAGTTTTTAATTGCAACCACTGAGCCATGTCTTCTGTCCCCTAAAATGAATATTATATGGGGTTAATATGAAAGTTCCTTCAGCACAACCAGTAATCTTGGGCAATGAATCAAATGTACTAGGGCTGCTTTTATTGTTGTTAAAAATAGGAATGAAGGTGTGTGTGTGTGTGTGTATGTGTGTGTGTGTGTATGTGTGTGTGTGTGTATGTGTCCTGAAGTTGCAGACAGATTCAAAGAAGCAAGTAAAATAATTGCCATCCAGAGTAAGGGTAGTTCTGGAGACAAACAAGGCTCATTAAATTTATTACTATGGTCCTGTGAATTCTTCAAGCCATTTGCTGGCACTAATGATCTCTTTAGCTGCCCTACATAGTGGACTTTAAGGCAAGGTTATGGTGTCAGTTTAGAGAGATGGAGAAGGAAAACCTCAGTGTGTCTCTCTTAAGCTTGATTCTTGAGCTTTCAACAGTCATTTCCAACTGCTCTCCCATGATACAGTTGAGTTCATGGGTGAAAAGAGTGAAGTTTTGTTTCTGCTACTTACTTGAGTTTGGCTCCTTTCTTTTCTTATTATTAATATTATGATCAATAATTATGATTTACTGGTGTGGCTTACTGAGACTCTGAATGACTCTCCTAAGCTTGCCTTTATAAGACTGAGCTAGTGACCACACTTATCCAGTGGCTGTATTAAATGTTAATACCATGAGTTAGTAGATTCTAGTGCCTAGTATACATTGAGTAGTTAATTTCTTCTTCCTACTGAGGTTGGTTTTATTTAGCTAGTTATTACAAAGTAGGTATGTTGCCATAGTTTATCCATATTTTCAAGTAGATATTCCAAGTGGGATAGCTCATATCTGAAATTCCAGAAATTGGAGGTTGAGATAGGAGAATCCTGAGATCAAGACAGGTCTGCTCTACACAGAGTAACCTTATATAAAAAATTATAGAAATAGAATATATATGCTTGAGATACATTGCAAAATAAAACTGGGGTGGGGGGAGTTGGACCACAAAGGTAGCTAGAAAAAATTGTGGTGGTAGTAGAATTTTATATAAAATTGAATAAGGGCAAATGGAAGGAGATGATAGAACATTTCACAGGCTTTACATGAAGTTAACATCATTTCCGTAAGCTGAAGTGAGTCTGATACTATGAATCCTTTATACTTTGCTCAGACTTCTCAAGATCTCTTTTGGTATTCAGAGTCTTTGGTAGCTTCCCTTAACCTTCAAGTTTATGTTTGTTTAATTCTGTAAAGAATCATATTGATATTTTGGTGGTGACAATATTGATTCCATATGCCACTTTGAGTGTTATTGGTAATTACGACGCATAATACAGAATCGGCAATCCACAAAGAGATGGATAAAGGAAATGTGATACATCTACACAGTAGGAAATAGTCAAACACTAAATAAATACATAAATAAATAAGCATGAATTCCTGTCAGGTGTGACAACAGGGAAAATACCTAAGAAACTGTTATAGAAGCCAGGAACAGAAAGACAGGGGCTGGGGGGGGGGACTTCAAACATTGATCTCTGAGAGGTTGGAATTGATTTGTTGGTGGAGAGGTCAGCCTTTGGCTACAGTATTATTGCTCAATTGTGTTAGACAAATCAGAAGGACAGAAGGATATAGTCTTGCTTTTCTATTATGCAATGAGATGAATATAATTAATAATATATTATACATCTCAAACTAGCTACAAAAGAAGGATCAGTACTCACTGTAAAAGATTAAGGAGCTACCCTTAATTACCTTGCTAATTACCAAGTTCATCACTATCCATTGCATACATAAATCAACCAACCATATTTTACCTTATAAATGTGGAGTGCAGGCCATTAATAAAACACCAGACTGTGGAACCAGTCTGCCATAAGAGAATTGTGAGAAGATTGGCCAGGAATCCCAGAGTACAAACAAAGGACTGCTGAACCTGACACCACAGAGCTGCAGTCTGCCAACTGGTGACCCAAACTTGGTCTAGTGTTGAGCTTTGATCAACCAAGACTGTCCTGATTTATATGAACTTGATTTGCATGGCCCTGATTTGCAAGATGTTGATTTGCATGACCCTTATTTACATGGCAGATGCTGCACAACTGGAAATAAATTACATTCACAGCAGCTTACACTAATCTCTCAGAACTGCACACCTGTCAGCCCTTACTATTCTCCTGCAGGTGGTGTAACAGGACACCCTGGAAATCTGCACAAAGAAAAATTTACTGGAAATGCAAAAGTACTTCTCTCAAAGGAAATTCCCTAAATCTCATTGCCCTCGCTGCAGTAGTATTATAGTTAGTTTCTAGCCTATTATTCTTTCTTTTTTCTTTTTAAAAATTATTTTCTTCATTTACATTTCAAATGCTATCCCCAAAGTCCCCTATACCCTCCCCGTGCCCTGCTCCCCAAGCTATTCACTCCTGCTTCCTGGCCCTGGCATTCCCCTGTACTGGGGCATATGATCTTCGCAAGAACAAGGACCTCTACTCCCATTGATGGCCTAATAGGCTATCCTCTGCTACATATGCAACAAGAGACACAGTTCTGGGGGATACTGGTTAGTTCATATTACAACATGGAAGTAAGTAGGATCAGATAAAGGAAGTTGGTTCCCTGTCCAAGTCTGGCAGCATCTCAACTGAGATACAGAGGCACATGATGGGGTACAAGCATACAGCAAATCATCTTTTCTCAATTAATTCCTGTTTCAGAAGATCTGAATTCCCCTCTCTTGATAAATTCATGGAGGTAACGTAAACCCACAATCATCATCAAATCGTGTAGGCTAATCTATATATTATTTTAGTATTATCCTTTGTGATAAATCATTTGGGCTGTGACAGAATTGAAAATATAGCTGTGTTTTTATGAGAAACTTCGCTGAAGTGGAATGCAAGATAGAGAATTGCCCTCAAAACAGTCTGTTGTGGGAATGGAAGGGAGCTTTGGAATTTTGGAATTGTGGGGGCAGGTTCAGGCTTATAATATATAGGAGTAGCATCCCCAAGTAAGTGAACATTATTATAGGGAACATCAAAAGCCAGCAACTAATCGAATATGCTATTACTTTTTAGTAAGTGATGAGTCATTTAGCTATAGTGTTTGCACTAAAATAGATATTTTATATTCTATTTTATATAAAGTCACTATATTTATATTCATTATTCATATTAATTAGTTAATATATATAAACATGTGGGGGAATGCTAGTCTTGTAAAGGAGCTTGCTGACCTGACCATACCTCAAAGCCACATGGTGGAAAGAGACATCTGACAATTGTCCTCGGACCTCCATGTGAATTCATGAGAAGTAGCAGCTTCACCCACAACCAACCAATCAAACAAGCACATAAATCAGGAAATTTAAAAATTAAAAAAAATAATCATATGGCTATATCAAATAGTATAATACATGATAGGCAGTTTGCACATAATATTTTGTGCTAGACAACCTTGAAGCTGAAGCTTTTATTTATCTGGGCAAAGGAATTTTGCACATTATGCTCCCTAAGGGCTCAAAATCCAATTACACCACAAAGATCACAGCATCCTAAAGGACAGATGTTGGGATGTAATGAGAATCACACTTGCTTGAAGTGCATATGAATGGGGAAGTCCTGTTACCTGTGCTTCCTTGCCAGGCCTTTTCTTTCCCATTGGTATACTCCTTCTACAATCCATCAATCAGGAGAATTAATGATGTGCCTAGAAATTTAAGCCATATGGAGATAATCAAGGCATCATAAATCTTGTTAGAGCAGATAAAGCCTGAAGAAAGGGACTGATAATGCAGCAATCAAATTTCAAAGCTACCTGCTTGCCCTGAATAACATGTCAGTGGTTTAGAGAAGAGAAGAGCATATGCCAATGGGAATGTGGGTATAGATTCTCAGGAATAAAGGAGTGGAAGAGATATAAGAGTCTTCTTGGGAAGATGGGTAGTGAGACACCTTCAAAAGAAGGCTTAGGTATAAAAACATCCCATGCTTACTATTCAGTAGCTTGAGGTGTGCCTCCAGAACAAACATCTATAGATAGAGATCAGATTGTTGAATTTTGTGACTCCCATTCTTCTATCTCTGTTTCAATTACCTGTCCTTATTTTATCCACTTTTAGGAAAGAGAATGTAAATTCTAGATATATAATTCTCAAGTCTGAGATGAGGACTTGCAACCAAACCTGAACCAAAGGTTCTAAACAGAATTCTGCTTAAAATTTCTAGGAAAAAAAATGATCTTCCTTAACAAATTATAAGCTATAGGGAAGTACCCTCTGTTAGGTATATTTAGATGCTGTTGTGTAAGAAGATATTGATGACTATTAGATAAGCTTCTGTTGTATGAGGACATTTCAAGACCAATCAACATGCAAAAGCTGAAGGGAGAAAGCCACAGAAAGCTGGGTAGCATTCACTGTGGCACGTATCTGTGAAACCTGCTCTAGAAACACCTACCTTGAACTCTCTTGGGACATCTTCTGATAAAGATTTATTTATGCAAATGTTTCTCAAGTTTTAATGGATGGAAAAAATATATCACTTGCATTGCAATCTAACAACAGTCACTGTTCAAGTTAGGCCCATCTTAGCCCTTTTTCTCTCCATTCTCAACCTTGGTGCTAGGATCCCTACTGCTAGAGGGAGAGACAGATGCTGTGTCATGAGCATGACTCTGAGACTGTAAATTGATGTCTGGATTCCAGAAGAATGACAGGAACCAAGAGAGCTGACATGCCTTGGGTTTTAGACCCCTCATGACCTCAGAGGGCTCTGGTAAGCATGAATCCTCCAACTCACACATTCCTTTCCAGTGATTTCATTGCTTCCTCATACCAGGCAAGAAACAGGGATAGTTTGACCACATGATGGGGTTGTGAAACTTTATGATTTCCCTGATGCCTATAAGAAACGATTCCTCATTCTGTTTTGTAGCTAGAGCTCTCAAAAGAGCCCCTGATATGCTGTTGTCCTTTGTTTGTTTCCCTGTGGCAATAATAATTCTTTCAATATCTTAGCAAAGAGAACAAGCCTAATCAGTGCCCTCCTACTTGGTGGTCTTGGATATAATTCTGATTCTGGTTCCCGCAGAATGGTGTCTGAGATTTGGCAAATGGAACAAGTTTCCAGAAGCAGCTAAGCACTTAACTAGACAAAGAAATCGAAGCTCCTTTGAATTTTATATTTGCTTACTTACAGTCAGTAGAATAGTAAAAGATAGCTCTTCACGAAGTATCACTTATTCCACAGTTTAACCCAACTTAAGGAAGAATGCTGTGAATTCAGAACTGAGTTGAAAATTGTGACAGAGACTCAGGGGCATCACAAACTGACTTAATTTTCTAGTCCTGTTTTTGATACACTGCACGATAGCACTGAGAAATTATTTTAACCCCTCTGAATTTTGATTCAGTTTTATCAGAGGGCAATACTTTTGATCTCACATGCTTGAGTTTATGGGGCAAATAGCCCACATTAGGAACCAAGGTGAGTTTCATTGCTTCAGAGCTATGGGCAGGAAGGAATTCTGCTTTCTCACACTAAACTTATGTCAAATGGGTTAAATGAAATTGTGCTGGTATCACCAGGCAGACAAATATCAATGAGGATATTTGAAAGAGAAACTTGTGTCCTTCATTCTGAATCAGACTGCTAAAACAATGGATGAGAGAAACTGGGATTGGCTCAGGATTTCATGGTGGAGAAGAAAAAGCCTGAAACCTAGAAATAGCCAGAGGAGGGACTTGTCTTCCAGAAGAGTTCATTCATAGTTTAGAACTTGTTAGAACACATTTAGGATGATTCTGAAACCCAGATGATGATGGCTCAAATTCAGCCCTTTAGAACCAGTTTGCCCTGTCTTTGAGCTAAGTCGTGTGTGTGTTTGTGTGTGTTTTCTTTATATGTTTATGCTTGTGTGTGCAGTTGAATGGAGGACAGAAGACTACATTAGATATTGGTTCTTGAGTCCCAATGGGTTTGAGATAGAGTGCCTGCTCATTCTCCTTTGTGTATGGCATACTAACCAGGCCAGGAACTTCTGGGTTTGGCCAGGCTCCACTTCCTATATTTGCACAGAAGCTCTGGGATTACAGAGATGTGCCACTGTGTCTAACTTTATGTAGGTTCCAGGGAGGTCTTCTCATGTATGTGGAGTGGCCAAATGAGCCATGACAAGCATTGTACCATTTTTATTTAAAAAAATTTCTCCTAAAAATTGCTATAATTTTGCAAAATGAATTCAACTTTTGTTAACAGATTTGATTAGTGGTAACACATATCATACTCTGTCAGTGGTTAACCGTGGGAGGCAATGCAAGTTTATATGTCTGTCCTGATTCTAAACTCCAAAATGTGTCTTCTGGATGTTTAACAGAGAGAATATGTGAGATTTTTATGTTCACATGTTTCATAAACAAACATGCTTTTGGCTTAGAATGACTCTAGCAGTAGGGATCCTAGAAACAAGGTTGAGAATGGGCCTCCAAGGAATATAGTCGTGGCTATTTGAACATAAGTTCACAATTAGGGATGAATTTTATTTATATCCAGATTAATGTGTGTGGAGGCCAGAAGTCAGCACTAGGTATCTTCCTCCTCTGTCTCTCTACAACTTGCTTTCTGAGAAAAGGTCTCATAGTTTCCCCTAGTGTTTAATCATTCAACTAGGCCAGATGACTAGCAAGCAACAAATATGTTCCCTAGCCCTGAGATGACAAATTTGAAAGTCCAGCTCAGCTCTTTACCTGGATGCTGGAGATCCAACATTGACCCTTGACCTTTCAATGTTGGTACATTTGATTCCCCCCAGCTCTCACAAAACATGCTAATATTATAATACATCTTTACCATTGACATAAGAAATTCACTCGGGCAACTCCTAACATAACTCAGATGTAGGTTGAGCTTGCCTTAACTTATGGAAGTAAAATGAATAGATTATTCTCAAAAATATCTGGGACTATAAATTCAAATATAGTATTGTGACTCAGAGAGGGTAAACATGACTTTACAACAATACAGAGCTGCCATGACCATAGGTGTTTCAGTTGACTATTGCTTTGATGTATCCTGTCAACTTCTTAGACACATTAGTGTGGATGTTACAAATAGCATAACAACTCAGTTTCTTTATGGATTGTCTGTGAATACTGATATCTGAGGCCATGTTGAGATTGCTTGCTAGTATATGCAGTACACTTAGCATATGCTTCACATTTTGTGTAACTTTTTAAATAGAAAGAGTTGATTCAAATCTTGAAAGAAATCACAGTTTCAATTGAAAATGGTGACCCATATGGAAAGCAGGCAGAGGCAAGTGGTTCCCTGTGAGTTTGAGGCTAGCTTTTGCTCTATGTTAGTATTGACCCTGCCTGAGCTACTGGGATCCTACCTCAAAATACCATATCACATCATATCAACATAACATAGAAGAAAATAAGTCAAAACATAACATATGTTTTTTAAGAGAAAGGAAGTAAGAAACCATACTTTTATTTCCATGCTATCTCCTCATCTCATAATATGCCCAGTAATAAACTGTTATAGAAAACAAAATTTCCCCCTTAAAAGTAGGTGCTTTGTCCACAGCTGGTATATAATTTTGAAAAGCAATCCTAGGGTATGAGAGTATAAGTTGAGAGGAATAAAAGGAGGAGGGAAGAAAGGAATGTGGAGCTGAGGTCACTGGGATTCAAGAAGTCTTCCCAGAATGACAAATCATGTAGGCAGGAGACACAATAGCTACCTGCTGCTGGCTTCCAGTAACTGGGTTTCAATGATGGAGTTGGACCTGCATGTAGTTCCTGTCCCTAGATATCTTCTTTTCTCTTAGAGAATTCCCAAACCAGAATGTAGAGGTCAGTCATCACACTTAAGGGGTTAGACCACACTTAAGAAAGGCTGGTTGTTACAAGAGGAAAAGGTTGTCAGGCCATATGTGGAGGGACAGAGAATAGCTCAACCATGATTCTGAAATAGAAGCTGTATGGCTTCAGGACCCAAGAGACATGGCAGAAACTCATTTATAGATAATTTTATTTAAAATATTAACCTCTCTCTCTCTCTCTCTCTCTCTCTCTCTCTCTCTCTCTGACACACACACACACTCCTGTTTTGCTGTAGGTGCTCCACATACATGAATGTTCTTACAAAAACAAGAAGAAAGTATAAATCAACTCAAACTGGAATTTCTTGTAACTCCCATTTTAAAGCCATCATCTGGTGAGAAATTGTTCAAATAGTTCCCTACTGGCTAGAGACCAAAGCCTAAGTCTCACCTGAAGGGCAATGGCTTGAATCATTCTCCATAGGGTATCCAACCAGTTCTTAAGCCTCCTCATTCTCAAAACTCCATAACCATCATCTTTAATGAGAATAACTGTGTGAAGTGGAGGCCAAGGTTCGTGTTTTGAACTGCATCCCCATCCTTTCACACCGTAGAGAACAACAGAGCAACAGAGCCTCCTTTATGTGATTTGAAAGTGAAATGTTCCCTACACGTTCACATATTTGATCACTTGATCTCAGCTGGTAGTGCTGTTTGGGGGTGAGTAGGATGGAATCTTTAGGAGGTGGGACCTTGCTTGAAGAAGTACAGCAATAGTGGGCAGACTTGGGGATTTATAACCTGGTCTCTCTCTGCTTGTTCTCTCTCTGCTTTCCCAGCAGCCAGCCAGGCCTAAATTCTCCTGAAGCTATCCCTTTCTTGCCAGCTGTAGCAGTAATCTTAAACCTTTCTTCCCTAAGTTGCTTTTGGTTGTGATAATTTATCCTGGCAATGCCAAGAGCCATTAATACGCTATTTCTTTGTTCTTATTTACTGAGTATGTAATGCTCTCAATGAGAGTAGGAAAAACAAATTTGCTTTCAAAGGAGTTTCAAAGGTTATGTGTTCCTTTCTGAGTTAATACTCCTGAAGACTCTCACCATAGAAATGTAAGTCTGACTTGAAACTTTATTTTAATATGGAGAAACTATCATGGAGGAAGCTTGGCATTGAAGTCTCAGGAAACCTTCAGAATTTTGAATATGCAGAAAATCATTGAGATGCATCTGAGGCAAAAGTGTAAAAGTCCTGTCCTGTTCTACAATCCCACCATGTAGAGGAGAAGACACCAGTGAGCATTTCCTTTGGGTGACATGTCCCAGTCATGAAAGCCCCCCAAATCACAGAGAAGACAACTCCCCATCTTCCTATTAAACATATTTTCATGTGAGATCCATTGGTGCTGTGACGTGAATGTGGTCCCAGACAAGTGACTTTCACATTACAAACTGTATTAAATAAATCAAAAAATAGATAAACATTGATAATAACCATAAACAAGAGAAATGATGGACAGGAAAAGGTAAACACTTTTTAAATGTTACTCAAATAGACATTCAATAAAACCACATCTTTCAGACAACATAATTTTTTGCATCATAAAAATCTCTAGTGGTTGAATTCTAAAATATTGATTAAAAAGCTTCAGTTGGACTTCAAATCAGCCTAAAAAGAAACTTCCATCTTAATAAAATAGGCAAAACTTTCCTTGGAAACATTACAACCTATTTTGTTAAAAAATGTGTTCACTATCCTTTGAAAAAGACCTAAAATGGGTCTTTCTGGAGAGGGCATCTTTCCCTTATTAAATTGAATCTAATGGAGCAGTGAAGACACAATTCCAAAGCACTGAAGAAAAAAGAGGGAGAACCAGCTTTCATATCCACACCTTAGAATCCCAGGCTGTGCAGTTGATAAAGCGTAGGGTGGCTGAAGAAATTCTTTACTTTAAAATTTTCTTCCTGGTTTTCAGAGGACAGAGAAACCCAGCTTTCCCAAAGATCAGATTTAGGCTGTGAAAAGACATTAGACCACTGGGATTTTTCTGAGCATCAGACTTTGGTTTCAGACTTTCCAACATCTTCTGGAAGATCTGTTATATGGACTGAAAACACACCCAACTTCAGTCACCATAGCTGTCTGCCCTCTCATGACTGAAACTTCACACAGTTAAGTTTAATTTTCATTCTCAGTTACTAATTGCTCCAAACTGACACACTGTAGGATTTAGTACCCCATGTCCTGTCCATTGAAATGCAATACCACATACTGCTGTTTGTGTTCTGGGGGTGAGGGGCAATGAATAAAAATGATTTCTTTTAATTCTTATAGTAAGGGCTTAGTTAAACAGCAATAGATGCATTGAGCAGGCATGGAATGCTGAGTAGACTCTGGGAAAAATGAATTAATTCTTATTTCTGCTTTTATAATGAAAATGAGAATTGACTTTACTGCACGGAGAATTTGAAGTAAAAGGTTTGAGTGTTTAAAAAAGCCTTCTCCACCAAGAGAGCAAAATGCCACTCAGTGGCATTGCATTTGTTTAACAAAATTTCTTTATCAGAAACTATAATTTAATATTTAATATCTAATTTACATGTGACAAGATATCATATTCAAAAAAGTAAACTGCAACTAGAAAACTATTAACCACTAGAAACAATACCAAACATAACCCAAACATTTATAGGAAAGCAATTGCTAGAATCTGAACTGGAAACAAAAGGGTCTCATCATATTTGGCTCATTAAAGAAGCATCCATTGCAGCCTGTAAAAGAGTAGCCACTGTAATTCATTAAAGTTTACCCTTTGTAGCATGAGTAACATATAAAGATAGACTCACTGTCTGCATATGCACACGTGCGTGTATATATATATTTATATTATACTGTGAGACAAACACTCGTGTGTGTTGATTTAAAAGTATTCTATCTACTGACAACTGCCTGAACTTTGGAAGGTGCTGAAATCCATATTTCTACATAGCCTTGACTCATTTAATAATTCCTTTTTAAAAACAGAACTTTATGTAAAATACTCTGCTTTTTGTTTATTAACTGAATATTTTCTTAAGCATAATAATAGACAATGAGAAAATTGCACTTATTATAAAGATACATTAACATGTTAGATTGCAGCTCAGCCATCAAAGATCAGGGACTGTGGTACTGATGGTACGTTATGCACTTTATGCAAAGGTGATCATGACCATTGAAATCAAAGTGAGGGTAACTAGTCACAGAACAAAAGGGGATAACGGAAGGAAACATGCACTATTCCTACTTTAATGTGAAACTAATTTTTTCCCCAGGAAACCAACCCTTGCAACTTCCGTTTACAATGAAACACCTTCTGCACCCTTGGCAGCACAGTAGTGTGGATGTCTGTCTCCAAGGTCTAGTTCACTGTCTGAGTGTGCTGTTCCAGGTTTATCTCCTCAAGCTGCCCTTAGAATTCTGGAGCGTCTACAACAAGACAGTCTCTTGGTTCAGTTTCATTGAGCCTCAATATTCCCTTCAGCTCTGTATAAGTGAAGTCCATTATTCATCTTCTTCTGGTTCCTGTGGCAGCACAGATACCTCTTCCTTTAGACAATCACTGAAGAATCTGAGAATTGTGCTGTAAAAATGATGCTTGCTCTTGTCTGAAATGTGATATCCTTCATCTGGATAGACCTAGGACATTGAAGATAAATGAGAAACTAAGTTACTGTTGGGTTGAGCTAGGGTCTACTCAGGATATACTTACAGCTTTTTCATTCTCTGTCCTCACAGCTGGAATAAGAGAGATGCCAGAGACCTTCCTGTGACTTCCTGCAAATCTCTAATAGTCTCTTCCACAGATGAATTTGCTAAGCTCTCTAAGCAATCAGGAGTTAAATCTGTCATGATGGACACTTGTTAGCTGTAAGGCTGAATATTTCCCATTTTTTCTTGCAACATAGAAATCAAAACAAACCTGATTTCAAGAAAGTACTATAGGCTACTCATCAGCCATACAGCATGGAGCCTCAACCCTTTATCTGAAACCTGTATTAAGGGTCTTTACTTAGAATATGAACCTTTATCACAACTTTAGCCTGTGGTTTGAGCACACATATATATATATATGAGTGCTTAGTCACCAAGGATTGGCATCATTTGAAAGGATTAGGAGGATTAGGAGGTTGGAGTGGGTGTGGTTTTGTGGAAGGAAGTATGTTACTTAAGGTGGGGTTTGTGTTTCAAAAGCACATGCCAGGCCCAATCAGTCTCTTTCTTTCTGTTGCCTGCCATTCTCCATCAGTGGAAGAGTTAACCATTTAAAACCTGGGCCTATAGTTGAGATTTCTTGATTGTGTTATAACCTGCTGTACTGGTGTTTCTACTAATGTATTTTTAAATTCCTTGATTTATAACTTTCTTTTTCCTGCTACTATAAACCTCTGTAAAACTGCTTCTACATTGGAGAGCCTGGAGTAGGGTAACCTAAATGTTTCCATGCCATAGTCACTAACATCTTGGCTCAAGAACAAACAATCTCTTATTTTCTTTCAGTTAAGAGATACATTTTTCCATAACCAGTGGGAAATTTTCTGCCATATGACTCAGATGCTACCAGATGACATTCTTAAAATTTTGTTAGTGGCAGCTAGATACTTTTACAATCCAAAGATTTATCCAGTACTCACAGATACATTAGCTCACACACAGAGTAGAAAATAGCTATCAAGAGAGTGAAGGCAGCCCCAGAAACTTGTTGCCTGATTTCCAACCACTTCAAACATTCACACCTTTCTGCAATCATCGAAGTTCTAGTTAGTGAATCAGCCTTACAGAAGGCTTAGTAGAAGATGCTGTTTCTTTCAGGAACTTTTGTTTACCACGATGCACATACACAAAAATAATTATTTAAATTAGGGCTTATTCTCCAAAAGAGTAGACTCTTCCATGCTCAGGCTTGACTAAACATACAGCTTCTTCTGGAATACATGGTCCAGAGATATCTTTTCTTAAAGTAATTTCTTGAGAAAATTTGCAATTATATATCACTTTTTCATGTGTATTAAAAATATCCATAAATCTTTTCATCATTTTTACAACCAAGGGGAAATACTGACAAAGGATAGGTCCAAGAAGTTGAAATGCAAAGTGCAAAAGAAGCAGTATTTCCTATCTCTGAAGGAAGTTAGCATCCTTTCTCTTGCCTTGAGGGCATGTCAGAAGGCAGAAATATTCTAGTAAGAGAGGGCTCAGAGATATAAAATGTGAACTCTTAAAAGATATTTCCTTGAAAAGATAGCCCCTGGGCATTGTGACTTCACACAAGGCCTTCTGGGAACTGGTTTTCCTGAGACATTTCCCCCTCAAGATTATTAATCAGCCAACAAGGTGCAGCTGTGGTTCAAACTAGCCTAGCTATGGCTCACACCAGCTGGATTCTTTGGGTTGGCCCTGTGATTTTGGTGTTGCCCCTCTCGAGAGTTATGGAGTCCTGAGGACTTCTAACCAGGTTTCAAAGGATACCCTGAAAGGTAGGTTTGTCTATGACTAGTTTAATTCTTATAACCAACCTCAAGTTTAATGCCTAAAGCTGAGAAAATGTAGCCAGTGGAGAATGCAGAAGTAAGAGATACAAGAAATTCAGAAAGCTTGGTGAAGAAAGAGGCAGTTTACAGAGACAGTCTGAGAAATCAGACGTGTGGACTCTATCAAGAAAGGACAGAGGGCCATGTCATTATAGTCTCTGGATGATGAACATGATGTTATAATATTTGATATTATTTGCTCTGCTGCTGCCCTCAAGCTTCCACACATTCATGCACATGTGAGTGTACTCAGATACTCACACACAAATACATACATGCTCATAAACATACACATGCTCACACAGGCACACACATAGGTGTTGGCCAACACATACACATTTTTAAATGAGTTGTATTGCTTTTCCCTGAGCTCTTGTAGTATGATACTTCCTTGCCACAGAGGCAAAGCCAGGTGTGCAACTTCGGCCTCCAGAATCCTGAGCCAAAATCACCCTTTCATGGCTTCAGTTGCTTATCCCAAGTATCTGATAAGGCTATATAAAGCTAAGAATTAGTACTCATTTTTCTGGAGTGGTGGCTTACCTGAAGAGTGTAATTCACCCCAGCTTTTATCAGATGCTTGATCAATTCTGCTGAATGCTGGAAATGAACTTTTGCTGCAAAATATTAAATTATGATATTTGAAAGAAATCAATCTGTTAGCACCAGAAACGCTCAAAGAAAGGAAGTGCCCTACACACATTGTATACTTGGAAGAAAGGCCTGCTGGTGATTCTAACTAGAGAGCTGCTAAGTGCCATAGAAAAGTTTTTATTTTTCAGTATAAAACAGAGCACCAACGAAAAAGCCGTTACCAAGGTGAATTTAATCATCCAAAGGCATTCTGTTCATGTGTGTATGTTTGTGTGGGTGCCTGTGTGTATAGCTAAGTATACATGCATTTGTGAGTGTGTGTGGAGGTAAAGACCCACTTTACGTGAGATTCCTCAGGTGTTTTCCACTTTTATTTGAGACGTAGTCTCTCACTGGTCTAGGGTTTTCAGAAATAAGCTAAACTACCTGGACAGCAAGCTTCATTTTTCCACTTGTCTCTGCCTAGCACCTTGCCCACACAGGGATTATATGCATCAATCATCATTCCTGTACTTTAAATTTTATTTGGGTTCTAGGGGCTGAAACCCTGATCCTCTGATTGGTGAGCTACCTCCTCCAATCTACATGAGGTCATTTAGATATATTTTGTGTGAGATAATTTATTCTAGTAATTAATTATGTATGTGGTACTTAATAAGTATTGGAGATAATTTATGTCTTCCCTGAAATCAATGCAGTGAAATATCTTCATATACATACTTGATGATTTTGAGAATCTAGACTCGTCTTGACACTGACACTCTGCATTGTTATTTCAAATCAGAAATCCACAACAGTGAAATTGCTCAGCAGAAAAGGGTGCTTGGTCAGAAGCCTGATGACCTAAAATAAATTACTTGGAATCCATCTATGGTGGACAGAGAGCACTGACTTCCAAAAGTCACCCTCTGGCCCCAAACACATGCCTTCACAAGCATGTACACACATACATACACAAACAATGAAGAAATATACAAATAAATGTAATTACAATTTCATATTAGAACTAAATTCCCGTGTTGAGAAGATAGAGTGTATTGCTCATTATTCAATGTTAAATATTTGATGCAAGAAAACTGCTTTCTCTCTTTTCCTTCCACGTTCCTTCTGTCTGAATGTAAGGCTCTAGAGCTTTGGAATACATATCTCAGGAGTTCTGTATTTAGTAACAGTTTTGTCTGAGCTAGTTATGAAACCTTGTGCCTGCCACTCAAATATTTCTGTGCTATAGTTTGCTTGTATTCTGCCTAAGCCATTCCTTTCACTCCATACATATCTTCAGATTTCCATAAATAACTTTAAGCTAACATTTTATATCTCTGTTTGTCAAACCAGGGCAGTCTTATCAGTGGACTGAGTCTCCCTAGGCTCTCATCCTATGGTGCAGAATAATCTTTCCATACAGCAGAGGATAAACAGCCCAAATAGTCATTTATTTTAAATATAGGCAAGATATTTCTGAACAATTTTCTATTATAATTAATAAGGAAAATAACCAATTCTAAATAATAATAATAATAACAACCAATTTATGCTTGGTTTGCATATGTGACTATGAATGTAGGTTTATGTGGGCAATTCCTGATTTAGAATAATCTCTTATATAACTCTTGTGGGTTTTGTAGAGAAGATATATGGAAAAGAGTCCATCATGTGTGCCTTTGGGAATGGCTGAAAAGATAGACATGGAAATGAACTGTTGTGGAGGGTGTAAGCAAAAGGAAGGTATGAGGAATGAGAGAGAGAGAGAGAGAGAGAGAGAGAGAGAGAGAGAGAGAGAGAGAGAGACTGAAACAGAGACAGATACACAAGACAGAAATAGTGGCAGAGATAGAGACAGAGACACAAGACAGAAACAGTGACAGAGATAGATAGATAGATAGATAGATAGATAGATAGATAGATAGATAGATAGATAGATAGATAGACAGACGATAAAGAACACAAATGTATAATGTAAGAATATGAATTTATATAGAGGTAGAGCGCAACCTTCCATGTCAGTTTTTGCCTTTCACCTTGTTTTAGGCAGAGTCTCTTGTTTGCTGCTGGGCACACCCAGCAGCTGGTTAGTCAGTTTACAGGGCTTTTTCTGTCTCCACCTACAGTCTCAGCAGCATTATGATCTCAGGTGTCCCACTGTATCTGACTTTACTTGAATTCTGTGAATCCAAGCTCTTGTCCTCACTGAACCATCTCTCCAGCCCCCCCAAACAACTTTTCAGTTGAATACTCTCTGCTTGGTTTTCAATGCAAAGTCTGTTGTTTGCTATTTGTTTCCTTCAAAGGACTAAATGGGACAATAAAGTTGAACTGAACTAGTGAATGAGTTTGTCATTTTTTTCTAGTCAAGAATATCAGCATAAAAATGTCACTGAACATCAGGTTTCCTATGAGCTGAGTGGTGAGTGTGGAAATGTGTGCACCTATATACAAGCAAGGATGGTGCCTCTCTGAACCTTTGTATAGAGTCAGCTATGTGAAATGCCTGACTTGAAATTAAATCAAATAAGAAATATGATTTACAGTAATACCAGCAACTTAGTGAGGGAGTTTTAAATAGTACTAAAAACTTCTAGGGTGCTGTCTAGAGATAAACTCATTTAACTTTAAATATAATTTGTTCACTTGGCTTACGTTTTAGTGCAGGGGATAAGAGCTGCAGTAGCCACCAAAAAAATAAAAAATCTCCATGGAAAGTTCAACTTTTCCCACTAGTTATTTCTCTAATATACTAGTTAGGAAAGTGGTAACTCCTTAGGGCAGCACTTTGGGCAGAACAAATAAGACATTAAGTGTTCTTAGTACATGTTCTGACACACACTTAACAAATAATAAGTGACTTTTGTGACGGCTGTTGACATATGTGGATGGTCTTTTTGACATCTTTTGTAAGCATGATGCTCTTCAGTGCCATGCATCAATGATGTTACTTCCTAAATTATTTCATGAACACATTTTTACAATGTATTGTAAAATTGTAATGTATTGTAGATTTTCAGAAGAGTTGCCAAGAGAACAAAGAGTTCCTTTGTAGGCTGCACCAGGTTTGCTTACTTGCTTTCCCTTCCTTCCTTCCTTCCTTCCTTCCTTCCTTCCTTCCTTCCTTCCTTCCTTCTTTCCTTCCTTTCTTCCCTCCTTCCTTCTTTACTTCCTTTCTTTCTTACTTCCTTTCTTCCTTTCTCCTTTCTTTCTTCCTCTTTCTTTCTTTCTTTCTTTCTTTCTTTCTTTCTTTCTTTCTTTCTTTCTCTTTCTTTCTTTCTTCCTTTCTTTCTTTCTATCTCTCTCTTTCTTCCTTTTCTTCCTTCCTTCTTTTCTTTCTTTCTTTCTTTCTTTCTTTCTTTCTTTCTTTCTTTCTTTCTTTCTTTTCTCTCTTTCTTTTCATTATACATATTACATTGCTATGAGAGGCTTGTTCCACAATGAAACAGAAGGATTAGGGAACAAGCCATGAGCTGCTTCATGTGGAGTCCACCATTGCTTTTCTGTGTCTGGTTTTTATTTCAGGTGGTTGGCCAGGTTAACACATGGGTTTTAGAGCTCAAAGCTCCTGAACCTATTTTTAACTAAAAGACACACATATACACACTTATATGCAAACATGAAGCCACACACCTGCACACTCAGACATACTCAAACCAAATAGACCACTTGCTTACCTGCTTCCATCACCTAAACGCCCTCCAGATCATGCTTTCCTCCCTGCAGTTGCTCTTCTTATAACCCTGCTACTTTTGTTATGTTTTTTCTCTCTCCCTCCCTCTCTCTCTCCCTCCCTCTCTCTCTCCCTCTCCCTCCCTCTCTCCCTCTCCCTCCCTCTCTCTCTCTCCCTCTCTCTCTCTCCCTCTCTCTCCCCCTCTCTCCCTCTCTCTCCCCCTCTCTCTCTCCATCTCCCCCTCTCTCTCTCCCTCTCCCCCCTTCTGTGTGTGTGTCTGTCTGTCTCTCTGTCTCTCTCTTGTCTTTCTGCCCTGATTTAACCACTTTTTTACATTAAATTATTTTGTTCCCTAGTCAACACTATTTCTCATATGATCTTTGGTTGCAATTGACCACTGGCTGCTGTATGTAAGATTGGAAGATTACAGTTAAAGTCTCATTGTCACAATAGGGAGTGGTATTGGATAGCACTACCTTATTTTCTTTCTGCTTCCTGTTAGAACTCTCATCCTCCATGTCACTTCCTGTACTCTTGTTCAACAGCTTTATATAACCACCTGGAAACAAGTCCTACATCTAAGATGCGTCCCTTTGTAAAGTGACAGCTGCCCTCAGAAAGGAGAGGCAAATACAATACTTACTATCAGCAGTTCCATGAATTATTAATAAATTTTCTTCTTTTAAACCATGAATGTTATGCAGTACACTGGATGCCTGCAAGATAAACACAAGTATTTGTATATGTAGAGATATCTGAATGGAAGGAATTCAACTTAGTCCTTGTAACAAAAATGCCTTTTGCCTTTTACTATTGTATTTTTTTTGTATCAGTCTACCTGGTAAGTGCTTTCTTCCTTTGATGGCATGCCAAGGTACCGTTCAGAGAAAGCTGAGGCTGTGACACAGGAAGAAAAAAATCTGAATGAGCAAAACGTATCCTGTTTCATTATTTATTTATGCCTTTCAAATGTAATTGTCATGCTCCAGTAAAATCAATTGCATAAAGGAGGTGATAACTCACAACAGACTTTAATAACACATGATAAATGAACTCAATTGAGTTTCTCTGCATTGGGATTTTCTTGTCTACCAATCAATACCTTGTATTAGATCTGTCTGCAGGCCATACTCACCATACAACTTCATGTCTGAGATGGGCGCAACCACGGCTCCACATTTGAAAAACTTCTCATCTGATTTTAAGATCATTGAGGCGATGTAGCCCCCATATCCCTGAGCAAAAAAAAAATAAGAATATGTATATAATAATGATTCTTGGCAATATTTGTACCTTTTGATCACTGTTTAATAATGCACATGTACCAATGTCTCAAAATGTAAAAAAGAATGCAAAAAATATCTCTGTGCACATCTAAAAAATTAACAGCTGTTTAAAAATTTATACAACAGGTTATTTTAATAACTAAGTAAAATATGAAATTAATTATGTATCACAAAATATCGTGATTTTACACCATATATCCTAGAATTGCTCCAAATAATTTAAAACAAGGGAAATGAAGTACTCTTTGTATATTATTTTAAAGCAACTTCATGTGTATTCAAGTAGAATAATTAATAATAATGATGTTTGTGTACATTTAGGAAAGAAAAGTAAAACATTTAAAATACAGACTACAACTTTATACTCTGGGGGCTGGCTGGCCAGTGAGTTTAGCTTACTTGGTGAGTTCTACTACAGTTAGAGACCTTGCCTCAAAAATCAAGATAGATGGTGTCCAAGGAATGACAGCTGTGACTGTCTTCTGGTTTCTGCATGTAGTTACAGGTTTGCAAATATATGCACCTCTTCACACACAAACATATACATTTAGCACATACACAAAGAGAAAAAAAGACAGGATTTGTGTGGTTGTAATAC
Organism: Mus caroli; assembly: GCF_978045245.1. Classification (NCBI taxonomy): domain Eukaryota; kingdom Metazoa; phylum Chordata; class Mammalia; order Rodentia; family Muridae; genus Mus; species Mus caroli. The sequence continues at coordinate 119,939,466 of NW_028227256.1, forward strand.
ATTTATATCTATAGGGAAACCTGTGGATAAGCATATCTTCCCTCTGCCCCAGAAAGAAAAGATGCCTAAATTCTTAAACTCTCACCAGTTTATAAGGCACCTAGTAAGTAGGAAAAGAGAATGAGGAAAAAGGAATAGGGAAGAAGTAAGACAGAAGACACAGATAAATCTGAGAGAAGAAGGATGGGGAGCCTGAGAGAAGAGGAAGAAAAGGAATAGAGGAGATGGGGTGGTGAAGAAGCAAACTATTATTTATTTTTAAAAAGCAATTAAGCTGTTTACTGTGGTGCAGGGGTGGTATAAGGAGTGTGCAGGAATTGAAGAAGGTCAGCAGAATTCATAGGATGGGAACAAAATCTTGATCAGTAGGCACAATATGAGATAGTGAACTTAAAATGTGCTGAAGTCTGATTCCTGCCAAAGGCACAGATTTTAGCTGTTCTTTCCACAAAAAGCAAAACAAACAAACAAGGAGAAAGTATATAATGTTGTCACTTCTCAGGGCTCCATTACAGCAATCACTTTGTCACATAGACATGTGACATTGTGTAGTGGTATATAGACCTTAAATATACATGACAGTATCATTCAGGAACACAAAACAAAACAAAAAACAAACATAGAAAAAAAAACAAAAGAAAAAAAACCCTTAGCAACCTTTCAATAATAAATGGTGTAATTCAGTAATTATGCAGATTGGAAGGTTGGGGTTTGTTTGTTTATTTGTTTGTTTCTTTTTTAAATTTTTTTCCCACAAGTATCTCTGGAGCCTATGTTGGACTCTACCTCCTGCCTCAGGTTCTTGAGCGGTACGATTCAGGTATGCTAAGATCTTTCATTTTAAACAAACTTTAAGAGGAATGTCTGTGATATTTTTGGACACTGATTTTTTATTATATTTTAATTTTGATGTGTTCATATGCAAACACATATGCAGGTCCCTGTACTGGATCATGTGGAAGTCAGATGATAATTTTCCAGACACACTGATTGGCTTCCAATGGTAGGTCCCAGGGATTAAACTCAGGACATCAGGCTTTTTGGCACGCATTTTTTGTCTGCTGAGCCATCTTGCCTGCTGCTCATTTTAAATTATAAATTTCTATGGTATACTAATAGAGATGCCTTGCAGAAATTTTTTCCCACTAGAATTCCCTAGATTCTTAGAACAAGACAGGAAAGAAACAAAGAGCAAGAGTAAACAAGCCAGTCAATCTAAGGAGATTCTCAGCCAGGGAGGAAGCCCCACCTACAGTTCTCTTCCTAAGGTCAGGTGTACACATACTTTGCTTCCTGCTTCATGGGGAGCTGTGTTTCACCATTTTTTAAATATGAAAATTTCGGATATAATGAAGCTAAATAATCTTTAAGACTTAATGATAGTGAAAGCTGTGGAATTTAAAAATCAAATCCAAAATGCGGGTTTAATTTGATTTATTTCGGAGAAATAACTTCTGCTTTTTAAAGGAGAAATCAACACTGGCAGAAATTAGAATAAATTAAGTCTTAATTGCTCACCATCCTCTCAATCATTTCATGTTTATTCACTGAGGCAAAAGTTGAACCTGAACTAGCTTTTGGAAATCAGAATTAGGGGAATGATGGGCTTAATGTTTGAAATACGTTGTCCTTTAGGCAGAATCTGAGTTTATGGTTCCTCATACTGACCCACAGAAAATTAAAGATGATGTGCACTTTATTCAACAGCTCAGGTTACTCTGCTCATTCTTGGCCATGGTTTGGTTTCCCATTATCAACATTCTTCCACTCACTGAAACTTTATATTTGCAATTTTCACTTGCCAGTCATCCTAGCTTCATGCATAAAATGCCAATCAATTTGTTATTAATTTGCAATTTTATTAAACAGACCTGTAACACCAAAATGTTTCCTCAGAGTTTTCCTACTTCATAAAAGTGATGTAAAAATCTAAATTCAATTGACAGAAGCACTTGGAGGAGGACAGACGAGGATCTGCAGTGTTGGATTGATCAGGACTTATGTTTTCATGGATGGGCTTTGATACAATCTTTAAATGATATTGTAACTATACTTATAAAAGGGAGAGTAACAAGAAAAGTAAAAAAAAAGGACTTATAAACTTGAAATTCTACATAATATCACTTATAACACATCATGATTATAAAATATGGTTTTTAATTTTTTAAAAATTAATTTATATTTATATTCCATATTCCATTCCTTACCCCCCCCATACACTCTATGACTGCTCCACATCCCACACCTCCTCCCCACCCCACCCCCAGTCTTAACATGGATACACCCATCCCACCCCACCCCACCCCACCTGACCTCTAAACTCTCTGGGGCCTCCGGTCTCTTGAGGGATAGGTGCATAGTCTCTGAATGAACACAGACCCAGAAGTCCTCTACTGTATGTGTGTTGGGAGCCTCAAATCAGCTAGTGTATGCTGTCTGTTTGGTGATCCAGTGATTGAGAGATCTTGGGGGTCCAGATTAATTGAGACTGCTGATCCTTGTACAGGATCATCCTTCTCCTCAGCTTTTTAAAAGCTTTCCTTAATTCAACAACAGGGGTAGAGCAGCTTCTGTCCATTCGTTGGGTACAAATATCTGCACCTAACTCTTTCAGCTGCTTGTTGGGTCTTTCTGAGGGCAGTCATAACCAAACAACACAATCAAAAAATGGGGTGTAGGATGAAACCGAGAATTCAAAACTGAAGAATCCTGAATGGCTGAGAAGCACCCAAAGAAATGTTCAAAGTCTTTAGTGCTCAGAGAAATGCAAATCAAAATGAACCTGAGATTCTACCTTACACCAATCAGAATGGCTAAGATCAAAAACTCAGGTGACAACATATGTTAAAGAGGATATGGAGAAAGAGGAACACTCCTCCATTTCTGGTGGGATTGCAAACTGGTACAACCACTCTGGAAATCAATCTGGAAGTTCCTCAGAAAATTGGAAATAGATCTATATGAAGATCCAGCTATACCACTCTTGGGAATATACTCAAAAGATGTCCCACCATACCTCAGGGGTATATGTTCCACTATGTTCATCATGGCCTTATTTGTGATAGCAAGAAGCTGAAAACAACATAGATGTCCCATGACAGAAGAATGGATACTGTAAATATGGCTCATTTACACAATGGGATACCACCCAGCTATTAAGAATGAGGAAATTCTGAGTTTTGCAGGCAAATGGAAGAAACTAGAAAATATCATTCTGAGTTACCCAAAAGCATATGCATTGTATGTACTAATATGTGGATATTAGCAAAACAAAAAAGCAAAAAACAAACAAACAAACAAAAAAAACAAACAAACAAAAAACAGAATACTTAAAATAGAGTTCACAGAACTCAAAAAAGTCAATAAGCTGAAGGGCCCGAGTGAGGAATTCTCAGTCCTATTTGGGAAAGAGAAGAAAGCAGTCACAAATGGGTAGGGAAGGAGGAACCTGGGAGGAAAAGTGGACTGGTTGAGGAGTGGAGAGGAGAGGGGAACTTGATCTTGTATTGGGTGAGGGAAAAGGACTGAAGCCCTGAGGGCCAGCAGAAAGAATGGAAAGAGGCACCCCCAGGAAATAGAAGGTTGGAGGGAGCCTTCAGAAAGCACTGGAGACCTGGGAGATAAGAGACTCTCAGGAATCAAAGGGAAGGACCTTAGATGAAATGCCCTAGAGTAGGAAGAGGGAACTTATAGAGCCCACCTCCAGTAGGAAGAGTGGATATCAAATGAGGGATAGGGTTGCCATCCCCAGTCACATCTCTGACCCATAATTGTTCCTGTCTGAAAGAATTACAGGGATGAAAATGGAGAGGAGCCTGAGGAAAAAAATGTCCAGTGACAGGCCCAAAGAGGGATCCAGCTCAAAGAGAGGTCCCAAGGCCTGGTACTATTACTGAGGCTATGGAGTGCTCATAAACATATGTTTTTAAAAGAGTGTATAATTCTGAGAGAGGAAACTGCGTGGTAGAGATTCGGGAACCCTTAGAGGAGAGGAGTGAAGATGAATGTTGATACAACTATGGTCAGAGATGAAGGAAAAGACACTTTTCTGAACTGATTTAAAGAATAAAAAGGCAGGAAAAACAAGTGTTCAACACTCAGCCAAGTTTTACTTCAGGCACAACTACACACACACACACACACACACACACACACACACACATACAGTGTGAGGGGGAGGGAATCAAAAACAGACTGCTGCAGTTAAAAAGTGGTGTACTCAATCCTGGAAATAAAGTTTCTCTGCAAAAGCCAAAACATTTTCATGTATGACATGGGATGGACTCTTTTACTCCTGTAGAAAGGGCTGGTTTTAGCTATTATGTGACACTGGCATTTGTCACAAGAGTTCCAGTCTACTGCTGGCCCTAGAAATCTGAAAATCCTACTGCATAGTTTTCCTGAAACAGGGGCATCCAATCTTTGTTTTGTAGAGAGAAGGAAGAACCGGAAAGTCTGCCATTTTAAATATTTAAAAGAAAAGTTCATTGATATTCTTAGACCTTGTTTACCCTGTCTGTCTGCCTGTATGGAATCTATTAGACTATAGGTCCTCAATAGGATCAAATTCTTAGATGTATTCATGACATTCTCAAATAGTAAGTGAAAATACATGTTTAAAATGGTATTTCAAAATTAACAGTCTTCTCACCATGTGTCTCTGCACGGAATCTGTTACTTTACTTTGCTTTAGTTTCTCCCATCTTCATTTGTGTGTACGCGTAAGATGTATATATATATGCACATACGTGCTTGTTTGTGTGTTAGTTCAGTTGCTCTCATGACACCATGCATGTACTCAGATAAGAGAACAATTTCAAGTATCCACCTTCCCACTTCTGGTTATCACTGAGTCAGCCAGGCAGACTGTATCCAGCTTTAAGTGGGTTTCAATTCACATTTCCATGCTTATGTGGCAAAATCTTTGCTCACTGAGCCTTATCCTAGCTCTGATTTTACACATTGTTTTCACAAACTCCAGAAATGGCATGATCTGGTTTAAAACTTAGATTTTCTTCAATTATAAAGAGCCCAAACCATAAATATTGGTTTCCTTTCTGTAAGTCTAGCTTAGTATATTTTATAGTCACTCTTATCTCTAACCAGGAGACCATCCCTGGGAAGCCATTCTCCTAGATTCTTACTGTTTGGTCTCATGCCAGCTAGGGAGAGTTTTATGCTTCACCTTCTCCTGGATGGAAAGTGCAGCAGGGAAAGATGCAAGCCTAATAGCTAAGTTCAATCCCCTGAGTCCCTGAAACCCACTCAGAGGAAGAGAGAACTGACTCTATGAAGTGATTCTCTGACTCCACAATGGACTGTGCATTGCACAAATGTGTACACGAATTTATATACAATTACACACACACACCAATAATCAATGTAAATATATAAAAGATAGATAGTGATAGATAAATAAATAGGTGATAGATGGACAGATGAATAGATAGATAGATAGATAGATAGATAGATAGATAGATAGATAGATAGATAGATAGACAGGTAGGTAGATAGATAGATAGACAGACAGACAGACAGACAGACAGACAGACAGACAGACAGACAGTTAAAATGGCATTATCACCCAACTTTGGCTGTCTTACATGATATGATATTGTACTGCTCATCTTTCACTTATTTCTCTATAGTGTAGAAGTTCAATAATATGGGTTCTGTTTTTTGTTTGTTTGTTTGTTTGTTTTACTATTAGTGCACTTAACTCTTTTAAAAATTGTTTTATTTTTAAATTTGTGTTGGTTTGGTGGGAGAGTGTGTTGCATATGAGTTCAGATGCCTACAGAGGGCGGAAGAGGACACCAGGTTTCCTTCAGGCAGAGTTACAAGCAATTGTGAGCCCACTGATATGGATTCTGGGAATGGAACTTAGGTCTTCTGCAGGAGAAGCATCTATTCTTTTATTTTGTAATATATTTTTATTAGATATTTACATTTCAAATGCTATCCCCTGTATGTAACAGAGGATGGCCTAGTCAGCCATTAAGGAGAGGAGAGGCCCTTGGTCTTGCAAAGCATCTCTTCTTAACTGTTGAGACATCCTTTCTTTCCTACAATTCAGAACCATTTTCATTCAGAACTTTTGTGACCCTTTCACAGCTAAGAATGTTTATCTTAAAAATAAAATAAAAAATATGATACATATTAGGTGAGGTGGGGTTAGGTTCTAGTGGTTATAATTTAAACTAACTCAGTTTGGTTCCAAGCCTCAAGTTTAATTACTGAGTAAAAACACATGGTCATTTAAAACATAAACACAGAGCTGCAAAGATCTTTCCATCATTCTAACAAGACAGTGAGGAAATAGAGAAAAGAGAAAAGTGATCATTCATAGGGACACTAAAGTAAACATGTTACACATAATGCCTATACTACTGTTTTTATGTATATGTGTGTACATGCATATATATGTATGGGTATGCATATAAAATAATCTTCTAATGTAGGGGACAAAGAAGAGTTATAAAACAGATAAAGGTTTTTTTTATTTGTTTTTTGTTTTTGTTTTCTTTTGGTTTTGGTTTTGGTTTTGGTTTTGGTTTTGGTTTTGGTTTTGGTTTTATAAGACAGGGTTTCTCTGTGTAGCCCTGGCTGTCCTGGAACTCACTCTGTAGAACAGTCTGGCCTCGAACTCAGAGATCTGCCTGCCTCTGCCTCCTGAGTGCTGGGATTAAAGGCATGTACCACCACCATGCCCGGAATGAAGGTTGTTTCTTATAGATATTTTATTTATCCTCAAATGAATATATTGTAAAATTGCTTAATAAAAATTTTAATTATAAACATTTAACTGATGAGCTGACACAAGATGAAGGAAAAAAAATCATTTCTCTATAAACTTGGGAGGGAGGATTCAGAAACCCAACCCTGTCAACCCTGTCTTGCTTTTTGTACCACTGTCCTTCAGAATTGTGACAGAATGCTTGGCTGGTGTGCACAAGGGCCTAGTGTCAGTACCCAATGCCACGGAAAGAGAATGAGAAAGATGATTTTTTCTTTTGTTCTCTTATGGTTTTATCTCTGTCTGTGCTGATTATTCAATCCAGGGCCTAGAGTTACAGCAGCAGCATAGTGTTAAATTTACATGTGTATATATATATATATATATATATATATATATATATATATATATATATATATATGTGTGTGTGTGTGTGTGTGTATACACTCACACATACATATACACACATATACATTACATGTTACATATCTATATACATGTTACATGTACATATATACATGTACATAAATGTACATAAATGTACATGTGTATATGTAAATATGCAATATATACATGGATATCTGATACATATATATGTATATTTAATATGTATATATTATATATTCCATATATGTATAAATATATTATACACAGAGATAAACAGAATCTCAACAAAAAATAAAGCTATAATTCACCAGAATACAGATACATTCAGAACTTTCCTGAGCTTGAAAATTATCCAGTGAGGCTCAGGACTCAAAGTGAGGGACCTTAGATGAAATGCCCAACAGTGGGGAGTGGCAACTTGTAGAATCCATCTCCAGTAGAAAGATGGGGTATCAAGTGGAGGGATGGGGTTGCTATCCCACAGTCAAAAACTCTGACCCCAAATTGTTTCTGTTTAAAAGAACTGTAGGGACAAAAATTGAGAAGAGACTGAGGTAAAGGAGGTTCAGTGACTAGAGCAATTTGGCTCCAAGGCCTGACACTATTACTGATTCGGTGCTGACCTAACAGACAGGAGCCTAGCATTGCTGCCTTCTGAGGGGCCCAACAAGCAGCTGAAAGGATTATATGCAGATACTTACACCCAACCAGTGGACAGAAGCCAGGAACCCCTATGGTTGAATTAGGGAAAGGCTAGAAGAAGCTAAGTAGGAGGGAAATGCCATAGGAAAGCCATCAGTCTGAAAAAACCCTGGAGAGATTTGAAGCTCCAAGGAGTGGGAAGATCTGGTGGGGTGGTGGTTGGGGGGATGGGGATATCTTCTTGGGAATGGGGTGGGGGAATGGGATGAGGAACAGCCAGAGGGCAGACCTGGAGGGGGATAATGACTGGAGTGTAAAAAATTAATAATAATAATAATAATGAAAAGAAAAAGAAAAAAGAAAAATATCCTGTGGAAAGTGCTATAGGAAGAGGAGAGCTAGCTTCTATAGTGAGATGTGCTATGATATCTTTCCAGATACTAGAAACCAAATAAATTAGTACATAAGTTTATGACTAGGAACACCATGATGGAGAAGTCTAACTAAATGGAATGCAGTTGATACCAAGACTTTTAGGCACAAGTAATATTTCAAAAATCAGTTCTTCCTAAATTGTTAATAAACTGTTATGTCATATAACTTCTGTTGTTCGGTCAATGAACAGATCACAACTCTATTACAATCAAGGGAAAAAAACAGTAGTTCCACCCTGCTTTCATACTGAATAAAATATTAAAAAAAAAAAGCTTCAGAGAGAACAAAAAGTTGGGATTGAAGACATCGTACTAAATTTTAACAACTGTGCTAGTGGGAGAGACCCTGGGGAGAGACTCAAAGGGGTACTGAGAATGAAATATTTGCACTTGAAATGCAGTGTGCTAAAAATGAAAAACAAAACTAAACAAACAAACAGAAAACCTTAGGCATTTAACTTGCAATCAAAGTGTTAATGCATTTTTGAAAGAAGGAAATAATGATAAGTGCAGAAATTGGTGAAGCAGCAAACAACAGGAAATAGAAGAAAAGACAATGATGCTTTTCTAATTGTTCACAGATTGAAAACAAAGAGAACAAAGAGATACTTCAACAAGAAGAAAGAGCAGGTAGCTCAAAGTTGGAGCAGGTTTGCTCTCCCACCCACTTCCATCTGCTTCCTTCAGAGCACAGGGCACAGCCAAAGGAGGAAGAGGCCATGTGAGTGTGAGGCCTGCTGCTGGCTCCAGTGGGGCTGTCTTCTGCTCCTCATTGATGTACTTTAAAAGCTACAGAAATCCAGAACAGGCACTTCCCAAAACACACTAACAGGAAATGGAAAGGAAGAATCCCAGACAGGCGAACACGGCTAATGATACCAGTAATCGATAGGTTGAGGCAGGAGGATCACTGCTTGGAGTCTAACACAGGCTACAGAGTGAGACTACGTCTCAAAAAGCAAAACATAACAAAACAAACAAGAAACATTAAAGAATAGTAGCAAATGGAATAGAGCAATATTTACAGTTTCTTTTATACATTACGCTTAAATATTAATGCAACTCTGTACGTGTGGGTCTCTGTGTGTGTTTGTGTCTGTATGTGTGTTTGTGTGTGTATATGTATGTGTGTGTTCATAGTTGCATAGGTGTGCCTGTATATGTGCATGTGTGTCTGTCTGTGTGTGTGTGTATGTATATGTATCTGTGTGTATATGTGATGTGTCTCTGTTTGCGTGTGTGTATGTATATGTGGGTATATGCGTATCTGTGTCTCTCTGTTAGTATGTGTCTGTATGTGTCTGTGTGTATGTACCTGTGTATGTGGATGTGTATCTGTGTGTGGACTTATACTTGAATATCTATTGCGCATGTACCCATGTGTGTGTGTGTGTGTGTTTAATCAAGAAATCAAGGTTCACTGTTGTCCTCTGAACTGCCCCACAGGGGTTGATAATGAACTTGCAACTCACTGATAGAGCCATGCTAGCTGGTCAAGAAGTTTCCAAATCTTACTGTCATTTACAATCACTTGGATCATATGGGATCTCAGAAACATTCTCAACCTTGTAACTCAAGCACTTTTCCCAGTGAGTCATGACCCCAGTCTTTATTCCTAGATGTTTCTCCCTTTTACTGTTCATTTCTAATACCAGACATCAACTGCATGTTTGAGAAGTAACCTTTCAAATAATTGACAGAATGGAGACTTTATGGATTATGCTGTTTTACAGGGCAATGCATAAAATCAAAGTACAGTGAATAGTGAAATGTACACATATTTATAATACATACATATATAGGTGTGTTTGGATAAATACATTCAAGATTTCTATTTACCTTTCCAAAAATGCTTAATCTTTTGGAGTCAATATATGGCTGTTTCAGTAAATACCTGAAAGAATAAAAAATTTACATATAGTTATACTATCTTGAGTCAATTGCATATCTGAATTTATAATTCACAGACAGATAGACATATACAAACACTCCTCAAAAATTCATAAATGTTTGACTGGGGACTGAGGTGATGGCTCAGTGGACACAAGTGTGAGAATCTGAGTTCAAACCCTAGAACCTTCATAAATACAGGTAAGGTAGTGTATACTTATAATCCCAGAGTTACTGAAGCAAGATGGGAAGTAGAAACACAAGCTTCTCAGACGTTCATGGGAAAGGTAGCCTGGTGTACATCAAGAGATCCTTTCTTAAATAGGGAGAACGGTAAGGATGGACACCTGGGTTTGACCTCTGACCCCACAGTTGATAGTACAATACCCTTATATAAATGCCCACACACACAGTGTAAGTATCTTTTTAAAAATAATAAGAGTTATAATTAATTGTGGAGATACTTGACAGTGGATTTCTGTCAATAAATTATATAATAATGCATTGCTTCTCACATTTACACCCAAAGTATACTATAATTGCAAGGAATAAATATGATTATCCTTTTATGACACCAATAACAGTGATACATGCTTTTAAAAATGCAAGAAAGCTACATGCTAAACTGAGAAAAGAGACATCTCTGACATTTCTGAGTGAGTAATATTCCCTGTTGCATAGATTTTACAAGTATGGAAATCAACAGGAAGACATGCACTGACTTACTTTACAGCGGCTACTTGGTCCTTTGCCTCTACTGAGCCTATTCTTCTGTGAATCTCCTGCAAAACTTTCAGGCCCTGGAATCCACTTCCTCTGCCATCAAATCTTGCTACAATGACATTATCGGTGTCAATAAGAACTGAATCCCAGTCAACATGGAACTTATCTGTCACCATTTGGCCTCCTGGTTCTTCATCCCTGCAAATATGAGCATACTTGATCAAAAGAAGGGCAACCAGCATTTCAGCAGACTGTTTCAAATTTATACTAACTAGCTAACTGGTTATGGATATCACCTATGTTAGCCATTAACCATCTGGTTGACTCTTGATGACAAACCATTTTCCCCATATAACTTTTGAAATGAGGAGTCCCAAGGATGAGGTGAAAACAGAGAGCTTAAGACCTCACAACTGACACTGGTTAAATTCATTTTTCAAAGAGAAGAAATGGAGAAAATATGTGGTTTCTTTTTTAAAAGGCCTTTTTGAAGAATGACTGTCAAGTTGACAGACAAGTCTATTTTTATTGGTTGTCTTCAAGTGTGTTGTAGAAATAAATGTCTTACCTATGATTTACAAGGTTTGAAGGGTCTGATAGAGTGCTAACTCAGCCATGGAAAGTTCATATAATTTAACAGGAAGTATACAACCTTAAAGAATGTTGGACTCTGAAGGAAATATTGCATTAATATTTCCTGAGGGTTTTCTTCCTGTCCAAGATAGAGTTCTCACTGAGAAGTTAAACAAATAGTAAAGGAAGAAAAATATTTTTCAGCTTTCAAGCTAACAACCAAGAAAGGAAGTAGGGACACAAATGTCTTAAAATCTTGAAAACCAGATTCCAAGATGACATGAAAGTTACAAAGTTTGAATCTTTTTTCCATAAGTAAGAGGTAGGATGACTTTATACTGCCAGCAATGTTTAGGTCAAGTGGTATTCACTGTTTTATTTTCCATAATGTAGGGAATGTAGAGAGGGGAGTCCTCAAAAAAGTCACATGTACTGGGGATGTGCCTCAGCAGCAGAGGACTTGTCTAACTACTTGGAGACCCCATGTCTGATCTCTGAGCACACTACCATGAAAATCATCCTCATCATGTTCGTCACCATCCTTATAACCATCATAATTCTTGTCAGGTCCAGAAGAAACTCTATTTCCCCAAACTCTGGCTGTTGGATGAAAGTCAGCATTTCTCATATATTGTAAAACAAGTTCCTTTCTACCCTAAAGAGCCAGTTTCCTTATCACTGGTAGAAGGGGCAAGCAACTATCTGTGATGCCTATATGCACAGCATTCTCATGTTAACCTCTAGGCTCCCTCAGTATCACAAGTGCATGTTACACATTTTAAAATCCCCATGGACAACCTGACTCTTCTCATCTTTCCTTGCCTCCTTTACTACTGTAAACTTCTTAAGTTCATGAGCTTCCCTTCCCTGACCTAATTGTTCTTCTTATAACCCTGCTATTTCTGCTATGCTCTCTTATTTTTCCCCTTTATGCCCTCATTTGCCCTTGTTCTCTTCATGTTCCTCTTTGCTGCTTCCATTTGTTTCCTCTCTGATCTACTCCTTCCTCTCTCAAAATGAGACCAAGTCTATGGGACATGTTCATTCCATCTCTTTTTCTTTCTGCTCTGGAGGCTTCTAAATGTCTATGTCTGTTCTATCCCTCATATCTACAATGAAACAAAAGCAAAGCAAAACAAAACAAAACAAAAAATTCCCCCTTTACCGTATCATGCAGGGATCTTATCTACAGTTTACATTACCCTCATTATCGCTTCTGCTGAAGACTTCACTTTCATTATAAGCATTATAACCATCACCATCACCACCATTGCTTATTCTACTCATCATCATAGTCATGTAGTTCATCTAGAACCAAAACTAGGCACAGGTTACATAGGAGGGCATCCACTTGATGGATCACATGAGCCTCTCAGTGTTTCTTTTTGAAAAGATCTCCATTGGTACTGTTAGGTCTTAAACCTGGGACAAATGACTGAGATGGCTATTTAACTTACCAAAGTGGATGCTGGCAGGGGTTCTCTCATATCTCTTAGTGTCTTTCTGTTATAGTGACCTTCTGACTAGGATATCCTACCCCCATCCTAAAATTCCCAAGGCCAAGCTTAGGATTTGGCTCCTCACAGGTTCCAGAGCTTTCCTATAAAATGCAACCATTATGGTCATCTGGCCTTTTGGTCAATGCTTTACTTTCTTGGACAGACTCTTGGCCTTTTTTGGGACAAGTGGAACCATGTCACCGTATAACAACTGAGAATGTCAAATGGGTTCAGAAACCCCAGTATCTTCAGACTTGAGGATGATAGGAGTTTCATCTACTCCCAACCTTGCTCCTGTATTGGAGCACATGACCATGACCCCATGGGAAGAGTGTGACCACTGGTCATATAGCACAGAGAACAGAGTTCTCCATGCTAATGAGTTCCTAGATGGTCCCTGAGGGTTTATCCAATAAGCATCCCTTCCTGAGAAAAGGTATTTAAGCTCTGGTCCATCCTGAGAAGATGTATGTCACTATTTTTCACAATGAACAATGAATAAACAGTTTGAAAAGGTAAAAACTGTCTCTCTCAACAAGAACCACTGTGGGGGCCAAGGGGAAAGCCTTCGTAGTACAGAGCCACTTAAATCTCCCAAAGAAGGGCCCTCCATACTCCTAGACACAAAGCTCAGCCAGAGTTCCCTTTCTCCCCAGTCCTAAAATTGTCCTTACAGGCCTGCTTGAGCCCCCTTCATTCCTGACTCCATGCAGTATCCAGCACCAACTGGATGCCTAGGAGCTTGGGAAACCCTGCCCCCTTGACCTCAGCCTGCCTTGTTTCTCATCTGAGTTGAAGCCCCAATCTCAAGCTGCATTCTTCCACCCCTGAGCAGTGCATCTGCACTTCCCACAAGCCTGTCACCCAGTAGGGCATAGTGTAGAATACAGCCTAGCACCCTGCCTGTATTTTATCTGTCAGTATAGAGTGATTTAACAATTTACCCCTACAACTATAAGCCAACCACAATTAAATGTTGCCTTTATAAGAGTTGCCTTGGTCATGGTGTCTCTTCAAAGCAATAAAGCACTATTTAAGACACTGAATTTTTCAAAAACCTGTAAAAAATGTTTCAGGCTGTCAGGAAGGGCCACTTTCCTTATCATCTATCTTTGGTTGCATATAAAAGCCCATGCTGGCCTCCAAACTCCTTCAGTCCTTACTCACACTTACTTGTTATACAAAGTCCATTCAGCCTCCTGGCCCTTCTCTCTTCCCAGACTTCTCCTCCACTGTAGTAGCTCCCAGGCTGTTAGAGTTCATAGGCTTCCCTCTTCCTAGACACCTACTCAGCCTCTATATAATAGCAAGGTCACCACCTCAATTCCCACTACCCAAATCATTCTTGCTTTTTTCCCAAGATAGCCCTGGCCATGGCCTTTCTGCTTCTTTTTCTCTCTGGTATGAAGTCTTGCAGATGCCCCCATCTCTCTCTTTCTGTTTCTCTGCCTCTCTCTCTCCCCCTTTCCTCTTCCCTTTCCCCATCTCCCTCTCCTCTCTTTCTCTTCCTTTCCCTGTCATTCTCCCTCTCCCTCCCTCCCTCCCTCCCTCCCTCCCTCCCTCCCTCCCTCCCTCCCTCCCTCCTTCCCTCTCTGCTTCCCCTCTCTCTTAACAACCAAACAACCTTGCAGCCAGTCCTGATTAGTGACAAAGGGACCATCAGGCAAACTGTCTATGATGGGACCATCAGACAACCCATAGACAACTAAATACTTATTAGCTGCTGAGAGGCAACACATTCCTATGTTGGCCCCTGTCACATGTTCTCTTCCACATGCACTGGGGCCCCTATATAAGAGCCACCTTTTTCCTTCCCCTCCAAAAGAGGCAGCTACTGAATCCTTTTGATAAACCTCCCATGTGAAACCTTTAGCACTGTCGGACTCTGTTAGATCTTGCCTAGTTCCATCTCTCTGTGTCTCTGTCTCTGTGTCTGTCTCTGTTTCTGTCTCTCTCTGTCTCTGTCTCTGTCTCTCTCTGTCTCTGTCTCTGTCTCTCTCTCTCTCCCTCTCTCTCATATAATAAAAATCTTGCCCCCAATCATGGAATGGCCATTTTAGCAGTTTCTTTATTGCCCCCTCAGGTGTAACATGGAACTAAAATTTTAGGAAAATGTTCTTAATGGGCAAAAGCTGTTGTAACAAACAATAAAAGTTGTTATATGAGAGCAATTGTGTCCCTTAAGTTCACACAGTGAATTCCTGATACCTGGCACCACAATATGTGGCCATATTCAGAGGTAGGGCTTTAAAGGGAGAGAGAAAGTAAACTGGGGCTCTTATGGTTAGCAGAATCCAGTCTTACTGGTGCTTTGTGAGCAGAAATTTGAACTATAGACACCAGAACAAAAAAGAGGGGTCAAGAACAAGTACAATGGAAGACTACTTTGCTAATTTTTAGTGTTTTAAACTTAAAATCATATTGTATTCAGTGCATCATTTCTTATTTGTTTAAAAACTATGATGACTAGAGATATGGCTCAACAGTTAAAAACACTTGCTCTCCTGAAGAACAAGAGTTTGGTTTCCACCACTTACTAGAGTGCCTATAACTTGAACTTCGGGTATCTGGCACAGTGTTGCAGCCTCTCTTGTATAGTTTCTGCACTCACATGGACATACTCCCTTCCCACACAGACATAAGAAAGGATAAAATAATATTTTGTAATTGGCAAAATAATGTGCGTTAATATAACAGAAATCTCTTTTCCTACCCTTGCCCCTACATTTCCCCTTTTCTTCAATATATTTTGGTATACCATATTTCCTCATGCCAGCACTAGTGATTATTAAAGACCCCCTTTCTTGTCTAAAAGGGAATTGTATACCTTTTTCCTCTTTCTTTAAATGGTGTCCAGCACATTCTCCTTAGCCAGAAACAAATATCATTTAAAAACTCTTGCGAGAGTAATAAAAGAAATGGAAAATCCACCTCTTTCTGTCCTGATATTCATATTGCAACAAGGAGCCAAAAAATGAGCTCTCATCACTACACAGATTGAATCAGTGAACAGCCTGGATATTAATGAGCCAGGCCTGAAACTCAAAAATGGACTGTTAGCATTATCCACACGAAATTAACCTTGGGATAAACATCCTAGATAGCACATGAAAATAACAGAATAGAACCAACAGAAAAGGGCCGTGGGGACATCTCCCAGGCAAAAAACTGGAAATAAGCAAGAAGGAAATACTGTCTTTTAATGATGTCTGTTGTCAAGTCTCACTACATTAATTCTTATCCTCTGGCCAATCTCCTTCTGAGATAATTTCTAAAGGCATCATGGAGGGAGTAGAAAGGGAAGTAGGCTAGAAGAACTTTTCTTTCATTGACTTTAATATTTACATCATCCCAGAGATGTAACATCTTTTTCCAATTCCTTTGCATTTCGAAAGGAATGCACCTACACCACTTACCATTAAACGGGTACCCCAGAAAAATTTATAAGTAGGGTAAACACAAAAAGATCCACTCTCTTCTTGATATGTATATAATGACTAAAAGCCTTTTAGATTTTAGAGTGAAAAATATTCTAAATGGTGGCTAACAGAATGTAGAAGAGGATTGGGAGATGTCTCTGTCACACTCCTTGTGAAATAACCAGTCATGGCAATCCATGCCTTTCATTGCAGCAATGTGATAATAAAGACATGGGGGAGGGGAAGCTGGGTGGGATTTGTGAGGCTTTCTATCCACCTGGTTTATGAGTCAGTGAGCTCCAGGTATAGTGAGAGACATTGTCTCAAAATATGTGGTAGAGGGAAATTGATGAATATACCAGATATCAAGTTCTGGCCTCTATGTGCATGTGCAGACATATGTACTTTCATCCACAGGTAGAGCCAAACACACAAAATATTTTATAATGGAGTAATGTATAAATAGGTACTGATGTTATCAGTTTCAAAGGAAAATACTCAAACAAATTAAGAGGGTTATCAGCACTATGCCATAGGCAGAGGTACTGTGTAGCAGGGGACCCAGGAGCAGGAGACTGGGCTTGTTGCCAGCACTGGCAGAGTTGGGGAGTACAGATGACAGCAGGTGTTTTGTTGAGTTTGGGGACACAGAGCTTTGTTTTACAGGCCTTGCTTGCCACAAGAAGGGAAAGACAACTCTGTAACACAGCATAAGCCCTGTTAATGCTCCCCAGCTCTGCCAAGAGCATGGCCACAGAAGGTGTGGCTTGAATTTCGGGGAGAGAGAAGAGCAGCAGGAAATGAGGGCCTGTGCACTCACAAGGGAGAATTGATGGAAGCATGACTGGACAGAAAGAAATGGAGACAGTCCATTCTGAATACCAGAATAGTGAAATGTAAAACTGCAAGAAATGGGAATTTCCCCATCTTATGCTGTGAGGAGAAAAACAAAAAAACAAAACAAAAACAAACAAACAAAAACAAACAAACAAACATTCAGCCTTAGCAGGAGGGAGGGTGTTGTCTCCCCCAAACAGATTTCACACAGTTCTAAAAACTCATCAGTTCAACTTATAGGATGAGACTGAAGCTTAGGCAATGGTGGCTCAGGTGAACAGGACTACATCTTTTCCAGGGGTGCATAGATGTGTTACATATTCCTGGTCCAGTACTTAAGCTTTAATTCCACTTTAGGACATTGAAAGTGTCACTGGATCTCTTTATTCCTCTTTCAAAAATAGCCACAAGGGATATATTGCATTTTTCTGCTTTTTATTCTTCTATTCATTTAGATGATTAGTTAGCCTCTCAAGGAAGATGTTCTATACTTGACGTCATAGAGCACATAGACAGTTACCCCAAGTTTTGTAACAAAAATACAACACTGTACCTCTATAAAACAAGCAAGTGCCAATTTTCTCAATACATACAATAAAAACTGTAATTAATTCATTGTGGGACTCCTTTGAGTAAAATATTGAGATCCACAGATGGTGAATGGTGGTGAACTTATAGAAAATTAACAGACCCTAAATTACATCTGTCAGATTACAGACCCACTCGATGCCTGACTCCCCCCAAGCCCCAGATCAGGCCAAGTCTCCTAATGCCTGCCATCAGGACAAAGGAGTGACAGCTTCTTTCTCTGACTGTGAGAGAATTCAGATCTGTCTAAGCAGGGACTGAGGAAAGGCAAGCTTCCCAGAACCAAAGCAACTTTGAAGTGTAGTCCTACCCAATGTGGAACCCTGTCTTTGTTTCTGTGACTCCTGGCACCGTGCTGATGTCATGAAGTATAAAACTTGCCAACATCCTGAAAACCTATGAGAGTCTGACACTCCATCTGCTCTTCAAAATTGAAAGATCCATCTCTCTCTTCAGTGCTCCCACTTGCTATCTCTCATGGTAACTATCTTTCCTACTGCTCTCTAGGTCTTGAAAGGAAGGCTCTCTGCTTCAGGATCCTATGACCATGGGGTTCTTTTCTCAAGTCTCACACTTCAAGGTATAATCTCAGCTGTCAAAGAATGTGAGTCCCTCTCCTAATAAATCTTAGCTGAAGAGTAGTTTTGTGTCAGATCTTTTCTATGAACCATTGCTCATTCAGGCCACATTCAAATCTTCAACATGTACTTCACCTTAGGTAAGGCATTGTGACAACTTCTAGTAGTTATGCCATTCTGTTTTCCAACTTATTTAACTGGATTCTAGGAATCAATTTATCGATAAAAATATGGCCATATAAACACAGATATTTAATTTTATTTTACTTCACTGTATCAAATAAACAGAAACAGCAGGCCAAATGCTAGTGATGAGCAGTGGCTTATAGCATAACCATCTTACAAATCAATACATTGAGACATAGAAATAAAGGAACTACAAAACATGGTAATTTGGTAACTTCAACATTTATCAATAACATAATTATAAGACTTGCTTAGAAAATATTCACTTAAATATTAGGCATATGTGGCTCATTTCTACAAAGCACAAAGGAAACACGTTTTTAGCCAGCAAAGGACTTTTAAAGGATGAAAATGCTGAACATCTGCATTTTGTTCTGAGTTTATACATTCCCTACACTTATTTAGTGTGTGTGTGTGTGTGTGTGTGTGTGTGTGTGTGTGTTCATAATATAGGTTCATCCAACAATTTTCAGGAATAATTTTCGTGCTTTCACCTGGGTGATCAAGGTAAATTCTTTATACTTGGTAATAGGAAGCACTCTTTTTTTTTTTTTTTTTTTTTTTTTTTTTTTTTTTTGGTTTTTCAAGACAGGATTTCCCTGTATAGCCCTGGCTGTCCTGGGACCCACTTTATAGACCAGGCTGGCCTCGAACTCAGAAATCTGCCTGCCTCTGCCTCCCGAGTGCTGGGATTAAAGGCGTGTGCCGCCACGCCCGGCTTAGTAGTAAGCACTCTGACCCACTGCTTTTCATGATTCTATTCATTCAGATGATTAGTTGGCTTCTCAAGGAAGATGCTCTATACTTGACGTCCTACAGCACATAGACAGTTACCCCAAGTTTTGTAACAAAAATACAACACTGTACCTCTACAATACAAGCAAGTGCCAATTTTCTGGTCCCATCTGCCCAATAATGTTTCATCTCAAATAGATTGTCAATATATGGGGCGTTACCTACCACTTATAGGCCTCAGTTTTCCTTATCTATAAAACAAGCATTACCATACTTACCTTGCTATTATGACAGTATTGAAAGAAAATTACTTTCTAAAGAAAATAAAGGTGCTATTTAATAGGAGAGCATATTTTGAGTTCCCATATCAGGTGTAGGATATTTCATATGTGGTAAAGGTGTTGTCATCAGCATAGAGGAATCATCGTTGTGGTTCATGTCCAACAGTTCCCAGGGAGGCAATGCATATGCTTACAATTAGCATCTCACAGATGCATTAAGACAACACGGAAAACAGCAATAAACAAAAAAACAAAGCTTCTAAAATCCCTGACATCCATGGTTGGCTCCTTGGTGTTGCAATGTGTGGATCTAGAATATGATCCAAGGCCCTGGGATCAAAGACATGGTCCCCATTCAAAGATACCAGTTGGGGGTATTTGCACTTTAAATGCTAAGGTCTAGTGGGAGGTCTTGTAGTAATCTTGAAAGCATTTTGAGCTGTAAAGTCTAAAGAGCACAGAAGCAAAAGACCTTTACTAGATATTAAAAAAAAACCAACACCATCAATCCATCAATCATTCATAATCATCCAGTAATTATTATAATTTGGCAAAATCTACTGGCAGACTGTGATAGTTAATGTAAGAAACTCAGGATTTGATCTAAACAAATGACTTTTATATCAAGCAATAATTTTACCCTTTTCATGAGTCATGGGATGACTGGCATGACATATTCTATTCTTAGTTTCCTCCTGTTAAGATAGGAACAAATTATGTGCAGGCATGATTCTTTGAGAATTACACATAAGGAATTCAGGGAATAAAGAGTCTTACAGGCAATAATGGGAACTGTAGTTCAGAAACAGAGTACCCAGATAAAATCCAAACTAGTATTGTGGCCAGTCTGTAATCCTAGTTCTCTTAGAATAGGAGACTAGAGCTAGAATATTCCCTGGGACAAAGTACCTAGCTAGACTAAGGCAAAACTACAGTAAGAGAACTTTGAGGAAGAGAGTCATTGAGAATAAAAGTTGATGATAATCTTGGACATGTGCCCACACACAGGTGTACCTGTATGTATGTGAACATTCCTATATATGTCACAAACAAATAAAGAATAAAGCATGATATCTATACATTTTTACAATGACGTGTGTAAGTAAATAATAGCTGCTGATGTTAATTCTTATTAGCTTCATAATGTAAGTTCAGAGTTATGCTGTAAAAAAAATGGTGCAAAGATGTCTAAGAATCAATTTTCAGCATAATTCAGAAAATCTAAAGAAATGAGAAACTGATTCACCCAGAAGGTTAAATTTAAACATAAGTACTCAAATTGATTATGATCCTATCTTTCTCCAATTCACCTCATTCTTGAAACTTGCATGGTTAATTGATTCATTCATTTTTTTTTCATTTTATTCATTTACTCATGCATTCTGTCAATATTCTTGGGGCATGAATAATATTGCAATTAGTGTGCTGAGGCAAGATTATACAAAAGAAAGAGATGCTTGGTTAACATATGAAAGTGTGAAACACTTATCACTCTCTGATATTACATATTAACACCAAGGACACACAGGAACTTATGAAGAAATATGCCATTATATATTACTAGCACTTTTTAGGTTAGGCAACAAAAGAGGCAGCATGAGCAAATATACACCGAGCCAAGTTCAAAGTGATGTAGTCAGCTGGGGACAAATAATGTCTTAAGTCTAGAGGAGCCAGGTGTTCTTCAGAGTGGATGGTGCTGTGAGCACCACATTGCCTGGAAGTCCCTATGCTTGTCCTAACAGAGGGCAAAAAGACAACTGAGAAAGAGAGCATGGAGGATAACTAAAGTACACAAAAGCCAAGCAAAAGACAGAGTGGTCACCTAGATTCAAAGTACCTAGAATAGATCAGCTACTGATACAGAGCTTGAAGAGAGTGAGCTTACAGAAAACACCATCATTCAAAAGGAATACAGTCCCATGACCTCAATGACAGACAATCCAATCATAGTATTGATTAATTGATAGATTGATTGATTGATGGTGTTTTGTTCATTTTTATATGCTTTTATTTTGTTTGTTTGTGTGTGTATGTGTGTGTGTGTGTGTGTGTGTGTGTGTGTGTGTGTGTGTGTGTGAGAGAGAGAGAGAGAGAGAGAGAGAGAGAGAGAGAGAGAGAGAGAGAGAGAGAGAGAGAGAGAGAGAGAGAGAAGTGTTTCTTGTATCCTAGGATGGTCCCAAACTTTGAATATATCCCCAAGATGACCTTGAATTTTTTTGATCCTTTTGTTTCCTCAACCTGAATGCTGAGGTTTTCGACTGCACTATCAGTCTGGTTTATCAGTGCTGGGACAGGAATGTTACACAAGTAATCTATGAATTGAACTATATCTCTAGCTATCCCAGATATTCCACTCAGCTATAAAACCATTTCTCCAGTCTAAGAAATGTTTTCTGACACTTTGTAGACCAGATCTACTGCACAAAACAGCAAAAATCAAGATACTATAGTCACTAAATCAACATTTATGCCTAAGTAGTAGAAACCTGAACATTTTTGCTCAGTAATGTTTAACTCAAAATAATTGAAGAATACAATTATCTATTACAGTTTTAGAAAGGGAAGCTCTATCATCACTGGAAAAAAAAAAGATGTTTTTTTCTTAGAATAAAAAGTGTTCATTTCAGTTCTAGGTAATATCACAGAACTCCTCATGGAGTAGGATTTTCCAGTTATAAAAAAATAAATTATTGTCATTTTTCAGGAAAACATTTTGTCTGAAGATGATTTTACTGTGCAAATTAAATTTCTCTTAAAAATCCAAAAAACATCAATTAAAGAAACACTTCTATGTATGCAACGTCTACTTAGAGTTTTTAGCATAAAGTTCTAGAAATGATGTTTAACAATAGAAATTAAAATATAAATTGTTTGTTTATACATGTTACATTGTGCTCAGTTCCTTAGATGCAATATCTTTAAGCAATGGATTCAGAATAAAGTGAATTAGTAAATCATGTGAGCAGCACCTATCAATAGAAATGAAAGCCAGAACTTAAACACCTGCTTTCAGACTTTCTTTCAGCAAGCCAGAATGTAGCAATGTAAATTCCATGAGCCTGACTATATGATTTCATTTGCTTTGGTAGCATCTACCTGTTAAATATTTTTATAGGTCCTATATCACACATTTCATATTTAAACTGTTATGTTTAGATGTATAAAATATCACTATCTCTAATAAAAGTATGATTGCATGTACAACCTATTAAGGTGCTATCTGCCAGTGTTTATGTCCCAGATAACATGATGATTATATACAATTTATTAAAGAAGTGTGATTATACTTAGAATTTATTAGACACTAAGTGAAAGTGTTTATGCCCCAGACAATGTTTTCATTTTGTGTAAACATTATGCATATAAAATTCATTGTACAAAGTGCATATGTAAGGACACCGCGTTATCCACAATTGGTTCACAATTTAACAGTAGTTTAGAAGCCTTAAGCCGTGCATTGGAAACCCTAAGAGCTGCAGTTGGAAGCTAGACACAACCAACAATTTTACTGGTGTGCTTCCTTCAAAGAGACTCAAATGATCATTTTCTGGGCAATAGATTTTTAAATTAACTTATTGTTTCACATCCTGATTATTTAGTCATAATCAACCAGCTAAAAGCACACGTTTAAAGGAAGATCCAGTTAATGTACCACATCAAAAGGTGAACATCTCAATATCTGGCCAACCTTCCCCAGCGAGTACCTTATCCCTGCAAGGAAGCATGAATAACTGTCTCTGTATCCATTTGCATAAAGGAACCATGCTCCAAACATGATATTATCCTTTATCTTCTATTTTATTGGTCATGTATCCTGAGAAACCTAGCATCTTTTCCCTGAGGAAAATTTGCTTTGTAATAAATTTGAGACAAAGTAACAAGAACAACAAAATCTCTGTTTCCAAAAGGGAACATGACTGAATACAGAACTATTCTCCTAGCTAGACTGTCACTGTTTTAATTTCTACTGAGCCTACTCATAGGAGAGGAGAGGGAGAAGAGGATCATGGAACCCTCACCCAAGTATACAATCACCCCACCAAATCACATGAAATTCTGCACCAATTTCCCTGGTCTCAGAGTATGCATCCTCTAGAGAAAATATGTTGGGAAAGACAGCCAGATGAAGTCATCAAACCTGCTGGGAACAGACTTTTGAGTGTGGCTGCTTTAAGGTCACCCATGCTCTTGCCTGCAAACCCTCCCTAATGGCTCTGTAAGTAAGCCTAATAAACTCATTGGAACTTCTCAGGACTAAAGAAATCATAATTAAGTTTGATCTTGAGATATTAGAAGGAGAGGTAGATGTTTATGTCTCCTTCAGGGAAGTTACTTTGACAACAATGACTAAGGCAATATTTTTTATTTCCCCTTTTTCTTATTTCAGTGTCTTTAGTATGTTCCTCAATATATCATATGCAAAGAATAAAACTGGTTAGAAGAAAGAGACAAGGAAGGATATATAGAAAATTACCACTGGGAATTGCAGCTTCTTCTGGCTCTGAAGGGGAAATTAATGTCTGGACCTGTGTTAGAGCACTCAAAATCTACATAAAGTATCCCCACTGTAATGATGCATACTTGTAATCCCAGAGCTTGGAGGTAGAGCTAGCCACCCAGCCTTGCTTCCTTAGAAAGTTCTAGGTCATGAGAGATCCTATCTGCAAAAAGACAACTGATACTGGCAATGACTAACATTGACCTTTGGCTTGTATACACACACACACACACACACACACACACACACACACACACACTACAAATTAGTTACACAATTTATACTGAAGAGTGTAAACCAGCATTCTATGTCTATGAATCATATGTATTAGAGAAGCACAACACAGACCTAGAGCAAAGAATGTGTTCCATTTCATTTAATACATATAGGGGCTAAATTATTATGAATTACTATGAAAAAATTATGATACTTTCCTAAAGGCCTGGAGATAGGAGGTGGCAAACTAGACTTTGCACAAGCCAACTAAGCTTGAGAATAGTCATCTAGAATACTTGGAAAACATATGACATTTTTCTTTTTTTTTTTTATTGCCCGTACTAACTCATTGAATGTAATTCTGGATAATGTAAAGCATTGTGAATCAATATGCTTCCAGGCTTCTTAGTAAATCAGTAACTAATAAGCCTTTGGCACTGAAGACTAAATGAGCATGGCATCAGTTACAATGAGGTGTTAGTATCTCTATGCTGAAGTCTATACAGTCCTGATCTCATAAAAAAATAAGTATGAATAAATTCAATTGTAAAGCTGTATATTCTTAGAATCTGGTTTCCTAAACAGACTTACTTTCCCTTGCCACAAGTCAAGGAATGTGAAATAAAAGAGCAACACAGACAACAAGTTATTTAAAAATGAAACAGTGTATTTGTTCACTTTGTAAAATCACTGATCAAGAATTCAGTGCTTTAAAAATTACTAAACAGATATACACAAACCAAGCTGCCTTGTATCAATATTGCAAATAACAGAAACAGATATGTTATAATATTGAGGATGTATCAAAACAAACCAACCAACCAACCAAACAAACAAACATATATTCTCACACAATAAGGCACCCATTAAGTTGACAGTCTTCCTAGCTATGATGATGAGTTTTTAGCTGTCTACTTGACAGAATTTAGAATCATCTCATAAGAGAGTCTTAACCAGGTAATTATATCAACTTGGCTTTGGGCCCATCTACAAGAGATTGCACTGATGTTTAAGTGATGTGGAATGGGTAGGGGAGTGGGGGGGGTATGGGGGACTTTTGGGATAGCATTGGAAATGTAATTGAGGAAAATACGTAATAAAAAAAATTACGTAAGAAAAAAAAAGGAAGGATCCAATCTACTGTGGACAGCACCATTCTCTAGGCAGGAAATCTTGAACTAAATAAGAATGGAGAAATTCAGCTGAGCACAACCAAAAGAGCATATATGAATTAATTTCTCTTTGCTCTTGATTTTGGATATGAAACAAGTAGCTATTTGATTTATCTGCCTTAACTTCTTCACAATGATGGCTGTAATTTGGACTTACTACCCAAATAAACACTTATTTTCCTAAGTTGCATTTCATCAAGATATTTTATACCAAGAGCAGAAATGAAAGTAGAACACTGACTAAGCCAGAATAATTATAATTTTTCATTTAATAAATCTGTCATGTGAGGCACAAGAGTATACTTATCAAATCTTTAGATTCGTTCATTTTAATAAAATATAAAATACTTACATTATTAATAGAAGAGCATACTGGTTTTTCTCCACAAAATCTTTGGGAAAGGACAACTGTAAAGGAAGTTCTTTTAAAGAAAGAGCAAAATATTAAAGATGGAGAGTCATTTAAATGTAAAAGTATAAGATGCAGAGAAAGCTGTTCTTGAAGGGTGTATGATGTGCTAATTTTTACCATAGTCATCAATGTGAAGTATTCTAGTCTCTCTCTTTGCGAGCTTCTTCTTCTGAATAGTTTCTTTCATCACAGAATTGGTTTCCAAGAGGAAATACCCTGAAAATCAGAAAATAAGTGTCTGTGGAACATCCAGGCATAAATAGTTCATTCACATCATACCCCAACCCCTACCCAAGGATCAGGGATTACTGCAGGAAAGGGGGAAGAACAAATGATTAGAATCACAAATCAAGGTGGACCAACATAAAACAATGTCTTCTGGACATGGTAGAAACTATTGCACTCTTGAACTCACAGCAGCCATTGTTTGCTGCACAAGCTAAAGTCAGTGACATTTCAGAATGGAATGTGGAGGGCCTCAAAATTCCACACACTTAGGGAATAGTTAGGGAACTATTGATTGCTAGCCAAAGAGGAGAGATATCTCTTTAAACCTGTGGGTTGGTCATGCTTTAGTGGATGTCCCCACACCCTTGAGAACCTGAGCAACACAAAGTTAACTTACCAGGTTTTAGAGGAAAAAAAAGAAGCATGAAGTTAAAGGGGGCACATTTTTTTGTTTGTTTTGTTTTGTTTTTTGTTTTGTTTTGGTTTTGGTTTTTTGAGACAGGGTTTCTCTGTGTAGCCCTGGCTGTCCTGGAACTCATTTTGTAGACCAGGCTGGCCCTGCCTCTGCCTCCCGAGTGCTGGGATTAAAGGCATAGAAAGGATTGAAGAAAGCAAACTTGCCTTCCTAGATCCCACAGGAGCATCTGTGCTTCAGTGTAACACAAGATGCCTGCTATGGTAACCTTGTGGAAATTGTCATACAGTTCAGGCATTCCCTTTACATTTTTGTATTGTTCATTTGAAGGTACTATGACTGTATTGTTAAATATTTGTCAGATTTACCAAGTGTTTTATTTTTTCCAAAATCATTTGGGATTCTTGCCTAAATAAGGGAGTCACATTGAATGGGGTTATTTCAGCAATATGGAATGAGTAGACACTGGATAATCATAAAATATTAGTCATTAATTACATACTAAATGTAATATGTAGTAAATGAATTGCACCTAAACACACAAGAGTGTCTCTCTCTCTCTCTCTCTCTCTCTCTCTCTCTCTCTCTCTCTCTCTCTCTCTCTCTCTCTCTCTCTCTCTCTCTCTCTCTCTCCCTCGTGTATTAAGGGTGTGGCACAGCATCTATCTTGTAGAGGCCACAGAACAACCTCATATAGTTCCTTGGCTGCAGTCCACCTTATGTTTTTGTTTGAGATAGGGTCTCTTCCTGGCCAATGAACACAGAGTTCTCCCAGTCTCTGCCTTCTCAGACTGAGACGATAAGTGCAACTCTTAATGCTCATTACAATCCTGGGGACTGAATTCAGGACCATGTTCTGGCAAGGTAAGCAATTCACCCACTGGAGCTTTTCAGCAAGAATTATTCTATTCTCTCCTCCTCCTCCTCCTCCTCCTCTTACTCCTCCTCCTCCTCCTCCTCCTCCTCCCCCACCTCTAGCTTTATTTTATTCTAAATTTAGAATAAAGGTAACAGATGGCATAGCCTTCCTTCCTTTCTTAGACAGGATCTCATTATGTGCCAATGCTGGATTTGATCTCTTTCTTTACAGCCTAAAATAATCTCCAGTCTGGGATTGTCCTGCCTCTGCATCCCAAATGAGAGGATTGGGTATGTGTGAACCACTGTGTCTGCCTTGATCTCTATTTTCTGGAACAGCTTGTGTGAGTTTGGTGATATTGTATATAATACACTAATAAAGACTTTAGTTTTCTAAACTAAACATTTAAATATTTGGTTCCATGTTATTCACTTTGCTACTTGTGTGATGAAATACATATAAGTACATTTAACCATTGTCATGCCCAATGAGGTAGACCTAACACTTGTATAATGTTTTCTCCTTTATCATGGGCTTTCTGCAGTTTTTTTTTCTGTCCATAAATATTGTTTTACTGAATTTTCCTTATTTAAATTGTATTCATTTTATAAATTTTTAATATTTTGGTATTTTCTGGCTAGTATTTTATCATCTATTTTAACAAGTCCTGTTGCCTGTCTGATTACAGCCAGAGATGTGACAAAGATTCTGGCCCATTGTCAACAGAATTCATTGACCAGTTTCACTTTGTAATGTGTTTTTGGAAGTTTTCTTCTGTTAATGTTGCAAACCCACAACCTGATTTTGATAGTGTCCATTTACACTTGGTCTTTATTTCAAGGGTTTTGTCTTTATTAGTTTTCTTTATAAGAACACATCCCATTTGTTATATTTACCTTCTTTGCATTTCCTCTATTTTAATTATCTACATATTGTTCTGAGCTATGAGCTTTCCTGCTGGTATTGCTTGCTGTTCTGGGAATAGACCCCAGGGCCTCACCCATGCCGACTCAGTGTATTATCACAAATTTTATCCTCAGCCTCAGAAACCAAGAGAAATTATCACACTGTACCAGATCAATCCATTTCTGTTTATTCCATTGAGTTATGACTTTTATATGCGATCCCTTTCCCAACAAATTCCTGCTTATTAACTATCTTGCCAATAACAGAGACTGTGGAGAATGTGTTTCCTGGTCTTCCTAAAACTCAGCCAGCCTGTGCTATTTAAAGGGTAGCACATTTTCAAAGAAGCCATCACAACATTTTATAACAAATGTTATAGATTGTGAATTCATATTTCAAAAACCATGATTACATTTTTCATGTATGTATTTAGTGGTATATGTGCATGTGTGCATAGTCATGGGCATACAAAGGCACACACATGGAGGTTAGAGGACAAAGTTTGTGAGTTCTTTCCTACAACCTCATATACCTGCAGAATCAAACTTATAAGCTTGGCAACAGGTAATTTTACCCACTGAGGCATCTTACTTACACTAAAACTACAAAATCTTACTCTGTATAGTCTGTTAACATTAACCATTTATTATAAAAGGACACTGAATAGTTCTATATAAAACAAATACATTTTGCATAGACAAGATGCCAGCATCACTTGACAATGTTGTTAGTGCAAATTTTTTGACATTAAAGTTTGTTAAATTTTTATCTTTATACCTTTAAATATAAATCATATTTACTATTTTATTTTATAAATGTACACTAGATTATTGCATTCCAATTAATAATTAAGTAAATGATTAAGAACATCTAGTGGGACCAACATAGGAGTGTTATAGTAGTAATTTAATATAATGTATTATAAATTACCAGTGGGGAAAAACATAATTACAAATAAACTAATTGCATCACTGTAATAGCAGTTGGAATTTTTTCTAGTATATTAAGTGGAATTAACTTACTCATAAAATAAATATCTCTCTATGAGCACAGAGAACTCAGTTGTAGTTTTAAGAAAATCAAATTTAAGAAAGATTTAAAACATTTCAAAATTGTATTGGTACACCATAAATTACAATAAATCAGAAAATAGGTTTTAGTAAACATGACTTGTCCTCATCAAACAATATAAGATGGGGTAATGCTAAGATATTCAGTTAAATGTAGAGATTGGGGAGCAAAGAGAAGATACTGAGAACAGAATAGTGTGAAACAGTGTGAAGGAGTTGAGAAGGATGCTAAGAATTGAGAAAAGAATAAACAAGAAGTGAAAGTGATGAAAGACAAACTAAGGGAGACAGGGAAGAATGGAAAGAAAGAGACACAGTAGAAGAAACAGACACAAATGAAATTAAGAACAGAAAAGCTTGCATGGGCAAACAGAGAGTCAGAATCCCTATCCCCATGACCTCTCTACCAAAAACATGGAAGTGTGTATCCCCCAAAGTCACACATTAGTGGTATTTAGAGGGCAAAAATGGTGTTTAAGGGGAAGTCCCAATAATAGAATACTGTTGGCTATGTAAGCAGAAGAAAAGATACACAGGCAGGGAGCTTGGTCCCCATTCTTCATATGCGATTCACTGCTTGTCCTAGGAACTGACAAGAAAACTACACATCCCCTAAGGCTGGAACAGTGGGATAGACCTGTCTTTGGACAGCAAACCTTCCAAACAGAGAGCCTGCTGAGCACATCTCTCACTATGGAACAACTGAGTGAATATGGACAGAAAGAGAGAGAAAGGCGTGTTTCAAACAATAATAAGGTAAAAATGTATTTGTGTATAAAGTGCATAATACACAGAATAGAGCACTTGGAAAATATTAAAAGAGAAACAACAAAAACAAAAATTACCTTCAAGTTCTCACTTAAATGTAAAAACACTAAATAATTGAGAAAATTATCCTAGGTTTTGTTATTGTTTTATTTTTCAGACAGAATGTCATGATTCCAGATAAATGTTGAACTTGCTACCTATGTAGTCCTGAATTTCTGATCATCTTGCCTCTCTCTCTGGAGTGCTAGGATCAAAGAAATGAATCACCATGCCCAAGTTATAAGGCGATAGTCATAGTATTGGTATTTTATGTATGCTAGGAAGGTACTCCAATACCTTTGTTATACTCCTGATACCTTCTTGAAGTTTTATATAATGTATAACCATCAATATCTTTGTTTTCATAAATTATGCATAAAGATAATCTTATCTTTATTCAGCTTTAATTGCCAAGAAGAAAAAGAAAATATGAAAAACTGATGGCTGAAGATTTTGTTATATTCTTAAATGCTCTTTATATTTCTGATTTAAAAAAAACTGAGAGCATCTTCCTATAATCATTAAAATAAAGCTTTTGTTTTATTAATTCATTAGGAAAGAACATGATGTTTTATTTACTGTATTTTTTCATTTTCTTTAAATAGTACTACTTTTCACAATTTTCTTTTCCAGAAATATTTTACTTCATATTGCTCAGGGAACATCTAAGGTTGCCTCATTGATGATTCTATTTTTTACAACCCACAGACCCACTCGTTACTGAATAAAAAACTTTGTCTCCCTAAATAATTGTCCCTAAAAAGAAAGCAACTACCTGACCTTAGTTCACCCAGCCAACTGAAAAACTATACGTTTTGATCAAAATGGAATCAGAATTGATTTCTTGGTGGGAACACTATTAATATTTTATTACTTGTCAGGAGAAATGTTCTGTAATTTTCAGCAGTGTTATAAAAACAAGGCTTTGTAACAATGAGGTAAAATTTAATACATTCTCATAAAGACTTTTCTTGGAGCCATTCTTTGACAGAGATTAAATATGCAATGTGACACCAAGAGCTGCCACATCTCATAGGTCATATGCATATCTTCTATTGTAAATGTATTTGCCCCTTTGTCAACAAGAAAATTATCTTCAGATTTATTAGTTGCCATGTTTCTGGTCTCAGAAGAAGGTTATGATGGAGTAATCTCATACAATGATTTTCTATCTGCAAAATTTTCTTTTCTATTTTTCTTTCTGTCTCTAGTTGGATATTGCATTCACAAGTAGGTTCTCCAAATCTGTTGCCCTGATTACCAAAACGTTTAGTATTAAATGAAGGCATAGGCTGATTTTAGAAATTTGATATTTCTATGAATTATGCATATTATAGAAATTAATTAAAGTAGTAAGTAGGTGCTTCCAATTATTCTCAATGTAGGGTATCTTAACTCCTACACATGTTGCAAAGGACTCTATATATGTAAAGAGATAAAAAGATTACCACACCTCCTTTAAGATAGGTCCTGAAGATGGGGTAGAGAAGCAAATAGAATTGAAACAGATGATGAGCTATTTTTCAGTCATATAAAACAACACTAATCCAGGATCCATCTTCATGGGAACAGGTAGTGGATTTCTATAAGGTTCAATTGGTTAAGCATGGGCAGCCTTTCCTTTCTTAGAATGGCACATGCCCTTCAGTTTTACACATTTATACTTATATGACCATCGAAAGAAGAGCCTGCATTGCTAAATGTGACTCAGGATAAAACCATGACAAAAAATTATTCTAAGCTCAGATCGCCTTGCTTGATTTATGGCTGTTAAGTATTCATATGATGCTAGCTAAGTTCTTTCACCTGTCTTCAAATCAGTTTCTTTACATGTAAAATAAAATAAGAAAATAAATTATCTCAGGGATGCTCTCTGACTTTAATTAACCTGTAAAAATTATTATTAATATTATATAGCATATATGACTGGAACTCAGTGGTAAAGAATTGATACTGTTCTTACAGAAGATCTGAGCTCAGTTCTCAACACCCATACCAATTAGCTCACAATGCGCAGTGCGAACATCCATTTCCAGGAGATGTGACATACTCTTTTAACCTCTACTGGCACTTGGACAAATACAGAATATATTCACATTTATGTAAATAAAAGTAAATTTAAAAGATTATGCAGCTCACTAGAGCATAAAAGTTCTGACTTTGTAAATTTAGAAAACAAAGGTAACAGACAGGGATGAGAATGCAATTTAATGTAGAAATTCATTCTAAGTTTAGCTCAGCAGGGTAGTGGAGAGCAGGCTCACCAGTTAAGAGTGCATCCTGCTCTTGCAGAGGACCTGGGTTTGCTTTCTAGTACTCATACTGGCAGCTCACAACTGGCTATAAATGTTGTTCCAGAGGATCTAATGCCCACTGCCTCCATGGGAACTGCTGTACTCATATAGTGTATATACATACATTAAGCATATAAGCATACATACATACACATAAAATAAAAAACCGAATTACTAAATCTTGAAAGAAAATTGACTTAATCATATACTTACTTATTCACTCTATTTTAAGTTTTCATATTCTAAGTTAAAGTTAAACATATAACCATCTTATCTGTTGCATTTGATAACATGGTTTGCTAATAAAGTTGGCTGAATATACAAATGAAATAAATGAACATATGTGAATACACACACACACACACATATGGCTATATATCTAGTACAAATACAATAACGTAAACCACATGAATATTTTATAATTTTTCCAAGTATTTTATCACTATCTGTGAATTTGATATTACTTTAACCAGTGGAATACAACATGTTTTCTTTCCCAGAAAACAGAAGGGAACTCAAGGCCCTCTACCTCTACGTCAAACACTCAAATAGTGTTTTCAATATAAATAGATGTATTTGGGACCTATGAAATGTCATAATATCTGCAAAAAGCATTGAGATTTTACATAACCTACATGGGACTGAAGAAATGATCTTGAAGCTCAGGGGCAAGTAGGTGGGAATGCACATGCCTGTTAATCTTTTTTTATGGGATTTAGATTCTGCAATTATCAAGATCTAACCTAAGCTGTAAGATGATCAAGCCACTCACTTTACTGTTTTACTAACATACATAAAATCAACTTAAAGTCCTTTACAAAGCATTCCTTGGGCTGAGGTTCCCTTTGAGGAAGGTCCTAGAGTACGACACATGAAAGAGAAAAAAAAATCAAAAAACAAAACCCAAAACCTCCACTTTGCCCAAGATGAAGGCCAAGTATTATTTTCAAACCTGCCTTCTCTGATACTCACTTGATGGGTTGTCTGTGATGTGAAGGCTGACCACTGGGACCTTTGGACCTAGAATTTAAAAATACACATATAAAGGATTTTTTTAAAAGATGTCTGAATATACAAAGTTGTTTGCTGCCAAGCCAGTGATGGAAAGAGAGAACTGACTCCTAAGTTGTTCTCTGACATCCACATATGTATCATTCCAGGTACACAAACACACACACACACACAGAGTTATACAAGCAAATACATAAATACAATAATAACATCTTTTGCCAAATGGAAGTACTATATATTTAAAAAAAAATGAAACCAAAACTAAACAAACAGAATTCATGCCACTCATTACATTTCAAAGGGTTGTATGATTTAAACTTTGTCTCTGAGAGGAACAGTGCTGCATTAATGGGAAAATGATTACTTTTATTGTGTTCTTGTACAATTTCTCTAGATATATCCATGTGAGGCCATGCTGTGACGAAAGAATAGGACAAAAGAAGGAATAAGAGGTGGGAGCCTTTGCTCAGCAACAAATGAGAAGAAATAGAGGAAGTGAGTTCACACAAATTTTAAGTCTTTATATGAATGAGTAAGGGTTTTCTGTGTGAACATGTTCGTGTGTATGTATGTGTGTGTATGTGTATGTTTGCGCATGAGAACCTGCAGGTTGAGATCAAAGACAACCTTGGGCATGGCTTTTCAGATGCCATTAATTTTTAATTTGTTTGAGATGTTTTCTTTTCCTGTCTTGAAACTTGCCAGGTAAGTGATGCTGGATGTCAGTAAGCCCTTGGGTACCTGCCTCTCTCCCTCTCTTCCTCAGCCCTGGGATTATAAATCCACGTCATCATACTCAACATTTCTTAGTGGGACTTCTGGGAACCAAGTTCATGTTCTCATTGTTATAAGTAAAGTGTTTTTTACCAGTGCAGTTGTCTCTTTTATCCCTATTGATCCTCATCTCCTAACATTAAGGTTACTTCTTCTGAAGAAGGCATTTTCTAAAAAAATAGTTAAATTATGATTGTACTGTGTTTTTTCAATATGATTGCCTACCTCTTTATATATCCATTTTGATATACATGAACTTTAATTTTTAAATTTCCAAAGATTTTTTTTTTATTTTGAGCATATTAGAGAGACGGCTCAGCAGTTTTGGCATATATTATCCTTTGAAAAGAATGTGGATTCAGTTCCCAGTACTCAAGTTGAGAAGCTCATAACCACCCATTCCAGTTCCAGAAAATCTGATGCCCTCTTTTAGCCTCCTCTAAGTGAAATAGTGGACTAAGCCTTGAATCTCATGAAATATAAACACTTAATAATGATGGTAATGTAAATTGGTTAAACCAAGTGTATGCAGTAAATCCTATTGAAAAGCATATACTAGCTAACCTTCACAGAATAACAAGAAATGTTGATTCATGGGACTAAAGCTGGCATCAAAATACGTGCAATCTTCTTTCATAAAGTTGCATGAGATACAATCACGATTCAATAGTCCCTCAGTAGAAGCACTAGAAAAATAAAACAAAAATGAGAAATATTGTTAATATAGACACTTGAAATTAACGCCATCAACATTTAAATCCAGTCAAATAAAAAAGTTGCCTGACAGCTCAGGTTAAAATTCCTTGTTACTTATGATTCATCTAACACATGCAAATTCACTTTCCATTATTAAACTCAAGAAATATATACTTTTTCTGGGGAATAACAATAATATTATGGTATGTGCATATAAATAGTAGTTGTATATGACTAAATAAATACAACAGTTCCCACAGGATTCACTATAATTTATTGTTACCTCCATTTCCCTTTTTAAGATTTATTTCATTTTTGTTTATGTGCATGCCTATATGTGCATGTGCATGTATGTGTGGATGCCTGAGGCCAGAAGAGGGTGTCTTGATTCTGGAAACTGAACTCCAGTCATTTGCAAGTGCAGTACAGACTTTCAATGCCGAGGCATCTCTAGTCTCTACATTTTTTTTTCTTTTTTTGTATGAGCAGTCTTGAAGAAAAGTAGCTCATAGAGGCAAAGATAAGTAATCCTCAATAAATATCAGCCAAAAGACGAATAATTTCTCTAAAACTCTCTCTAAATGAAGGTCATGACTTTGTAACCTCAACAGTCTAAACATTGAAATTCACTATCCTCACTTGTCTTATTAAAAAATGGGCACTGAGATTTTTAGTAAATAAACTTCACTCTGTATGAAAATATGTGAAATACTACTGACATTCAAGGTCGATATTGTCAAAGGACCCCAGTCAGCAAATGAAAACAAATGCTTCTTTCCTGCCCCCCCCCCCCCCCCGCAAAGGAGAGGAGTACTCATGCTGGATGCCCTGGGGAGTTATTGGCAGCTGATGGCTCTTGGAGGAAGAAGAGACATTTCCTTCTGTGGTTTAGACACTCACCAGTTTCCCATGTTCCTGTAAATAACCCTAACAAAGCTTTGTCCATCTCTACATCTGTCCTAGTCTTCCCCCAACACACACTGCATGATAGTAGCTTGAAAGGAGGAAGAAGATCAATAGAAGTGACAGAGGCCATGCGAAGAGAATTTGACTTAAACATAGTATATGCATGTATGAAAATGTAATGCTGACAATATTATGCATAATTAATATATTCCTATAAAAGCTTATTTGAGCAAAGTGTTCTCAACCAAGTCCTAGTTTGGGCCACAATTTTTGATATATCTGTATACATGAATTGTAACTATATTGATTTTGAAGTGTAGTATATGACAGTCCTCAGAAAAAGAAAAGCAGTAGTAGATTGGATACAAGACTGAGAGAATGAAATCAGGCTTAGTGTTATTTGCAACCCTCAGAGTTACAACTTCATACTTGAAATGCTGTGAGATCATCACAACCCACAGATGTACTAGGCACCTAAAAATTCACTCTGTGATGACTTGTGAGATAATCACATAAATTTATTTGAACTATGGTTACAGATTTTGTCATTTCAACCATTTTTAGCACACAACTCAGTTTTATTAGATATATCTGAAGTGATGTTCAAGCCGCATTCTAGAGAGAGTTAGTAAGTGTCTAGGTTGCATATAGTTCAGTCTGGGTTGGTAACACTAAGATTTGAAGTCATTGTCTTTCTGTCCTCTTCCATAACATTTTCACATTCAAGCTTCGAAGAGATTCACACTGATATTTATGACTTACTTAGTGTGCGTTCATATGAAATATGCATATGAATTTAGGAGTGATCTCCTATGCATGCATGCACAGGAGCCAAATCCTGATATTGGGTGTTACCCTCTATTTCCCCTCTCCTTATGTTTTTGAGACAGGGTCTCTTACTGAAACTAAATCTTCCTATTTCAGCTCTACTCTCTGTTCAGAAAGCTCCAGCAATCTTCTTGTGTCACCAGCCATTCAGGACAATTACAAGCATGCATAGCCACTTTTAATATGGGTGCTCTTTCACCCACTGAATAATCTCTACCAAACTCTTTTACACTACCCAGATTATGGCATCCCTGCAACAAATAATACAATGCTTTTAGACAAAAATACTAACTCTGGATTTGGTAACAGTTCTATTTCTTCAATTAATTAATTTAATGACTGATCTTTTTACAGCTCAAGCAAGACTCCGACTGACTTTTCTGGGTCAAGTTCCATCTTACAGTCAAGCTAATGGGCATTCCATGAGCCATGTAAGAGGACATTTGTTGGCACTATATTCTCTTTATAGCAAGTTCACTGCACTATTCCAGGTCATGGACAAATTGTAGGCTATGGTACAGTCACAAGATGAGCAACTCTATACTTCTCAACAGTTGATGTGATTCAAGTCTCATTTAGACTAATAAGAGCAAAGAGCTTCAAGTAAATTCATCTACTGACCTTGACCAGTGCTTATCGCCAATGGTCATTTCTTTTAGAAACTTTTCTTTGTTTTTGTTTGATTTTACTGGAAGGACTAAAATATGATGTACATCTCTAAAACAGTATTCTTGGTTGTAAGGGTGAGTTTTCATTGTCAGTTTCACATAACCTAGAGTCTTAATAGTGAGTTATCTAGATTTGGTTGACCTGAGAGCTTACATCAAATGGATTTTTAAAAATTGTGTTAATGTGTGAAGAATGGCATCATGAAAGTGAGAGATGCCATTCTTCAGGGTGTGTGTTCCTGTGTATATATTTGTGGATGTCTCCCTCAATTGGTTTCCATTTCAATTGACAGTCTCTCTGTGAACAAAGTGCTTGCTTATTCTCGCTAGTATAGCAAGCCAGCTTGCACTGGGAATCCAAGGTCTTCACCTCTCCAATGCTGAATTTTCTTATAGGAGTCAGAAATTCAAACTCCAGTCTCCATGCTTTCAGTGAGCACCTTATATCCCCAGTCCTCTATATCTATTTTTACTTTCAAAACAAGAAGTATAGACTACTTGGTAAGGAGAGGTAAAACTTCTTCAAACATGGTGAAATTCCACTGAGAATAAACTAGAGCAGCCTTGACATGTTTTAAAACCAGTGTATGAAATGGAAATTAGAAAGTGCATGTAGAATCCAGAAATAATAGGTCTTTTGCCTGCTCAAAATAAAAGTCATTCTTGTGAGGTCCTGTTGAGAGCTTGCAGAATGAGGAGACATTTTAATACTTGAGTTCTTAAGCTCTTAATGAATTTAATTTCATATTTAGACATATTGGCCAGATGTTAATATTCACATACATATTGCTACATTTTAGTTAAACAAGGAACCTTCTGTACTCAAAAAAAAAGCTACTTTCTTCAACAATCTCATTTACTTTTATGAACCTCAAGGCAACAAGAACAAACAAAAAAAGAGAGAAAGGAAAATAGAACAAGATAAAGAAGCCTTTGCTTGCTAGAATTTGTATTCAGAGACACATCCATCATGCTATTATGTTATATAGGAATAAATTATATTTGTGTCACATTGATTGATGTACAAAAAATTCAACATGAGATGGTGCAGAAAGAATTATTGCTAGGAAAATATGAAAATGTAATATGTAGAGGTAAGCAAAGTAAGTCATACATATGTACCAAAATACTATGAAACTATAAATGTAGATAAATAAAATGAAGAAGAGACACAGAAATCTTGTGTTTGGAAATAGTCTATTGGGCTCCCAGAGGGTCACAGATGACTGACCAGAGAAAAAGTGCAAGATTCTTTTTGAAGAGGTTGGCCATATGAAAATTAATGGCTCTGTTATGTGTGCAGACAGGAGCCTAAAATAACTCTCCTCTGAGCTGACTAACCAGATGCAGAGACCCACAGAAAAAAAAAAAAAAAACATTAGATGGAGCTCCAGGAGTCTTGGGAAGGATCGAGGGACACAGAGCAGTTAGGGACTCCATAAGAAGACAAGAGCCAACTAACCTAGACCCTTGGTGTTCCCCCAGAGACTGAACCACCAAACAAGAATGTATGTGCTGAATATAGGCACCCCCTCAAATATGTAGCAGATGTGCAGCTTCATCTTCATGTGGTCTAAGAACAACTGGAGTGGGGGCTGTCCCCAAATCTATTGCTTGTCTCTGGGTCTCCCTCCCTAGCCTGGCTTCTTTGTCTCACTTCAGTGGGAGGGGATTGCCTAGTCCTTCAATGACTTGTAGTGCCATGGTGAGTAGTTACACTGGGTGGAGGGAATGAGGGGCAGTCCCTTTCCTCCCTCCCTTCTCAGAGGAAAAGGGGAGAGGGGGAGAATGGAGCTGTGTGAGCAGGAACTGAGATGAGAGGGAGGGCTACTTTTAGGATGTAAAGTGAATAAATAAAGTAACAGGGGAAAAAAGAAAACTAGATTCAGGTTTATCATATCTTCATTGTTGTGTGTTTGCAGTGTGAACTAAATTTCCAAGAAAGAAACTGCATTGAACATTTGTATAGTTCAATGACTGATTAAAAGTTCAGTGATTGCAGAGAAGTTATGATGTTGCAGGATCAGACAGTCTAAGAACTATTTGTTGGCACCTTTGTGTATGAACTAACCTTGTATGACTATTTTATAAATCCTCTTGGAATGTATGAATAGACTTCTAAATTTCACCAACGTCTAAATTAAGAATATCATTAGATACCGGCACCTCAGTTTCCCCAGACTTATAGTTATC
Source organism: Mus caroli (assembly GCF_978045245.1). Classification (NCBI taxonomy): domain Eukaryota; kingdom Metazoa; phylum Chordata; class Mammalia; order Rodentia; family Muridae; genus Mus; species Mus caroli. The sequence continues at coordinate 119,978,930 of NW_028227256.1, forward strand.
TACCTGAGGTTCCCATGGATGTCCTTGAAAAGTATCTTGATTTATGACTCTCTTTGTCCTATTACTATTACTTGAAACTGTTATTCCATTGGAATTCTGTATTTGAGGTAACCTAAATCTGTGTTTGTTTGATTTGGCCACTCATATTTGGCTCTGGAATAAACTGTCTTTCTTACTTCTGAAATAAGAGTTGCATCTTTTTTGTTATCCACAAATAAAAAGGAGAGAGAGAGAGAAGTAAACTCTGCCCCAGCACAGGGGAACGCCAGGGCCAAAAAAAAAAACTGGGAATGGGTGGGTAGGGAAGGTATGGGTAGGGAAGGTATGGAAGGAAGGGAGGGTATGGGGGACTTTTGGGATAGCATTGGAAATGTAATTGAGGAAAAAATGTAATAAAAAATATTTAAAAAAAAAGAAAGAGAAAAAAAAAAAAAGAAAATTCCATTCCATTTGTAGATTCCTAAATTTCCTGAGGTCCACAAGAGAAGAGACTGAGAATCTGAGGTTGTCATACTGACACTGGTTTTTGCATTGCCATGTTGAAAATGATCTGAGTCCCCCCCTGCCCCCCGCCCCCCATGCCACTGTAACTTTCTGGTCTTAGCCTATGAAAATCCAACCTGGGGGAAATGAGTTCATACCACCTACCTGTATAGTTGCCTCCCTTGGGGAGACGATTCTGTGCTCAGAAAGTAACTGTTTGGGGAGAAAATAGCAAAAGTGTTATTGGTTGATTTTATTTCCACCAACCTTAATTCTCACTTGAATTTTCTAACTCATCAAAAAGGCAGAAAGTGGCTGCTTAGTTACAGACATAGACATTTGTTGTATTCAGGAAATGCATCTGTCTTGTTTGTAAAATAATCAGCCTGCTTCTTAAGCTTTTCTAATGTCTTACAAGTATGTGGTAGAACTAGGTCTGTGTGCAGTGTCTGTGAATGAAGTGTGATTAACAATTTTAAGATGTATCTGTATTTATATGTGTATCTGTGTCTATAGTTGTATGTGGATGCACGTGCCCATGAAGGCCCACAGAGAGCATCAGATTTCCCTGGGGCTGAAATTACAAGCAGTTGTGAGATTCCTGATGTGAGTACTAGAAACTGAGCCTTGGTCCTCTACAAGAGCAGTACCTGGTCCTGCTCTAAGATAATGCTTTTAAAGAGAGGGTTATTATTACATGGGTTGCTTGTTTGAACAACCATGGGATGATTCTCTAATAATAGAAAAGATTACACTTGACAATGCTGATGGCCAGCCCATGTAGAGAAGCAAAAACAATCACATTTTTTGAGTTGTTTCATCATAGGCCAAGATCCTTATCACTTCCCAGTTTCCCGATGTCAGATGCCGCACCGTAATTTGCTCGCTTTTACTCTGCAAAGAAATAAAATTGAAAATATTGATTTCTCATTTTTACTTAAACAGCAGCTCCCTGGTTAAAAAAAAATACAGGCAGCTTTTGTTTCATCTAATTCTTTATCAGCCAACATTCGGCTTCCTACACTAAATTCAAGGTTTCACACACATTCTAGTAAAGAGACCATGTTGTGACAGTGCCTTTATTCCTGGGCCATAGGTAAACAGTGCAGGAAGCACCAGGTGGCCATGCAACTATGAACACTCCTGAGGGAAGCACTTGTTTCCAATGAGAGACTTCTGCTGTTCTCACTGAAAAAGGTGGCAGCTGTGCAGTTGTCCAGCGTCACAGCAAACATTTCAGAAGAAACTGCTGCAAACTAGCAATTCTATTTATTCTTCGCCTTCCTTATCTGTTTCTTGCTGTATTTGGTATATTATATAATAGTGAAGCCAAGACAAAGCTGACTGCTTCCTTCAACATTTATCATTCCTCTCTAGATGTGTGAGTTTGCTCAAACTGCTCAGGCTCACAGGTTATTTTGGTCCAGCACAGTTGACCAGCTCAGGCTTGGCCTGTCCTTCACTGTAGATATGCACCATTTCATTGGGGTAAGAACATTACAAACATTTCTTATTAGCTTTGAAATATCCAAAATGTTGGTCAAGCACAGTCATCCAACTGTGCTACAGAATTCCAGAAGTTGTTCAATCTTCACACTGCAACTGTGACTCCCACAATTTTGTTCTTAAAGGCAAACTTTCTTATATCTCCAGAGATACATGATGGAGAAAACACCTATGATTGGCAATCTTGGTCACAACATACATATGTACTCTTAACCTGTGATGGTTTTCATGCTTTTGTTTGTTTTTGAGACTGGTGATCATTCTACCTTAGCCTCCCAGTTGCTGGATTGGAGGCATGTGCAAGCATGCATGGGTCAGCCTCATGAGTGCTGGAAGATAAGCATGTGTCAGCATGACTGGCAGGCATTTGCTTTTCAAACATTATCCAAATTAAGAGTTTACTGGCAATTAAGCTTCCCTGACTCTTCATCTTTCAAGTTTTCTCATTGACACTTATTTTGTCTTACTCTTTATTTTTTGTCAAATAGCAATATTCTTTCTTTTTGTCTAAAGAATACACAAATATTCAGGAGGTTAGTTAGAAAATTAATTCATCAAGCCACAATGTTTTGAAAATGTTCTTTTTCCTCTTACTTGATGCTTTAATTGAAAACAAGATCGAAGGAGCAGGGTATTTGAACTCTAAAATTTCTGGCATGCATCTTTCTCAGAAAAGGATTTCCATATAACTGAATCACAATAATGAAAATTCCATTAATATTTTTTTAAACTTCATACATGAGTACTGTTGGCACATTGTTTCCACCCATTCCTCTCCCTAGTCAACTCCTACAGATCCACAATGGTGTTTCAAATTCTTGATTTCTTTATTCTCTCTCTCTCTCTCTCTCTCTCTCTCACACACGCACACACAGGAAATTATATACATATAGGTATATATAAATTCAAACACAATGAGTTCATTTAATATTGGCTCATGTACATGTATGTTTAATTGACTATTTGAAACTGTATAATCTAGAAGGGCTCATTCATGGCCATCTTTTCCAACAATCATTGAATGATTGTAGCTCTTGATCTTAGGCAGTGGTTCTCAAATGCTGCAACCTTTTAATATGGTTCTTCATGCTGTGATTATACCCAACCATAAAATTATCTCATTGCTGCTTCATAACTGCAATTTTGCTACCATTATGATTCATAATACAAATATCTTCTATGCAGGATTTCTGATATGCAGCCCCTGGAAGTGTTGTGACTCACAGGTCGAGAACTGTTGATCTGGGGGCTGTGAGAGAGTTCCCCAAACCATGATGGAATCTTTAAGGTCTTATAAAGTAAAAGCCAAGGCCAATCAGATATCTCAGTGGGTAAAAGCACCTGTCACACAAACCTGCTGACATGCTTCCCAGATCCCATTGTGAAATAAAAACACCACGTCCTGAATGTGGTCCTCTCATTTCTACACATCCTCACATGCAGGGACTACATCCACACACAAATAAATAAATTTAAAAGATTAAAGTCACATTTTGGAATGAAATACATCTGTACTCATGTATTAAATAGCTTACAAATATGTCCAGCATACCCAGATCTGTGGAACATAGATTAAATAATATAATGAGATATTGACTGTGTTTAATTCTATCTGTAAAATAAGAAATTATATATAGAAAAAGAAATTTGGCTTTTGAAAAGTTCTAACTGCTGTAGTTTATTCCAAGTTTTGTAGCGTTGTCCAGAGAGAATGATAGGGGAATATTCCCAAGACATTTTTGATGTAACTATGTACCGAATACATGTATAGAGATGTATAGATGTATAGATATGGGGGACTTGTAATGCTTTCTTGCCAATTCTACTTGAAACAAAATGAACACATAGTCTATATGCCACTCTGTTTCTATAGTAACAGACCCTTTATTCAAAATATTCTTAGTCCTTTTGGTATGGATCTACATTGATCAGCTCCCTGCCCACTCTGTTGGTGCATATCTATCACCTCTTTGCTCAGAAAGTCGAGGCAAGAGGGTTAGAAGTCATGTGGACAGTTGGTTTACATAGTATGGCTGGTTTACATCCCAGAACCTGTCTCAATGAAAGGAGGAAAATAAATTAGAGGAATCTTGATTTTATAAATTTTCTGGCCTGTTAGCTGTCCATATTCATGTTAAATCAAGTTTTTTTTTTTTTTGTGTGTGTGTGTGTGTGTGTATACTGTCTGAGATAGTAATATGATTCAAGTCTTTGTATGCAAAAGGTATAAATGTAAGGATGACAGGAAATCTGTGGGATTTTTTTTTTTTCAGTTACAAACCAAAGGCCAGCATGGAACACTAAACTACATCAGGCAGCTATCTTCACATGCTTTCATAATCTACTTTGATTGCTCCCAGAACAGAGAACTGATACTTCAATATCTTAGCTCATTTATAATGTCAAATTCAAGATGAAAAACCACATAGAACATTGTAATGATTTCTTTATATTTGTGTATATTTTGAAACACTTTTGGATCATAGATTTCTGAGTGTGCTAAATTGTGAGACTGTCTCAGAGAGCTAAAAGATGTCTAACAACATTACACATTTAAGATTAGGGGAAAAATCTATTGTAACTATCCTCTACCTTATAGCCTTTCCCACAACAGAAGGAAAAAAAATCTCATTGTGGAAGGTGTAGTGAGTCACTGTGTCCCTCAGTATACATATTTGGCTATACTCTCTTGCTTCCAAATGTTCATTGCAATGGCTTGTTGGTGTGGTTCGAGGCCTCTAGCTTCTGCCACTCTATCAATACTCGAACCTCTCCAGAACTCATCTCAGATGTTCTGTTATTGCCCTGTGACCTGGAGATCCTGTAGTTTTAGATCTGTAGGACCAGCCACTTCATGCACTCCAACAGTTCACTGATGGGATAGATCTTGTGGTAGACCAATTAAAAGTCCTGGATCTGGTCCTGAGACGTATTTGCATTGATCTCTTGCTCTGCTGTTCTCCTGCTCTTAGGGCAGCTCAACAGCAATGTCCTTGTCCACCTCACCACACCCTCCAAGCCAAGGTCAGATCTATTGTGCTGACTAGACAAGGTACAGGGCCTGCTCTCCTGAGTGTACAGGGCCATTTATCCCACTCTCCTGACCTTGGGGCCAGCTCTCTTGCCTGCTATAGGTGGCAAGGTGTAAGGGGATGGTCTCTGCCTTGACCATATCACCACATAACAAACAAGTGGCGGGGGTTGGGGGGACAGCTCTACTGTTAGGCAAGCTTACCCCTGCTGCCATTAGGGTCAGCTCTACTGTGCTACCTAGGTGAGCTACAGGACCCTCTCTTTTGTAGAGGGTTGTAGATAGTGAAGGACAGGGCCAGTTCTCCTGCTCTCATGATAGCAGGATCAGGTCTTCCATTTTCTGCAAATGCTGAGTGAGGAAGAGGGAGGAGGTTATCTCTCTGTCATCCACATAGGAAACAAGTGTCTGCTTTCCACACTACTTCAGTTGGTTCGGGGGAGGGTCATATCTCTCATTCTCTGGCCCCCAAGGCCAGATCTTCCACAAGTTCTGTACAGCCCTTGGACGTCAACATGTTCCCAGGCAGCAACTCAGACCAGTGACTTCTACCTGGCCTTTTGTGGTAAGAGACCCCTGCTGCTACAGAGTCATGGATCCAGATGGACCCAGAAGTAGCCCCTGATGGCAGCATAAGTTGGACCCAACCACGGCTCCAGTTGGCTTCACTGGCTACTTACATCAGCTGTCTATCACTATCCTCAAGTAGGCAGTTCTGTCTCTCTTCATTGTTCTCACATCTTTCTGTTTCTATTTCCTTTCCATTTCTATACCATCTACTTACTCCTCTTAGTGGTGCCCATGGTCTCTGAATGTCTGATATTGTTTCAGGAGTTCTCTAATCTACTTGTATAGTATAGACCTAAGGAGAGGTCATTTTTGGACATGGTCTGCACCTCCAGAGCCTGCATGGCACTGAATTGGTTATCATCTCAGGTTAGTTCCCAGTCCAAACCCTACAGTCCTGGTCTGGTGGCTCATTCTTTGCCTGGACCACCAAAGTCACCCCATGAAATGATTATCTGTCTCAGGCTCACTTCCACTTGACTGGATAACTGTTTTGTTTTGTTTTGATTTTCCCCCAAATTATTAGGCTACTAATCATTCAGATGTTCACCAATCAGCACACTTAGCATAGACATAGCCTCTCTCTTTTCTGCCACCTACTGACATATATGTGACACATCAGCCACACCTGCCAAGTCTCTAGGGGCAACACATTGACTTTTGTATGGACTCTAAGCAACACCTTCCAAACCAATCAGAATTTGTTAGATTATCATTGAGCACATAAAAATAAATGCAGAGGCTTGATTATGTCATACAAAGAGATTTCTGAATCTTAGGGTGTGTTTCAAACACTTTCAAAAAAACAAAGTCACAGAGTGAAAACTTATATTTTTCACATTATGTGTATATTTTTGTGTGTGTGTGGTTGTGCATGTCTCTAAAAGTCAGAGGACAACCTGTGGGAGTCATGCTTCTCATTCCACCATGTAGGTCCAAGTGATTGAATTCAGGATATCAGGCTTGGTCATAAGAAGCTTTATCAGGGAATTCTCTCTCTCAGTGAAAGGAATGCAAAGTTAACAATGTAAAAAAGAATACAAATTTTTATTACACAGAAATATAACTTTTTGTTAATCCATATGTCTTCTATATAAACTTGGCAGAATAGAAACCCTGGGTATAGATATAAGCCTAGGTGTAGTACTAAGAGAAGCTAGAGTATGGAAATATATTTTCAATTCAACTCTTACTTTAACTTTGTATTCAGAATAAAACATGGAACAGGAATAAGACTTCATTCATCCTCTGAAGCAGGCTGCAAATCTACAATAGGGTGGCTGTAGTGGAGACTAGACATGAGACACACACCCTGAATTGGTGATGATGTTATCTCATGCAAAGAAACAAAATCTGAGCCAGGCACTTCTATTCATAAACTGGAAGCATGTTGGCACATTTAGCAGTGTCCCTGTTTATTCAAATATCTGGTATTAAATTCTGCCCAAAGTTTACAGTCAGTGAATAAGAGAGATGCTATACTGCTTAAAAATACCATGCTTTAATTTACTGTCTATTCATCACAGGAAATGAACTCATTGTTTTCAGACAATGTCCTAATCAGATAGAGGAGAGAAATTTAATGAAAACCTTTTATTAGGTTGATTAGGTGATAGGATTATGAATTGCAAGCATGTGATTCTCGACAGTACTTCTAATCAATAATGGAATTTAATATTGTTCTGAGTGGAATAGTCAGCTATCCTGAGTGAAAGTGCTTGCTACTGTATAGACAGACAAAGTGGCAAATGCAACAATGAGATTTTTTTATTATTATTATTATTTCACACAGTTTGGGAAAATGGCAGTGCAGCTGCTTATCCTGAACAGTCTGGAAACTCTGCTCACCCCTCTCTGAGTGGGAGAGATATTGCGAGGGTTAATCTTGCTTCTCAAAATGACACCATTGAGAATCACCTAAGACACTATCTGGGCACATCTATGAGGCAGTCTCTAGATTGTGATAACTGAGGAAGGAAGATGCACCTGAACTGTGGGTACCTCCATCCTATGCTGAGCACCGGCATTCATTTCTGTCTCTGCTTCCTGACTGTGGATATGACAAGACTAGGAATTTCAAGCACCTGCTGTCATGCTTTCCCACCATGATGGACTGTCCTCAAACTGTGGGAAAATCAAATCTTTTCTTACATTAAATTTGCTGAGTACTTTGTCACAGAGATAAGAAGAGTGAGTAATAGGGGTTATGTGGAAATAATTCCCCAGGGGAAAAATTTCACACACACCAGAAGATATTCATTGTTACTGAAAGCAACTATGTATTAATGTTCGTATGTCTCTGTCCATGTGAGTGCATGTACATATATGCTGATGCCTGTGGGCAGAGGTCACAAGTGGTTACTGAATGGCCTCTTACAGTACTTTGTTCCTTTTCTGCTGAGGCACAGTCTCTTCCTGTACCTGGAACATGTATCATGGCCTGTTTGGAAACCAGCAAAGTCATTCCTTCTTTCCCTGCTCCTCTAAAAACTGGACAGACAGACATTTCTGGGTCCAAACTCTGGTGATTGTGGAATAACTGCTCGTAAGTACTGAGTCATCTCTCCAAACCTACAAATAATATTCTTCAAATATTTTTTAATAGATTTTATGATACTGAAAAAATGCAGACTTTCTGCTTTCATATGTTCACAATGAAAGTAATTTGGAAAATTGTGTAAAGGGATATACAAATATTTTATTTGGGTACAGAGATTGTGATTTTACTAGCACATATCAAATAACTAATGAAATGTAAAAATGAATGTGCACTATGCATATAATCTCACTGAAACATTGAAAAATAGTTCATAGTATAAACCTACATCAAATCAACTAAATGGCAATAAAGGTAATTGGTTTAATAATTATTTGGCATCATGAAGAAGTACATATTTGAAAAACAAATGTTAAATATCACCAAGGAGACAAGGTAATAACATATTCTACAAAGTGCATGCTGGGAAAGCACTAGGACCTGAGCTTGATCCTCATTTAAAAATAATGAAATTGTAAAAAAATTATTTTAAATTTAACTTATGAAATTAATATTAAATAAAATTAAAAAATAAAGTCATTTTAAATTAATTTTTGAAATCCAAATAAAAAATTAAAATACAAAAACTTTAACTGGCCATTATAGCAGGTCCTTGTCATCCTATGGACAAACAGATCCTTGAGAATCATGGGCCAGACATCCTAGTCTATTTGTTGAGTTATGAGAGATGGATGTAGATGCCACCTGAAGAATAGCACTCAAGGTTGACAGCTGGCCTGTCAATATGCAAGTGTGTATACACATACAGAGAAAGTGAGTGGGTAGAAAGAGAGTGAATGTCAGAGTGCAGCACTGTATTTTACACGAAATTATAATCTTAGATTATTGGAGGCTAAGAAAAGCAAAAGAATTATTTCACTTATTAAATCACTTTGACAGTGAATAGATTCTATAAATGTGGAAAAATAATCCACTAAAGGTTCATGAGCACACACCTTCCACTCCAGCCTGAAGAGAGCCTGGGAGCACTGGGGTAGCTTTTCCCGTGCTGTTTTCATCTATGCGTCTGCTAGAGAGCGCAATGTTTGCAAAGATTTACTGGTCTCATTCCGTAACCACTTCAAACACATGAACCTGCCCTAAGTGAGTCAGGAGGCTCCCATACACAGCTGAGCCTCAGGGCAGGTGCTCTGACTGCAGGCCACAATGTTGCCAGATCCCATCATGATCAGCATTCCACTCATGCCCATTTGCAATGGACTACAGCCCCAAGGCCAGAACAGAAGGACTATTCACAGCCCACAGCATCCTATTGAAAGGTCAGCAATGTAGTGTGTAGTGTGCACTCTTCTTTCATGTATAAATGATGATGTTTTATTCTGAAGAGCCAATTGGCACTATATGTAAAACCCAATGAACGTATTACACGTGTATGTGGTCTACTTGGTGAAATGTTGTGGTGAGGGGAGCAATTTGTCAACAGGATTGGATCTGGAACAGACTAGGAGGCAATCACCTGAACATCCCTGTGACAGATGTTTTGATCTGATTACTGAAAGTGGGAATATCTACTCTAAACATGGCAGTACATCCCTGTCATGCTCCCAGTAAAAGGCTGTGGAAGAAGGAAAGCTGCTATGCTATCATCTGCTTACCTTTGTTCTTGCTGGTGAGTTCACCATCCTATTAATTCTTCATCTCTCTGGTGATACTAGAATCAGCTTCTTTAGGAATTACGTGTATGGTAAAAATGGCTCTCCATCTTCTTTAGGGATCACATGTATAGTGAAAATGGCTCTCCAGTAATTTTCCAGCTCTTTGAGGCCCTACTAGAGCTATTGAATCATCCAGCTTTGTGAACCTAACAAATGCTGGATGCTTTATGTTTCCAGTGGGAGACGACTAGTTTTGGACTTCCCACTGTATCATGTAAGCCAATATCATAAACATACTTTTAATATGTACTTATTCTATCAACTCTGTTCCTGTAGCGAGTCTTGACTAAAATACTTATAACTCTTTGAACATTTAGAAATGGATTCTTGTGGAGGCAATTAAAATAGAAGTGTTTGTGAACAAGATTGCTTGTCTAAGAATCTAACATCAAAGAGCAGAATAACTTTAATGATGAAAATGGATCATTTAAAACAAGCATAACAAGTCTGCATGAGTGAATGCCACAGATCTATGAAAATCACAATTCAGAATATGCTAAATGCAAAATATTAAAAATTCCATTAGAGGGTATAAGAAAAAAAATATATCATTCTATAAATGTTGGAAACCTAAATTATATTGATTGAAATCTTTTTAAAGGCCTTATTTTAATGTAAAAAGGAACTGAAAATATATGCATCAATTGGTGAAAAGCTTATTAAAAGGAATGACAGAACAACAAGCATTTATTTATTCTTTCATTACTTTCATCAGGTATTATTTTTCAAATGTTGTATTGACTATATCACTTTTATACAATTAATAAAACAGTCTTATAGCTGTTATTAAAATGAAACAGGAGGTTTCGAACTATGTCCCCAAATAATTTGTATTCTTGTGCATGAAAAACTGTGTTTACCTAAATATCAATTTATGTCTCCATAACTGGTATGTTCTTTCCACTCACCTGACAGCATTGCCACAAATAATAGCATGGTTTGGTCCTTTTCTCAGTTTGGCAAATTGTTAATGCCCCGAATGGCAGCCAGAATGGAGTGAAAGCACTCTACTTCAACGAAACATTTCCACACTTGGAATGAAAGATGAATAAAGTCAACCCAGGGACTATGTGCAGTTGCTCTGGACATTGCAAGAATAATGGATGTGCCTGCACACAGGCTATTTCAGCGACAGATGAAATTCCTTTCAAGGCATTTAGAAAAACTCCTGGCCCACTCCTTACTAAGGAGCTACTGGCAGTAGAGAGTTGCTGGAGAAGAAACATATTTTTCTTGAGAATGTGGCCACTGGTATATTTCTTATCTTCCAGAAGTTGTCCCATCCACTTCCATATATGTAACACTAACTAGACTTAGTGGTTATTGTACATCAACAACAGCCACAACTACAACCACAAAAACAACAAGCATCACAAAAACAACAAGCATAGATACAGAAAATGAAGTTGGGAGAGGGATATACTAAAGGGGACATGGAAAAACTGCAGGAAAACATGGAAAATATTATCATATTCATATATATGTGTGTGTACACACACACACACACACACACACACACACACACACACATATATATATATATATATATATATATATATATATATATATATATATACCCCTCAAAAATACAGGAAAACTTCCAGAAAAAGAGAAATTATTAACTAAATATGAAAAGACCCGTCCTTGGAACACACCATCTGCCCAACATAATACTAGAAATGGTTTCCTTTCTTAATGAGTTAAATAAACTGTCTTCTTTTGAAAATGTGAATATCATGATATAATGTACATGTTTATAGCCTTGACTCTTTGTGAAGTTTTTCTTTGGTGTGAGTATACATATGCATGTGCACGTGTGACTCCATTTGTGTATAGGCCAGAGATTCAATTTTTCCTTGACTTTTGAGACAGGATCTCTTCCTGAACACAGAGCTCCTGAACTGACTAGAATGGAGAGCCAGTAAGCTCTGGAGAGCCTCCTGTTTTCATCTCCCCAAACATTACAGATGTGCCTGTTGATGGCTGCCTGGTAGGTAGGTACCAAACATTCAAACTCAGGTCCTTTTACATGCATGGCAGGTAGTTTATCAGTGGCACTATCTTGAGTGTTTAAAGGAGTAGCTAAATATCAGAGCGCTGGGTTTGAACAATTCAATAAAGACTTGAGAAATAGCTCAGTTGTTAGGAGGACATGATGCTTTTCCAAAATGACTGGGTTTAAGTCCGAGCACCCATGTCAGGTGGCTCATAACCAGCTCTAATTCAAGCGTTAAAGAATCTAACATTCTCTTCAGACCTCCAAAGATACAGGCATAAACACATAGACACATAGACACAGACAGATACACACAGACAGAGACACACAAAAACACACACACACACAAAGACACACACACACAAAGACACACAAAAATACACACTTACAAATAAATAAGATACATCTTAAAAAAATAAAGATTCAGTAAAATTCCCTGACTATGATATTTATAAAATGCAATTTATTGGAAATATATCTCCCTAGTCTAATGATCATAAGGTTTACATAGCAGAAATAAATGTATTAATTTACTAATGACCAGTTTTCACATAGAAAATAAAAATATTGCCTTACAATTCTACCTGCCTATGCCAATCAATCAATATTTGACCCAGAAAGACCCAGAAATGTATTCATATATAAATACATACATTTATTTAGAAATAAATGCAACTGCATTATTCATGGGTATATAATTAACTATTCCACTTTTCTAACTTAATAACCTACTATGAAAATCAGTCTTTTTCCCTGCTGTAGAAATTACACATGTCCTAATTTTTTTATTTCAACCTTGATTAAAATTAAAGTCACATTTATGCAGATTACTTAATAATGTAAACCTTGGCTATCGCTTTATTTTATGTACTACCATAAAATTTGTCAGTCCAAAGTAAAACTTTGTAGGTAAAATGTATATATGTTAATAACTGCTTTATTTAAAAGAATGTGTTTATTCATATATGCTAGTTATATACAAAGGGCTCACCAAGACATTTTCACCCTTGTAGTTCATGTTTTTGGATCCTACCCACTTCCCCATTACTCTTTTGTCCCCTTCTCTGCTGCAGACCCATTCCTCTTCCCAGCCATGTCCATTGTATGTTTTTTGGATGTTCCTGTGAGTTTCATGAAGGTTATATCAGCTTCAGAATAATCACAAGAGTTGAAAGAGGGAAGAACTTAAATTAGCCTGTTTGTGAGGGATTTTATGCCACATTTATATTGTATTTTGTATTTATAAAAAGAGATACTTCTGACTACATTCTTGGGAAGCTCTCATAATCATCCGATTTCCTCCCAATTATTTGTCATTATAAAGCTCTCTCTCTGTGTAGGGGGGATGTTCACCTCTAAGGATGCTTCTTTCCTCCTGAATGTGCGCTATTGAAATTTAATTTACATTGACTCATTAATCTTGACATATTTAAATCACATATTAGTAAACATGATTTTAAAATAATTTAGACTTTTAAAATTTTTTTTGAGATTTAGAAGGAAAAAAATGTTTCCTTCCTCTTTTCAAAAGGTCTCTAAGAAACAGCATAGTCATTGAGAACACATTAATTTTATTTTCTACTTTAAAATATGTACTGCATTTTCTAGAATAGATGCATTTAAAATGCATTGTACCATTCCATTTTGAAGTAGATTTACTTGGTTATGAATATTCAAAAGTTAATATTCACTTATTTATTATTGTGTATACATTATGTACATGTGTGGCTGGACATTCTATGGCATGCACATGGAAGTCAGGTGACACTTTTGTGGCATCTGGTCTTTCCTTCCACCTTTAAATGGATTTTGCTCAGGTCACCGGGTTTACACAGTGAATTCCTTTACCACCTTAGCCATATTGCCAGTCCATACATTTGAAACCTACATAATGGCTTGATAGTTTTACATATACAAAAATAGGAAATATGTATTTACTGAACTTTTAGATTGTCACCAGGTTCTTGAAATTTGCTTGTATTTTAGTTACATTCTACATCCCACTTGGGTGTAGTGACACACATCTTTAACACTAGTACTTAAGAGATAGAGAGATAGGTGTAACCTTATGAGCTTGAGCAAGACCTGGCTTATATGGTAAGTTCCAGAACAGCCAGAGTTGCATCATGAAAAACTGCCTCAAAATAATAAAAACAATGTTCTGTATCCCAGGGCTGGAGATGTAGGCTCAGTTACTAGAGTATTTCTTCAGCAAACATAAAGCCTGGATTTGATAGGCAGAGCTGCATGAACTTGAATCTTAGCTTACACCTATTATTCTGGCATCTAGGGACAGAGTTGGAGTATCAAAAGTTCATGGTCATTGTCTACTATATGGTGAGGTCAAACCTACCTTGAACATACATACATACATACATACATACCTGCATAGCATGCCAAGATCCTCAATTCACAGAACATATGGCCGACAACCTTTTATTGATATTGTAATGATACAGTTTGAATATATGACATCATCTCCCAAAAATAAGTGTGAGCCTTTCACTTCATGGCACTCACTCTAGGCTCTTCTAGCCACAAGAACTAGGATATTTGGGACTGGGAAAGATAGTTTGCTTGATGAAGCCCTTGTCACATAAGCATGAGGACATCAGTTTGAATGTATAGAACCCATGCAAAAGGCAGAATTGGTATCATGCATCCATAATCCCAGCACTGCTCTGGTGAGATGAGATACAGACACAGGAGAATCTCTGGAAATACCTGGGTCATCTGGCATAGCATAGGCAGAATTGAACAAGCAACCCTAGAGGTTGTCCTCTGACCTCCACAGGCAAGTCATTGCTCATGTATGCCTGTACATGCACACAAATACAAGTCCCAGGAAAGAGCATTGAGCTTTCAGTGACAATAAAACTGAACTAAAGAAAAAATCCCAGAACCTACCTGGACCAGGAACATAGCTATGTGGTGGAATTCTCCTCTTCCACCTTGTTTAACAGGAACAGTCATGAAGAACTTGCTTCCATCTCTGGAAAACACTGGTTCCTCGTTCTATAATGGAGAAGGGCACAGAAGAATCTCAGAATGTCTATGGGGTCAGCTTTCTAAGCAACATCAAACATAGGCTGTTGCTTGATTTGAATTAGTTTGGAAAATAGAAACATTGTTGTTTTTATTAAAAAAGAAAAGCATGGCATTTAGAATTTTAATATGTAGATTTAATGTCAGAGTATGCGTATGAATATCAAAAGTGGAAAAAATGTTGAGGTATCATGCATTGGGGATGAACACAGCAAAAATTAGAGTGTAGGCCTATGAGAAATGTTTACAGACAAGAACTTTTATAGCTTGGCATGCATTTGTACTCAGTAATTTATCTCTCAAACCTAAAAAGAGGGTAAATTAATTCTATAGACCAGCTCATCAAAACATGTTTTTAAATAATAAAAGTCTTTAAGAAACATTTTTATAAAATCATTTACCAAGCAAGTATACTATCAGGAGATTCCTTTCTGATACTATGCTGAAAATATAAGAAGTAAAATGCCACACAAGTAGAAACTACAGAGATCATTTATTCTAAATTTCCTGTCATTAATTTATTTTTCCTTAAACATCCACACAACCCACTCTTTCTGTGAACCTTGGGTGAGTTTTTAATTAAACCACAATGATATACATTAATACAATTACAAAGCTTTTAAATATTAAATAACATTAAGTCATATTTGCATGTGTATATATTTAGATATATATATATTTGGTACACTTGTGTGAGAATGTGTGTGTATGTCTTCTCAGAAAGAACATAAATACATTTACACAGACATACATATACACATACCTCCAAACACTCACATCCACATGAGTACATTAAGAGAGCTAACATTTGATGTAACATCACATTCCTTTCTGCCTAATTAAAGAATTTTTCTAAACATGGTGTGGTTTTCTTTGGAAGATTTACAAGTTTTAAATTATTATTATTTTATCTATATTTATGTGCATATGTGTGTTTCAATGGAGCCCAGAGGTATGGGATTCCCCTGGAGCTGGAGTTATAGGTGAGTCACCCATATGGACTCAGAGAATCAAACTCTGGCCCTTTACAAGAGGAATGTATGCTTTAACCACTGAACCAGTTCTTCTGCCCCTGTTGTAGAACTTTGAAATGCCCTCCTGGACTTATAAATGGCCTCACCTCACTATTGTGAACTTCACCTCTCTTCTTACACTTTTGCTGAGTCAGAGCTTGCTCCTATATCACCTTGGCCTTTGTAGTTTTCTTATCTTCATCTAGATCTTCCTCTTATGTCTGCATGTTTCAGCTCTAAGGTCACCTTCTTCATGATTATCCCAGGAAAGCCTGGTATTCTGCTGTTCCCCATAGTCTTGTCTGCTTTTACTTCCTACCTGTTTCCTATACCACTGTACACTTATATGCACTGAGTATGTGTGCATCTGTTTACAGGTGTGTGACTCATGTAAGCACGAAGCCTTTCTATGTAACATGTGTCACATGAGGCAATAAGATTATAGTCCTCACTGAAACATGCTCTGGATAAGGAAAACCTATTCTTAACAGCAATGTCATGTGGATATTCATGAAAATATAAGATAATATATGTAATATATTGAAACCTCAGAAATAACATAAGTAAATTTGAATAAAATTATTAAGGCACAGTGAAAACTCAAAACTTATGACTGCATGAAATCTGCTCTCACCCTCTGCCTTCACACCTAGAACATCCTTTACGACAGTGTTTCTGAGAAGTGGGAAATGACACCGGACCTGAGCTGATTAGCTCTACAAACTTCTGTGTGTTACACCCTTGCCAACCTGTCTTCAGGCCCTTTGGAAGTAAGGCCAACCATGGTAATTCATTACTTTCATTTCAACTATCCTGAAAGTGAGTATGTGCTGCTACTTAAGCCATAATTATCTTAGAAATGTGCTTCCACTAATTACTGTGCCCAGCCTCTTCCATTTTATGAAATCCTAAGCATTCCGTAAGATTCTCATAATCCTTCTAAAAGAAAAAAAGTCAACTCTGATAGACCACCAAATGCATTTTCTTATTGAAGAATTGATAACATGGTGTCTTTTTTGTTTAAAAATGAGTTCTATGCAGCAAATATAAATTTGGATTTAATATAGTCATGCTTGTTAAACTGTTAGGAATTTTCATGGCTTGAAAATTTATAGAAAACTGTGTGTGAAGGAGAGCAATTCAAAAGACATCAATATATGTCACATTCTTAATTTCTATTGGTTTTCTTTTTAGTGTCTAACTTAATTGAGTGAGAATATATTATTGGTTGTAAATTTAAAATTATACTTCTATTTCATCTTGCATAATAGGGTAAATTTGTATTAATAAGTGTATACATATATAGAACATGAAAAATTATTTCTCTCCATCCATGTCTACCACTGTCTATATATCTACCTGTGAGTCTATCAACAGCCTTTCTATCTTCTCTTCCCCAGTCAAGAAATGTAGATGGCAGTATCCTTGTGTGACATATTGCAGTAGGCATCTATTTCAATGGGGAGCAACAGAGAAAATCCTTTCTGTTGTTTAATCTTAACAGAGAGATAGTAGATTTTACGACATAAAAATTACATGTGACATGCCTGGGTGGAGTGATACCCAGAGGAGCCTCCCTTTTTTCAGAGGAGAAGAGGGGAGGTATATGCGGTGAGTGGCTGTATGAGAGCATTTTGGGAGGAGAAGAAGCTGTGATAAGGATGTACAAGGAATCAATCGCCAATCAATAAAAAATTACATGTGACTTTACAATAATTTAATTGGGAGATGATATCTGGTTAGGGTTGCAGAGGAGGTGACTTTGACAGATGAATTATGATGAAACTTGAAAACAATGAAGGTCTTGGACAAGAAATTTGGGGGGAAAATTTATTTCCCTGTACAAAAAGAGGATATGTGAATACCCTCTATATTGGAGAGTAATGATAATAGAATGAAGAAGATGATTCTTATGACAGTACGTAGTAGAATTGTGATGATTTCCAATTTCAACTACTGTGGACTCTCTAAGGGTGTTGGGTATGATGTAAAGGCCCATGGGAACATACCAAGTTGTTTCAGTTGCAGGAAAGACAATCTCTCTACCAAAGAGGTCTCTCTATCTAATGCAGAGCACACCTCTCTGCCTAGTCTAACTAGCCAGCTTGCCCTGTGGAAACTTGTCTCTGCCTTCTTTACAGGCAGACCACAGCACTCACCAGAAATTTACAGGGATTTTGGGAATGCATACTGGTTCTCAAGTTTGCAGTAGTAACTGATCTAACCCATGAGCCATCTCCCAAACCCTGGAGATAACATTTTAGAGAAAATTATATAACTATCTTGTGATGGAAATGTTTATAATGGCCAACAAGTGACACAGGACATGTATACTATACCTGTTTAGAGAGCCAGGTGTCGGACGTCATCTCATATTTCTGAAACAGAACAATTGCCTCATGAAGCATCTGAGATCGACATGAGCATCCATCCATGCAATCTTTCTTATACTCTTCTTTTTATGATTTTTACCCTTTCTCAACAAGAGAAATCCCCTCAGAGATCTACTCTTCGGAGAGTAGATAAAATATTTTAAAATTAATGTTGTTTTATCATGACATCTCATTGGCAATATTGATTTGAAAAGTAGAGAAGCAGCATTTTGAAGAGGGTACATCCCAAGAGGGCATTACCAACGTAGTACAGTTGCAAGGTCACTCTCCAGTTGTGTTTTATTGCATCCTTCAAAATTCAGTGAGCCACCAGACCCTGTTTTCTTGCTTTGTAGACATCATCTAGAAACAATATTAAGTCTCCAGCAGAGCTGGGCAAACAGCCAACAGTAAAGTTCAAAATCTCAAATTCTTTTAATTAATTCACTCTTAATCATAACCATTTTTTCTCATTAGTACTCATTCAGTGTTAGAGAAAAATAATACAACCTATGACATGTCAGATTTGATTTTCCTTTGAAATATCTTGCAAATGGTCACAGCCAAGATCATTGCAAAAGCCAAATTTGACCAATTAATCTCAAGTTAAGTAGATAAAATATTTTAAAATTAATGTTGTTTTATCAGGACATAAAGCTCAAGTTTGTTGAAACAAACAAATATTTATTTTAAAAGGGAGTCAAATTAAGAAACCTAAAAGTACTGGACATGGTTCTTCTCTACATGAGGGAAAGCTCATTTCAAATTGTTCATACTATTTTCATATTTTATATCACTTGTTCATTATAAATATGCATTGTAATATGCATTATAATTGATCTATTTCTCTTAAAACATTATTCATATGTAAATATGTTTTTCTGTGTGTGGGTGCATTGCCTTTAGAGTCCAAAAGAAAGCATCAGATCTTTAGAGCTGGCCTTACACAGTTGTGAGTCTCCTAACATGGATGATGTGAACTGAACAGTGGTCTTCTAAAAGAACATCAAGCACTCATAACCACCAAAGGCAGATCCTGGCTCCAATCACTTTCTTTTTTAAAGCATGTATTTTCAATGTTTCACTATATATGGCTCCTTGCAAATATTAGAAAGCATTTAAAGAAATTATTCCTTAATTCTTCATGTTCACTAAAGTAATACCCATTCTTTCTACAGCAAATATAAAATAACAAGGACAACTGCTCATTACTGTCACCCTGGTTTTCTTAAGACTCCAGAGCTAAATTCTTACATATTGTCATTCATCATACAATTTACATGTGCAGAAAAAATGAAACTTTTAAACTCAGACACAGCATAAAATCACTACAGTCTCAATAGTATTTTAAATAAACCTAATGGCAGACATGAGGACATAGAGCCGGTTAACTTATCTTTAGTGTTCACTTAGTAAAAATACTTCGGTTTTTCGTGCATGGAGGAGGTAACATGATTCTCTGGTTGGGCCAGTTTTGCTTCTCATATGTAAAGCAAGCATTCTACTGAAGAACACTAGCACTTCTATCCAGATCATGTTTAAAACGACTAGGTTGTCAGGTGAGTAATAACCCATTTAGAACAATTTATCAAATACACCAGGAAGTCTGGCCAATCCATAACAGATGGGACAGAATGGTTGGGAGGATATTAGTAATGCTACAAATGTAATATAAAAAGCATAACTCTCATCCAGCCAGTGATGGTAGCTTTGTCTATCCAATTCACACTCAAGCTATTACATGACAAACTGCTGCTTATTTAATTCTCCTCTTCTAAAAAAAAAAAAACTATTTAAGAAGTGTGTTTCTAGAATTTTCACAGGAAATGAAATGTACAGACCAGGAGTACTTATCTTCAACAGTACTGATGATTTTATTTATCTATGTATCATCACAATACAGAACCTAGTATTCTCCCATGTTACAGGCTCCTACAATGGCTCCAAAAAGACAGTCACCTAATCTATTTCCTATAGATTGATTTTTCTGGTTGTAGGAAGCCAGAGAATTAAACTGTGCATCATCTATTGGTGTCAGGCTTCTTTCTTAACACATTTTGAGATGTATTCCTCTCTTGTTAATGTTGTTTTGTTGTTGTTGTTTTGATTGTACCAGCATCACACACACACACACACACACGTGCGTATGTACATATATGTATGTATTTATATGAGGCTCTGTGTTAGTGAAGTGGTGTGTGTGTGTGCACCTGTGTGTGTGTGCACCTCTGTGTGTGTGTGTGTGTGTGTGTGTGTGTGTGTGTGTGTATGTGTGTGTGTGTGTATGTGTGCTTTTGGTGTAGCTATGCCATGGCTGATGTTTGGAAGTCAGAGGACAATCCAGGTAGCAGTCCTTGCCTTCCACCTTATTTAAGTCACTCTCTCTTGCTTGCTACTGTTCATGCCAGGCTGCCTGAACTGTGAGTTTCTGGGTATTCTCCAGCTTCCACCACCTATATTGCACAGAAGAATCCAGCCTTATACAGCTTCTAGAGATCTGAATTCAGGTCCTTATGTGGGCATAGCAAACACTTTACTCAAAGACACATGTACCAAACCCATATAACTACTCCTTTTTAAGTGGCTGGGTGGAACTCTATCTAATATATTAATATTACTCAGTATTTAATCTATTGCCTGTTAAAGGACTGTTTCCTACCAGTATCTTTTAGCCACTGTGAATAAAATATCACTAATATTGTATTTTCTCTGCAAATCATTTTGTAAATGTGATTTTACTTTTGTTCAAATATTAATGGAATGACCAAGCAGGAGTTCATATGGGTGTACTCCATAAAATATGTTATTATGCATGCCATGTTTACATTTTTGTTTAATTCCAGTTGATTTTCAAAATGTATTTTAATGGCATTGAATTATTTTCAGTTTTAGCTGCAAAGAATAAAAAATCTTAATGTTTTGTCCCTCATTCACAAATTCTGTTTGGTTTTGAGTTTCTCTTTTAACTTACTCATTCTCCTATGTACTAATATCTCAAGAATTTAGTCTACGTTTTTCTAATGCATAGCAAGGACAAACAAATTTCACACAATTGTGACATTTGGACTGGTACATTGTATTTATTGCGGCATTTATTTGTGTGCGATACCTTTAAGAACACAGTTTTATCAGCTGTGGTTTTGTTAGCCATTTTCATATTTCATATTTCAATTCCTGATGAATTTCTGATTTTAATGGATTTCCCTATTTTTCTACAATTGGTGATTATTTGGCTTATTTAGGAGAATAGAATTGTATTATTTTTTCTGCTGCTTTGACTAAATAAAGATCTGACAAGAGGAAATTTATCTTAATAAATAGTTCATTGCGGATTATAGTCTGAGGGATATAATCCATTGTAGCAGGCAAGGCATGGTGCCGGGGCAGGGGCAGGGACAGGGCACAGCCTGATCTCATTTCATTCATACACAGGGGGCAGAGATTAAACAGAAATCAGGCTATCAGTCCTCAGCCTACTAAAGCTTTCACACACTACTGCCAACTGGGAACAAAGTTCAGACATATGAGCCTATGGGGACGATCTCATATTGAAAACACAACCTCAGTTATAGTCCATAATCTCCTCGAGAAATTTGACATTATGTCACATCGGGTTTAAGAATGTGGTTCATCTTAAAATGACATTAGATCATTATGAAATAGTTGACAAATAGTTTCTTTCTATCTGGTTAAAAATTGTTTCATTTCCCCTGTAGAGTATGTATCAACTGACACAATAAATGATGACCCATTTTCTGTAAACCATGTGCTTCACCCGATAGCTTGCCAGTCTCTTAGGCTCACCTTTCTTTAGTATGAGTACAGGGATTCTAGTTGCTTTTGCAGTCATTTGTACAATGCATCTAACTTTCTTATTTGTAGGAATAGTATGAATTATTTACATGTATAGATTTCCCAATAAATTTATTTTACCTTTTTCTTGAGGTGGGCTCTCTCTCTCTCTCTCTGTCTCTCTTTTTCTGTGTGTGTGTGTGTGTGTGTGTGTGTGTGTGCTAGCCCATGTGTAACAGGTATGTGGAGATCAAAAGACAAAACTCCTGAGTGATTTTTCTCCTTCAACCATATAGATCCTGGGAACAAACTCCCATTTTAACTTTGGCAGCAGACTCCTTACCCTTTTATAACATCTTGCAGGACACATTATATTTTTAAATAAACTTTTATTTTACTGAAGGCAAATCTGAGAAAACTAGGTATGATGATGCACACCACCCACCCAGCACTCAGGCAGTCAGTTCAAGAACATCTAGAAGTTCAAGGCCTTCCTCCATGATTTAGTGAAGTCAGCAAAGAACACATAAAATCCTTTCTAAAACCATCTAGCAAGGAGGGACTAAAGGAACTTTAACATGGATTATGGTGAAATTGGAATAGAACTGATCATTTAATATTATTAAGTCTTTCAATTCAACACTTACTGAACATTTTTAAAATGTCTTTTATAATGTTGTGGCACTAAATATTGAGATGTTTAAATTTATCATGGCATAGTTAATATTTAAATGTTTTAATACATCTTAGTTTACCTTCATCATACTATTATTACTGCCTTAGTCAGGGTGTCTATTCCTGCACAAACATCATGACCAAGAAGCAAGTTGGGGATGAAAGGGTTTATTCTGCTTACACTTTCCACATTGTTGTTGATCACCAAAGGATGTCAGGACTGGAACTCAGGCAGGTCAGGAAGCAGGAGCTGAGCAGAGGCCATGGAGGGATGTTACTTACTGGTCTGCTTCCCCTGGCTTGCTCAGCTTGCTTTCTTATAGAACCCAAGACTACCAGCCCAGAGATGGTACCATCCACAAGGGAACCTCCCCACTTTATCACTAATTGAGAAAATGCCCCACAGCTGGATCTCATGGAGGCATTTCCTCAACTGAAGCTCCTTTTTCTGTGATAACTCCAGCTGTATCAAGTTGACACAAAACTAGCCAGTACAATTACAATAGAAATATATTTTGCTTCATTTTCAAATTCTTCTTCTTGAAACAAATTAAACTTACAGAACAGTTAAGGCCAGAATTAGAAAATTTATTCTTTAGGTATATTTACAATTTGCTTAAATTTTTTGTTTGTTTCATTATTAATGTTTTCTCTTCTTTTAAATATTTTTGGAAAGATTTCAATATTTAAAAATATTTTAAAATATGGATGGATATGTGTCATTGTAGAGATCCGCTGGTTTTTATGTACACAGAATTAATACCTAGAACTATCTTTCACTCTTTATTCTTGGGAATTTGTTCTCATGGGGCTTTCAGTGAAGTGTTGACTTTGATTACCTGTACCTATATGGCAGCTTACAATGACCTGAAAGCTTCTCCATATCTTGTATATCACTCACCTGCTTCTGTCTTTCTGTCTTTCTGTCTTTCATGGGCCTTCACTCACATACACATTCCCATATACAGTCAAAAATACACACACACATATTCATTCCATCTATGAGTTCACTAAAGCCAAGATGTCCACAGGGCTGAGATATACACTGGAATATGGGGGCCCTTTCTCACTCAAGATGTATTTTTTTGTTTGTTTGTTTTCCTCAAAGTATTTGATGGAAGCAAGAGAATTGAAAAAGGACTGAATGGGCATTAAAGTTCATAAGTATATATTAAGTAATATATTTCTCTTCCTTTCAATTCATTATAGTAGAGTTTATCATAGGTTTCAGCTTCTTTTCTGTTTATCTCTTTAATTCACATATTATTCTGGAGTCTACCTTTTTTTTATTAACTTATCTATTTAAGGACATTTGGAATTTTCTTTTCTGTCGACTGTGGAGACAGTGTCTCACTTTGAGTTGAGTTTATTCTCAAGCTTCTACTATCCCTGACAACTTTGTAAGTGCTGGATTACATCCATGTTCTATATCACACTTTTAGTCAGGAGTGTGCTTGCCTTTACTTTTACTTTTTTTTTTTAATTTCCAAATATTTGATGATTTACCACATATTTATAATTGTATCTCCTAATTTTTAAAATGGTTGACTCTTTATATTTTTGTATTTATTTTATATGTATTTGTTTATGTGTTTATGCCTGCTTATCTGTATGTGGACCATGTCCATGCAGGTTCCTGGGGAGAACAGAAAACTTACTGAATTCCCTGGAGTTTGAGTTATAGGTGGTTACCAACAGCCTGATGTGGGTGCAGGCAACAGAATTGGGATCCTCTACAAAAGCAGCAAGCATCCGAAAACCCTGATCCATCTCTCTAGCTCTTCTTTGCTCTATTTGAGGCTGGTGACCAGTCTTTCAGCATTGGGCTGGAAGACAGCTTGGCCATTAAAAGCTAAGGCTCAAAATCCTGAAGACAAAAGGATTATACACTTTGTTGTTCAATGACATATTTTCAAACTATCTATTATTTCATGTCTTGTTGTTAAAATATTTTGTAACTTTACTGGTATTTAGGCTACTATAGCATAGATACAGATACAGATATAACCAAAGGCATTAATTGGAATTGTATATATTTCCTTCCCTGTGATTCCAGCTTGTTAAGAATTTCAAAGCATTACTTTACTTTTAGATGTACAAATATTTAAATGATCAGATATTCCTGAGCAGTGGACAGTTTATGACAAAATAACTATTAATCACTGGCTTAATTACATTGCTCTAGTTTGATCAAATAAAATAATACATTTCCTATGTGGTTATGCAACCCACCCACTTTCAGAAAAATCAAACCTGAGTAATTTTGACAATGGCTGCATGTCAGTCTGAGATCTCTCAATCTGTTCTTTTCTAGTTTATGCTGTGTCTGACAATGGACAATTATTGTCTTAATTATGTCCTGTTATATTAATGTTGTTTTCTCTGATGATATTATCAATATTTCCACTAAGTCTTTGATTTTTAATAAGTTGATTATGAGCTTTTGAATTATTGTTTATCTTTATATTGTTTTGAATTTACCAAACACTTGAACATGTTGAACACATTGTACAGATTTATACAAGAGGAATATTATATCATTTTGTTTTCAGTGTTTACTACTCTATTATCTTTATCATAAAATTTTCTACATATAATTTAATAGGTATATCAATTTGCATTGTCATACATACAATTACAGTTTGATGTAAGGATTAAGGAGAGAAGCTAGTAAGTGCACAGGTATTCATTCGCTGGGTTCTGGACTTTGGATATGCTGTGACTAACCAGCTGTTTCAAACTCTTGCTTCTGTGATTTGCACACAGTGATTGATTATACATTGAAAATGTATTTTTTATTTCAGAAATTCACATTTGTTTGTATTTTTGTGTTTTTCAACAGTGTTTAATATGCTTAGACACAGTTAATTTTCACTTGAAATATTACATATTTTCATTACAAAAATTTCATTTTTGATTTTTTCTTTGTATTTCACTACCAAAGATTTTCATCTGCATGTTCCTCAAAGGGGTTAATTACTAAATATCTCTCTAATAGTTTGCATAAATCCTGCTGTCCCCAACATTGTTCTGCTTGGGTATATTCCTAAAGACTTGTTCCGAGGGAGAAAATGAGCTTATAATTCTCCAAACATATAGAATATTTTGCTTTTTTATAAATTATGCATTGTTGAAAATTCTCTATTGAAATTTAATTTTATTTAACTTTAAAAAGGTAAACTTTCTTCTGTTAGGTAAATCAATGTCTAAATACTGAGCCAAAGACTATGATATTTTCTCATAGATCAGTGGTGTTTTTTTCTAGACATCCCAAATTGTGAGCTTGGGCTTGCTAGACACAACTGATTCTCACTGAACCCACAGATGAGTGAGACAGTCATGGTTCACTTGAGTTCCACATCCATGCCCCATCTTCTCTACCAATACAATGCAAAAGATGCAGCTTGTCACTCGAGAACTTGCCCAGTGTGGAAGTTCTTCTATTTTCCTATACCTGAAAACAGTTGTTTTATATAATTTTTAGTGGTTTACAGAGGAAAGGATAAACTGAAATGCTTTCCTTATTACATAATTTGAGAACCCATTATTGATCCATCTTCTTTTTCAAGAAAATGTGATGTAATTTAAGTTATTGCACAGTTTATAGAAAGTAATTTTAGAAATGTAAATCAACTCATTGGTGCAATATCTAGAACAAGAGCCTTTTTTTGTCTACTTTTACATACTATAGGTATGGAAACACCACCACAGAGCTCGTATGAATTATACTTCCAATAACATTAACCCAAAGACAAAATATGGACAGAAATTCTCAACTGAAAAGAATTACATAAGTTTTAAACAACCTATGTGCAGTGGAAATATATCTATTCATTTCTTTAAGAGATGACTGTGATCTCCTTTAATTATTCTTGACATCACTGCCTTCAAAACTTGAAATATTTAACGGTATAGAGCTACGTGTGCACTTTTCAAAATATTTTATGTGTATATGTGTGTGGTATGTATGTGTGCGTGTTCACATATCTATATTTACATATGCACATAGAAGCCAAAAGTTGATATTAAGTATCTTACTTGTTCTAATGTTACTTATTGAGGCAGGGTCTCTTGAAGAACCTGGAGCCCAGAACACCTAGCCAATCTGCTCTTCTCCTGGCCTTTCTCCACCTCCCAAATGCTAGGTTTCAAGGTGTCAACCATGCTTTCCTGGAATTTATTTAGACCTCAGGTACTTAAGGCAGTGTGGAAAATGGCTCATACTCTGAGACCCTTCCTCAGCCACAAAAGTATACACATTAAGTACTTATTTCTTTTCCTACTATTGGTTTTGTATGAAACCCTGAGAAACCTGACTTCCAAAGCAATGACTCCTAACCATTTTACCTTACAAAAAGGATGGAAATTAATTAAACTCACCCTACTGCATGCCCCGGTGGTAGATTCACAGACTGTGAGGATGGAGATGTTCTGAGGCCGATTCAACCACCTGACCACTGTCCTGGTGTTGCTCACCCATTTAACCATGGTGATGTAATATTCTCTAGTTTGGAAACAAAAAAATAACACTTACATTTAGAGCATGATAATCGTAAATACTAGTAAGAACCATGTGCTGTTTTAGATGCAATAACTCAAATGTTATAAGGATATTGTATTCTGTGTACATATGTGTATATTCTTGTTTAAATATTCACATATACAATTTAAAATAAATTATAAAGGCATATATATACATACATATATATGATAGGTGAAGAATGTGAGAATGAATTATTTACCAGAAAAGCAATTTAAAAAAAAATAGAAACTAGCCTACACTTGACTTTTCTAAAAACATGTTTATTGACTGGGACTAGAAAGTGAAAAACAAGTATATAATTTTAAAGTCATGTTATATTTTGTTGAAAGAACAACTCATAGCTAAAAAAATTGCAAAATTTAATCTTTGGCTTAATGGTTATTCTTTATGTACAACTTTAATGTTTTGTCTTATGTATAAAGTCTTTGCCTATAGGGGTATTCATGGTATGTATCTTGGTTAATCTTCTTGACAACTAGATAGTACTTTATTTTTTTTCTTTGTTTGTTTTTTGATTTTTGTTTGTTTGTTTTTTCAAGACAGGGTTTCTCCATATAGCCCTGGCTGTTCTACAACTCACTCTGTAGACCAGGCTGGCCACGAACTCAGAAACCTGCCTGCCTCTGCCTACCAAGTGCTGGAATTAAAGGTGTGTGCCACCAGGCCCGGCTAGTACTTTAAGTTAGGTTACATATCTCTAGACATGCTAGAGAATTGTGAGAATTTCCATTTTATGAGTTGAAGACTGACTAAACAGTGAAAGTGAGCTGAGCACCAGCATTATTGATCTCTGCTTCCTGACTGTGCTGCCATGTGGTCAGCTGCCTCATGCTCCTGCTACCATGACTGTCCCTCCAATCCCAAGATGGACCATCTCCTTGACATATAAGCCCAAACAAATGCTTCCATTCTTTAAATGCTTTTATCAGGTATTTCATCACAGCAACAAGGAAATTAACTAATACAAGGAAATTTGATTTTGTCAACTATGGATTAAAAACCAGTTCCAATCATTTAGTCATAATATTTTTATCATTCCATTACTCTTCTTGTTTCAAACAGTTAAAAGTTCAATAGAAATCAAACTGAAACATCCGACTGGGTATTAAATCTTTAGCATAGAAAGAATGTTAACTACTAGTATAATTATTTCCTCAGAGTGATGGGAGATTGTTATAAATATGTAATATAAACTTTATTTATAACAAATTTTGATTTTTCTGTTAAGAAATTAACATAATATAATCATAAAACTCAGAGCTCCTACACCTCAAAGCCCAATTATCATAGTTTGGTATATGATAAAATGCAAAGCAACCAACTTTCTAGATACTTCCTCTATTTCATAACAGAGGAGCAGCATTAAAAAAATAACTGGAAAAATGCATTTGTGCTTGATGTATTAAAACCTACATTTGCAGGTTGCAGAGCTCCCTTGGCAGTTAAGAGCACTTACTGCACTATCCTAAAGAGAGGATTTCAGTACCTAGCACCCTCAGGGGGAAGCTTATAGACTCCTCTAATTCAAACTCTGGGGTCTAATGCCCTCTTTTGGCCTGTATGGGCACTGAACCCAGGTGGTATAGACTCATTATATAGGTAAAGACAAATAAAATTAAATCTTAAAAAAACTATTTGAGTTAATAAAAATATTATTTATAGATAGTAAAACCTTATAGCACAAATCTTTTGTCCTAGGACAACCCTGGGCAAGAGATCTAACCTTGTGAATCACACATTTTTTTTGATGCTTTTCTGAACAGCTACAGTTACCTCTAAAATCATCTGTTATCCTGTCAAAGTGAAGGTGTCAGCAGGAGGGTGAGTACAACTTGCAATGGAGTGCTGTCTGACATATTATTTTTCAAGTTTATTCAAAACATATGGGAAGTTTTACAACCAGCTATTTATAAATAGCCAAGAAACTCAGAGAAACTGTAACACCAATTTCTCTAAGCAGTTACTGGATCATCCTTGAATCACATGCAAAGCTGGTTTGGATGTGTTCTTTGACCATCTCACTGTGCCAGGAGGTTCTACAAGGAAGAGTGTCCTGCTCCACTTCTTTCTTCTTATTCTTTAATCTTTTTTTTACAGTCCATTTTTTTATCCACCTCCTAGTCTGCCCTCTGACTGTTCCACATCCCATAACTCCTCCCCACCCTGTCTTCTTCAAGAGGAGGCCCCTATCCCCTAACCCCACCCCAGAAGACCTCCCAACTCCCTGGGGCCTCAAGTCACTTGAGGGTTAGGTACATCTTCTCTCACTGAGTCAAGACCTGGCAGTCTACTGCTATATATGTGTTGAGGGAATCACCATCCCAGACCTTAGCCATACTACAGAACAATAGTGATAAAAACAACTGCATGGTATTAGTACAGAGACAGACAAGTTAATCAATGAAATAGAATTGAAGACCCAGAAATAAAACCACATACTTATGGACTATTTGACACAGAAGCCAAAAATATACAATGGAAAGAAGAAAGCATCTTCAACTAATAGTGCTGGTCTAACTGATAGGCTGTATGTAGAAAAAAAGAAAATAGATCCTGTTCTACTTTCAGTGCTTTGTATCAACAAATTTATTTTGAGTGTGTAAATATATTTAACAGTCTGACCAATAAATTCCTAAAGGAGCCAGCTAGTTGACTTGGAGGTAGGAGTGGTTTATAAAATTCTTGGCCTGTCACTCAAACAAAGTAAGGACATCCAAATCATATATAACTCCTACACAACATTATTGGAATGCACACAGACACAAAAAGCAGAAATGTAAGCATCAGTCTTTCATGGATCATATACAATAAGGCTTTGAGATAAAGTAAGAGTATGCCCCATACACAACTAGGAAAAACAAGGTTGAAATATAATGATTCAGATATTCCTAGATGGCAGATATAAATGCTCTAAAGTTTTATAAAGTTAATACTAGTGCTTTAAAGATTTATGAGCCTTACCCCCCAGTTGTATTAAAATTAACATGAACATTGGAAAGGTTACTCAATGATCATAAAAAAAAATCAAAGTCCTCAGCCTTTGGGGAAAGGCTACATTGGCAAATTAATTTTAGCCTACAGAAAAATTTATCTCAATTTTCTCAACAGAACAACATGGGGCAAATTGAGATGCAAGGATAACAAGAATGAGTTTTAAAGTAAATAGCAAAACAGCAGAATTTCAATATTTGTCTGAAATATTCTTAGACAAACCTTCGCAATTCCTTCACAGAAAATGATACACTTCACTGCATACATAGCCTGACCTATATTAGCTTCCCAAAAGATTTGATATTTGGAGAACAATTCAAATCCTAACCAGCCATTCTTGTTGAGCGGTGTTTTTAAGTGGATATAAATGTAAATATAATTTTTTAAAGATAAGCATAATTGTTTTGTACTCAAACATTTCTATTGATCTTTGATTAGGTGATATAGTTAATTTATACATGTTAACTCATGTTTATAAACATTTATCCTAATATGATATACCTTAGTATACACCATATTTACTATCTAGGCATCACTTTCTACTCCGTATATAAAATCTGAACAGTGACAGCTGTTTCTGCAAACAAATTTGCAGATTTAAAAGGGATGGTCTCCAAATATGGAAACGTTGCACTAAGTTGATGCAAATACATAACATGGAACTTAGAGGTTGACATGTAGGCATTGAGGAAAGGCAGCTGTTCTTGCTGAGATACTCCCTTTGTTCTACACATTCTGTACACCAGGATCCCTGATGCACATCTTACTTTAATTCCTAGCACACATACTTTTAGCTCATAAGCAAAGGCTGAGTCATAGAGGCAGAAACAATCTGGTTAAAGGGACAATACACTAGCCTTCAGAGACTTTCTGTTGTTTCTCAGAAGATTCAAGTGTCCAAAGCATGTATAATGGACTCTCAGAATCACTTCAGTATGGGTGTGCTGGAATCAGACCTTTGTTAGCAGTCTTTCTGCCTGCTTTCCCTCCTCCCTTCCTTTGTTTCTCTCTGAAGTATGTGTGTCACTCTTTAACTCTCTCATCGCTCCTTTTTTTTTCCACAGTATCTAAGTACCCTAGTGGCTTACCAACTCAACGAGACTATCCAACAAGCACCTGGGAGCTGCATATTTGCCTATTTCTGCCTTTCTAGTGCTAAGATTATATGTATATACATATAATCTCCTGAGGATTAAACTCAGGACCTTCTTGTTGCACAACCAGCACTGTCTTGTTTGAACCACCTCCCTAGACCTCATATACACATGTGTTTTCCAAACATGTCTATACAACTATACATGTCATTCTATTCCAGAGCACCCAGGAATTCTATCCTAAGTGTTCTATAATGCCCCTCCTGACATACTCAGAATGGATGGCATCCCAAGTCCTCTGTTGATATTATATACCACTTGAATGAAAGGTTCTTTCATTTGTTCCCATGAAAACAGGTGAATTAATGACTTTCCTGAAGTCCAGATCCTTCTCAAAAGAATCAGAAACTCAGACCAGATATATGCCAAGAAACTAGAAAAATACAGAAGAACAATGCCATCAATCCCAGAAGACAGGAACTGTTTCTGAGTTACATCAGTGATGCAGGTGATGAGACTAAACCTTTAATAAGTAAATGCATTGATAAGAGACACAGAATGACTGGAGGCAAACAGATAATGTTGCTGGGCCAAAAAGATAGCTCAACAGGTGGAGATCCTTGTTCTGCAACTAGAGTTAATTCCCAGGATCCACTTGTTGGAAGATTTGAATCCACTCAAGCAAGTTGTCTTCAGACATCCACATACATTTCCACACAATGTGCATACAAACTAAAAACTTAAAAAGATAGTTTCCTCAAAAGAATATGATGGTTCTCTAATGTCCTCAGGACTCATCATTAAAAAAATAAAAAAAAAAAAGTATCTTTTTCTAGCATTAAAGTGTATACTTTCAACTTTCTACTCATTTTCTAGAAAAAAAATCCAGTGTTTGCACTATCTTAAACTAATAGTGTGAGCATTTCCAAAATACTCCTACTTCTTCAGATGATCTGAACCATCCTACTTCCACTGAGTTTGGTTCTGGGGATACTAGAAAGGAACTGGATCATTATGTTAGGTCATGTCCAGTATAATTTTACCCAGAATCATTACAGACTGTGTTTTAAATAAAGATGAGACGCATGATGGTGCAATGTGTATTATCAAAATTTATGCTGAAGACATCCTGTCTGCATAGTCTATGTATATTTGATGACATGACTTAACAGGGTTAGGTATAAACAGAGGGAAATGAAGACGGAGATTATAGAAAATAACTGACTTCCTCCAAGTTACCAAATAGTGTTTGTTTAAACTAGTATATTTTTCAATTGTTTTATATATTTACATGTACTAGTGCAATGTATTTCATCATGTTCACCCCTCCCTCCCTAACTCCCAAATTTTCTGTGCACTCACTCTCAAATGTCCCTTGTTGGATCTAAGTGGCAAAATCTAGTCACACACCATGTGACAGTTATCACATGGGAAGTTTATTAAAAGAGAGGAGTAGGAGAGTACAGAGGTTGCCTCTCAGTGTAGGAAGGGAAGAAGGGAAAGAGAAGAGAAGCACAGGTTTTTATCATGGATGTGGTGCATGTGCAGGAGGACACGATAGTGAGACTACAATGTTGCCTATTTGCATCTAGGGATGATGTGCCTTCTCACCAGATCTGTTGGGTTGATCATGGAGGTGCTTGATTGTCCTCCAGGTTCCAAGGACTGGCCATGGAGGTGCCTAATTGCAAACACTCCTCTAAAACCCTGCCATTTACTTAACTTCTCTGTATATCTCTTCATGTGTGTGTGTGTGTGTGTGTGTGTGTGTGTGTGTGTATTTCTTAGTCAGCTTTTCTACTCCTGCACAAACATCATGACCAAGAAGCAAGTTGGGGAGGAAAGGGTTTATTCAGCTTATACTTCCACACTGCTGTTCATCACCAAGGGAAGTCAGGACGGGAACTTAAGCAGGTTAGGTAGCAGGAGCTGATATAGAGGCCATGGAGGGATGTTACTTACTGGTCTGCTTCCCCTGGCTTGCTCAGCTTGCTTTCTTACAGAACCTAAGACTCCCAGCCCAGGGATGGTCCCACCCACAAGTGACCCTTCCCACTTGATCACTAATTGAGAAAAATGCCTTACAGCTGGATCTCATAGAGGCACTTTCCCAACTGAAGCTCCTTTCTCTGTGATAACTCCAGCTTGTTTCAAGTTGAAACACAAAACCAGCCAATACAATTGACACCTTGTCAACTTGACAAACACATCACTATTAAGCCTCAAACCTTACTTTCTTATTCATCCCAAAGATCTAAATAACTTTAAAAGTCCCACGGTCTTTACATATTAAAAGTTCAATCCCTTTAATATGTTCAATACCTTTTAAAATTCAAAGACTCTTAACTGTGGGCTTCACTAAAATATTTTCTTCCTTCACGGGGGAAAATATCAGGGCAAGGTCACAATCAAAAGTAAAAATTAAAATCCAACCATCCAATGTCTGGGATTCAACTCATGATCTTCTGGGCTCCTCCAGGTCTACCCTTTGTATCACACAGCTTGCTCTCTATGCTCCAGCTACCTGTACTCCACTGCTGCTGCTGTTCTCGGTGGTCATCTCATGGTACTGGCATCTCCAAAATACTTCATGACCTCTTCAGTCCTGGGCCATCAATTGCAACTGAGGCTGCACCTTCACCAATGGCCTTCCATGGCCTCTCACAATGTCAAGCTTCAGCTGCTCTTCGTGACCCCTTCATGCCTTCAAAACCAGCACCACCTGGGTCACTCTTACACATTACGAAGTCCTGCTGCAGCACAAGGTATAACCTTGGTTATCTCTGGAACACAGCCTCTGTGCTCTCAGAAAACACTCCCCAGAAGATTTCACCACAATGATGCTGGTCTCTTCTTAATTACCACTAATTTCTTAGCTCCAGCTAACCAGCATCAATAGTCCCATTAATGTAAAGGTTTTGCTTTAGCAGTTCTGTTATCTTGTTAACCAAGATAATTCTTCAGCCCCAGCTAACCAGAACCACAGAATAGTCACAATCAAAATAGCAATGGCCCTAAAAAGAGTCTTTAATCTTCCCTATGAAATTTTACAAGCCAGGCCTCCATCTTCTGCACTGTTCTCAAAATTATCTTCCAAGCTCCTACACAACATTCGACAGAGCCCTTAACACCGAATGGATCTTCTGCCGCAAAGTTCCAAATTCCTTCCACAGTCCTACCCAAAACATGGTCAGGCTGTCACAGGAATACCCCACTATGCTGGTACCAATTTGTCTTAGTCACGGTTTCTATTCCTGCACAAACATCATGACCAAGAAGCAAGTTGGGGAGGAAAGGGTTTATTCGGCTTATACTTCCATACTGCTGTTCATCACCAAAGGAAGTCAGGATTGAAACTCAAGCAGGTTAGGCAGCAGGAGCTGATGCAGAGGCCATGGAGGGATGTAACTTACTGGCTTGCTTCCCCTGGATTGCTCAGCTTACTTTCTTATAAAACCCAAGACTGCCATTCCAGAGATGGTCCCAACCACAGGGGTCCTTTCCCCCTTGATCACTAATTGAGAAAATGCCTTACAGCTGGATCTCATGGAGGCACTTCCCCAACTGAAGCTCCTTTCTCTGTGAAAACTCCAGCTGTGTCAAGTTGACACACAAAACCAGCCAATACAACACATAACACACTGAACTCTCTTTCCTTCAGCAGCCATAGACTCCCCAGAATATAACTACAGATGGGGCCTTATGAATGTTTTCCCTATTCATGCTGCAATGCTGACAGGTATTATCTTGTGTAGGCAAACATACTGTTAAGAGTTGATACATTCATGCTCCCTGTCAAGGTACTGTAAAAAGCTTCCTTATGGCATTCTTCAAGCAAACATAGCATCAGTTTATATTCCCTATCCCTATATGATTCTCCCCAATCCAGCTCCTTACTGTTCTCAACTTGAACCTCTCCTTCACTTTCCACAATAATTTTTTAAAGTCTCTTTACCCCTCCTCAATGGCTCAGTTCTAAGTTTACTGGCCTCTATCCACATCTTTTCCTCTTCTTTTTCTTTAATCCTCATTGTCATTTTGTTTCTGATGTGTTTTGAGACAAGGTCTCACATATCCCAGACTGATTTCAGATTTGTGAGGTCACCCTGAAATTCTGAGGCCCTCCTATCTCTACCTTCCAAGGCTAGTTGTACAGGCATGTATCATCACACTCAGATTTTGTGGTGTTCATCATTGAGCCAAGGACCTTATTAATGACAGCCAGGCATTTTATCAACAGAGCTAAGTTACAAGCCCCTCTATTGTCTTTACCTGTTTATTTTTATTATAAAACAACTCAAAAAGAAAAGGGTAAAGGAATAAAATATTAAATAGTTCCTATGATTGCTTCATCCTTTATTGTTTGAGAAATGCATACATGTAGATAATCAGTTTGATGAAACCTATCCCTTCTCTACTTCCAATTGCTCACCTGTGCCCCCACAATGTCCTGTGCCTCTCGAAAACCTCACTGAGTCTGCTTAGTGCTGCATTCATGTGCATAGACTTAGGACCATCTACTACAGCCTGCAAACGTCTCAGAAGCCTCATCCTGTAAGAAAAGTGTTTACTCTTCACTCAGCAGACATCACCTGCCAATTGCTCCTGAGCTAGAGTTTAGTACTTACAATGGCCTTTTCCCATCTGTTCTATGATCAGTGTTGCTTTATCCTGTGCAGGTCTTGAACATGCTGCTTGACTTGTGATTAATTACTCACGTCTGCTAAACCAAGCTCACAAATAGAACTTTCTGTTTGGTTCATTCAACCCTACTATGCACAGTTTGTCAATTCTGAACCACTTTAAGGGTTTTTTTTTCCTTTTGAGTGTGGATAATGTACTCTGAGATTGGATTAAATGGTCTAATCTCATTGGATTTGTGCTAACAAGTGATGCTAAGATTCTATCACAAGCATTCATTCTCCCTGGGTTTTGTCTTTCCTATTCATTACAAAAATAACTTTATATTAGGTAGTTAAAGAGGGTCCTTAATCAGAAGCATTGCATAAGTTTTATTGCCTTCCAAACTAACAACTTCCATACTCATCAGATTGTAATAAATGTGCCCAACTGTGATTAAATTTCCCAAAATATGTCAATATTCAAATAAATTTTTACCAGTAAGACACTTTGAGTTAATTATAGATATCGTCAAAACAAACAATAAGATTAGTCCCATCTTACCAAGAATACTGTGGGTTGTGCTATACACATACATATGTAGTGTGGATTATGCTACACACACACACACACACACACATATATATATATACATATACATATATATATATGTAATATTTGCTATAAACAACACACAAAATGGGAATGTTTGATGGATTGTAAAGGAAATGAGGTAGGTATGCTATTTATGAACAGCCAATCTTCAAGATTAGCTACAAGTTTCATCTCTAGGGACTTGATAACTTGATTATAACACTGAATGAAGCTCCTTAGAAGTTTGAGACATTTAGGTGTTCAGTGTATAAATAATCATTTATGTCAGGTTGGTGATAAAGATGTTTCCTATATTAAATTTATGATTTGGACACATTTTTTTCTGATATGTTCATTCAGATGTATGCATGCTACAGTGTATATGTTGGAACTGGGGACAGAAATGAAAGCCAAATATAATTCATCTACTTTTACAGTGTTTAAAAACAGGGTCTCTTGCTGTTTGACACTGTGGGCCTCCACATTTGTTGACCCATGAGCTTCCAGTTATTCTCTTGTTGCTGGCTGCCACCTTACCACAGGTAAACTGACACATGCACAATATAACATCTATCTCTATGTATGTTTTGAGGATCAAAAACCTGTCCTTATGAGATTTATACCCTGAGCCATCTCCCCAGGACCTTTTCAAATGTCATGAATACAAAGGCTTCTGATCTTGAAATAAGTCGTATTTCATTCAATTGTTCTGCTTGCAGAAGAACAAGAAATGGTAGAGTAAACTACATACAATGTAGAGAATTTCATCTTGTGGAGTTTGTTGTTTGTTTGTTTGAATGATTTTAAAGTAATGCTCCTATAGCCCAGGCTGGCTCAGATCTCCCTATAAAACTGAGGATGACCTTGAACTTCTGATCCTCCCCACTCTCCTTTCAAAGGTACTAAAGATGTGAATCACCATATCAAGTTAACACAGTGCTAGGGGTGTATAGAATGCAGGACTTAGCTCATGCCTGGCAATCACTCCACCAACTGAGCTGCATTCCCAATCACAGATTCCCCTTTTGATATAGCACCATTTAAATAGAATGGAGTAACTGTAATCTAGTAGAAAATTCTATGTAAAATTAACCTGTGTCTTAATCTCCTTCAAATCTCCAGACGATGTCCTCTCCCAATCACTAATAGCTTTCGTCATTTTGTGGTACCTCTAATCACCTTGAGACTAAATACTTCTTAGGAATAGCCAGACACCCAGAATGACTTCATTCCCAAAGGATGGAGGCAACCTCAGCTTAATTTCCAAGCAGAATAGGTGGTACTGATCACATCATTCTCTAAATGGCAACAAAATGATAATTGGATGGGAAATATCTAATTTCTCCTTTAAAGTTGAATTGAAATTGCCTACCTTGATTTAAAAATGTCGGGTGGCATCAGCTCCAATGTATGAGTTGGTCCATACAGGTTTACAACATATAACTTCACTGATGGGTTCGCTTGACCTGCCTTTGAGAAAATAAAAGCTGTGATATGTAATATATAAGCATTAACCTATGTTAAAATAAAGAAAAGAAAAACAGAAACTTCAACTGGTTTAATTTCTCTCTGTCTCTGTTTCTCTGTCTCTGTCTCTCTGTCTGTCTCGGTCTCTGACTCTCTGTCTCTGTCTCTGTCTCTGTGTGTGTGTGTGTGTGTGTGTTCCTCTTTACTTGGAATAAAAAGTTAATTTCTTTGAAATGGAAATGATTTTTAAATTCATCCACTTGATTACTTTTAATTGTTTTTGCAGATTGCTGCTTCTGAAGCATTTAAGAGAGACAATTAAAGGTTATGGGAAATGAGGGTGGTTTTACTCATGAGTTGGTGCTGTTGAGCTCTTTTTTCAAGGCTGTAGAAGGTCTGAGCATGCAAAACAGCAAGTAGACCAAGCAAGTGCTCACATCATAGAATAAAGACTTCGGTTTGAAGCTTTATATAGACAGGAAAGAAAGGGAAGGAAAGGGAAGATAAGGAACAAGGAAAGAAGCCAGTAGAAAAAATGTGGTGAGTGGAAGAAAATGGGGATGCGGAAGAAGTAAAAGACATAAAAAACTGAAAGAGAAGAAAAATAAGGGAACAAGAAAGAAAAGGATAGGGAAAAGGAAAGAAGAAGGCAGCGATAAGTCCCA
This sequence comes from Mus caroli, assembly GCF_978045245.1. Classification (NCBI taxonomy): domain Eukaryota; kingdom Metazoa; phylum Chordata; class Mammalia; order Rodentia; family Muridae; genus Mus; species Mus caroli. Next base: position 120,017,596 of record NW_028227256.1, read on the forward strand.
CCTACAAGGATTATAGATATCCTACCCAAAACAGACTGTTACATGTTGTCCTCTGAACTACACATGTGTGCCAACACACAAATAAACACATAATTATAAATAAATAAGTGCAGAATTATGAAAAAATCTTACCACATGCGTCAGATGCTACATGTTTAAAATTGAAAAGAGCATAATGGATTCCATTGCAATAATGTGTCCCATCTTTTCTCTTTAAGCTTTCCTGATTACTAAATGGGTGACTCATATATTTAAATGACCCTTTAAGGTGAAGAAGCAGCCATCTCTGAGTGTGTGGCAGGAAGAGTAGAAGTGCATGTTTAATTTGTTTTCAGTTAATCAAAATTCCATTAAAGGAACAATAACTACCAAGTATGGTGGCTCGTACACTCCTAGTTTGTAACATGTTCTAAAGGATTATGGCCTAGGTTTGTCATTAAATATTCCTACTTCAGTACAAAAATTATTATAATCATTTTTCTAAATACAAACAGAGATGACAAAGCAAATTCACTAGTACTATGAGAGCTGAGACTTAAACACACAGACTAGTTATCCCTTGTGTTAACTCCCAGGCAATGACAAATAGTTACAGAATACTCTGTGAGCAAGAGAGGAATTAAGGTCAGCTCCTTTGAGTATTTCTCAACCAGTTTGCATGGTAGAATGAAAGAATGACCTCATGCTGGGCTTGGGAACTTGCTCAGTGTTTAGATCACTTGCCATGCTAGCAGAAGAACTGGAGTTAGGTTCCCCAACACATAAATAAGTGGGAGGTGAGCTGGTGGTTGTCTTTTCCTGCCACAGACTCAAAGACTGTTTATGCTGAACAGAGGTGCTGTTTCTACACCTCTCCATGGTCATTTAAATATATGAGTCACCATTTAATAGTCAGTAAATGTTAAAGAGAAAACCTGGGCACATTAAGGCAACAAAATTCCAGCCACAAAAGGTGGAAAACAGATCTTCAGAGAAAGCTGACTAATAAGACTAGTCATATCAGTTAGTTCTGGGTTTGATTGGGAGACCCTATATCAATGAATAAAGTAAAAGAGTAATTTAGGATTATACTTGACATTAACCTTGGACTGCCACATACACACACTCATGCATCCACAACAAAAACAAAGTAATTTCTTGACTAATAAAAGCAATTATGAGGAACAAAATTTACGTACATTTTTGTTTGGTTATTTTTCTAGGTAGATCAATTGAGTTAAAATTTAAACTTTGTTTTATGAGGTAACTTGGCCATGTAGACTCTTCATTGCCAGCAGCACCAATTTATATCATCTGGTACCTTGCAAACACAAACCCCTGGTCCCCATCTTACAGATCTAGAATTAGACTCCCCAGGTCTAATTAGATCTACACCAGGAAACAATTGATCAGGAAACAATTTTGATCAAACACTGTTCCATGTGTGTACATCTGTTCCCTATCTATTATCTATAATAATCTATTATCTATATCATATATCTATACCTATTTGTACTTTATCATCTAATATTTCTTATCTATTACCACCCATTCATCATTTTACCCATCTATTAACCTTTTATTCCTACAACACATTTACTATTTATATGCCAATTATCTACCATATAACATATCTATAATATACATATATATAATATGTATATCTAGCATCTCTTATCAATACATCTTTTATGATCTGTCTACCTATCATATATCTATCTATCTATCTATCTATCTATCTATCTAATCTGTTTGTAATCTATCAGTTTATCACATACATTTCATTATCTTCTCATCTATTTATTATCTATCTATTCTCTAGCCATCACATAAAATCTCTGTCTTAGCATTACTATTGCTTTGATGAAACCCATTACCAAAATCAACTTGGGGAGGAAATGGCTTATTTTGCTAACAGTAAAATAAAATATTTCATTATCAAAAGCAGTGAGGATGAGGACTCACACAAGGCAGGAGCCAGGAGGCAGGTACTGTTGAAGAGGGCACAGAGAAGTGTGTTGTTCACTGTCTTTCTCAGGCTGCTTTCTTGTAGAATCTAGGATCATCAACCCAGGAATGGCATTACCCATCTCTGGATGGTCCCTCCCACATCAATCACAAAATATGAAAATATTCTATAGTCTTTCCTACAGTCTGATTTTCTGAAGGCAATTTCTTAATTGAGGTTCCATTCTCTCAGATGACTCTAACTTATATCAAGTTCACATAAAACTATCTAACACACTGTCATCATTTTTCTATCATCTATCATCTACTATGAAGCCATCTACCAGTTATTTTTCTAACCTGTCTATTTTAACACCTATGTCTCACTTACATCTATCCTTTTTATGCAATATATAATTTTTTGTCAACTACTATTTTCTATATTATCCAACTTTCTCATTATCTATCTATCTATCTATCTATCTATCTATCTATCTATCTACCTATCTATCACATGGGTATTATCTATCCATAAATATACTTACTCTATTGTTAGCTAAGCATACCTCACTAGCATCAGAAGTTAGTTTTTATGAGACTAGATCCAGAGGGGCTGTATCTCGTCTTTAGCAAAAGGTTGACATGACCAATGTTCATGATTGGAACATGTTTTGAGATCTGGATCACCTAAATCCTAAATATGTGAGTCAGGAGAATCTAATTTAAATTTGTCTCTGCTATACTGTACCATAAAGTACATGATTAAAATTCCAATACACAGTTTACCTACTTTTCAAAAGTGAGACAGATATTTATCTGAGAATATGTCAGAACACAGACATTGTGAGAAAAATGTTTTCTTTAGTTAAATGTAGTATTGTTACATAAAGTAACAAAGAGATGGCAGAATAAACTATCTAAAACAGGATATGGCAATGAATTGAAATGATTGGTGTTTTTATGACAGAATCTTACCCAGTTAGAAAAATTTGTTCTTATATTTTAATCATTTAATACACTAACTAGACAAATAAGAGCATTAAAATAGATTGGATTTTCTAGTGAACTCTTTCCAATAGCTTATGGTTTACTTTGCCAAAGACACACACATCATTTCTTTAAGGGAATCAGCCACTGAAACTGTAAATTTGCATCTGTGAAGAGTGACTGATATCCCAATCAGCTTCCATCCGCATGCAAATTAAAAAGTTTATGGAGGAGACCATTTTTATATAAAAGCACCCCAGTGAAGCATCAGGCTGCCTCCAAAATTTGGCTATTCAGCACTTCATAATCTCAGTTAAAATTTTACATTTCCATGGAGTTTGGAATTAAGCAAACTTAGTGAGTTCATTTTCACCTTTTAATATTTGAATCATTCAGAGAGTGTGCAAATGAGACAGCTCATCTCTTTGCTTTCCACATTCCCATTTGCCACAAAGACTGCAAATCCACAGAATCCCATCCTCCATGATTCTGAAATGCAAGCCTCAATAATAATTAACCTTGTTTTACTGGCAACTAAATTGTCATTAAACGAGATAATGTTTTAATTAAGAAGATTAACCTGAGGTTACAGAGAGAGAACTCTGCATCTCCTTTGTGCTGAGTTGCTAATGATAGGGTATTTTATGAGCACCAAATCGTGCTGAATTAAATAAAAATCCAAATATATTTGTTTGGTGTGAGTGTTTCATCAGTAAATCTGATCATGCTGAGTTTTGCTGCACCAGTTTTTAAATCTAGCTTAATTTAATAGGAACTCAGCATTATCTCGATTTCTAAAGTGACACTCTCTGAAAGTTTATTGTATGCAAGCAAATTGAACCTGCATTTGTTATGGGAAAACTAATGATCATTTAAAACTAGGGTAGATGGAGAGTAAGTTTGAAAATTAAATGGCATACTCCAAGAGATACTGACCTACCATGTGAGTAGTACAAGGGCCCAAACACTAACATTTTTTTTTGAAACTGGTGACTTGATGGGTGGTTCTCTCACATAAAAGCCACACCTAGACAAGGGTCTTTTCTCTTAGCTTTGACTACTAAAATGCCTGTTTACTTTATAAAAATGTTTGGGGATTTGTGGGCATGCCATGCACATGACCTGAAAAGTATATGTGTATGTGTGTAGACAACAAGGTGCAACCTCAGTGTCATCCTCAGAAACACAGCTCACATCCTTGTAAATAAGTCGTCATTGTCTGGACCTCCCAAGGAGGCTATGATGTCTACCCAGTGAGTCTCAGGGATCTTCCTATCTCTATCTCCCCAGTGCTGATCACAAGCTTTAGAAAACCAGGATTCTTTTTTTGGATAATACAATGACTAGGGGTAAACTATGAACTATCTCCTTAGCTCCAGGTTTTAATATTAATACTTTCATTGGCAATCAGTGCCCAGTCTGTAAGTTTATTATGCTGTGCTGCTCTGCTAATATAGTGATACTCTCTGTTGTCTGTGTATAGCTGAGACTCTATCTGTAAGTGGTGCAAATGGACACATAACAGTATCTAGGAAAGAAAGACAGATCTTTAAGCTTTCTGAGTTTCTATAAAAATAAAAGTTGATCTCTAGGACCATTGTGAATGCTATTTCCCTCTCCTAAAATAGCTGTGAATTATCAAAAAGATGTATTTTTAAGATTGTGCTTATAGATTTGTGTATATGTACAGGCATATGCATGTAGGTATCTGCAGCATCCAGAAGATGACTTCAGATTCTCTGGAGCTGTATTTACAGGCAGTTGCAAGGTAATCAACCTGGATGCTAGGAATAGAACCTAGGTCCTCTGTAAGAGTAGCAAGTGCTCTTAACTGCTGAGCCATCTGCCTACCTCATAGATATGCCTTTAAAAATTCGCTTAAACTCTAGGATAGCTGCTTATCCATTCCTATAAAGTACGTGAATGCAATGAAGATTAAATGAGGAAAAGTGCTAGCTTCCTTCAAAACAAAAGTTGTTGTTCTTTTTTTAACTAATATCTATGAGAGGGTCAATTAATTTATATACAGTATAATAACTAATGGAACCATAATTTATCACATGATACTATATATCTATAATTATTTTGTATCTGAGTTCTAGGTGACAAATTTTAATTTTTTCAAATATTTATATTTCTCAATTTATGAATCTTAGTTTTCTTACATGGTGAGAACCAAGATTGTGCATAGCTGAGGGGTTAATTATAAGACACAGATAGGCAAATTATTTTAAAAATAAAAATCAAGCGCAATTCCCTCTCTTGAGAAAGGAATCACTGTATTGTCTCTTCCTAGGGACTGATCTAACTCCATTTTGTACTGAACAGCTGTGTAGGCCTTTTACACTCCTAGCTAGCTCTCCACCTTTTCTGTAACCACTAGACAAGATTTCACCATTGTTAAATTAAGCAAGGAAAGAATTAAAGAGAAAAGAATGCTCAGTTTATCTAATGTGTAAAAAAAAGGCTGGTATATAGTTTACAGGCTCAAATCCTCATCCATAAAAACCTGGCTGAACTTATAACTGTGGGAAGGTCACACAATTTGTTTCTTGCATATGATGAAAGTATTCTATGAATAGGAGTCTTTTTGGTAGGGACTGGATGCTATTTTCTGAAGATCACTGATTTAGTGCCTAATAATCTCTAGCCAGAGAATATCTCCAAGGCTCTCCACATTCAAACCTTGACCTATGTTCTCTCTAGAATATCTGAGTGTGGTGTTTAGGAAAAGGGCCTGGTAAGTGGCTGCCAACTCATCACAGTAGACTGGGCTAGCATGTGTGATGGTGTTTTCCTGTATTGCACATGGATGGTATAATGAACATGTTCAAGGCCCACAAAGATTTTTGCACATGATAAAAACAAAGAACATTTCTCCAAACCAGTGGCTCAAAATCAGCTTCTTAGAGGTCAGGGGGATGTTATGGTAAGGAAAATGACTTGTCACCTCTAATGATGATCTGAGTTTGATCTCTAGGACCTACATGTTGGACAGAGATAACAGACATCCCTTATAAGTTGTCCTCTGACCTTCAAAAGTGTGCTGCGGTATACACTCTCCATAACAAAAAGTAAAAACAGCTTTTTGGCTATCTATAATTAAGACTTAAATTGTATAAAGAAGACATTTAGGAGATCTCTTTGTATGATCAATGTATAAAAGGTCTCACTAAAACCTCCTTAGAGTAGGAAAACAGTTGATCTAAAAAAGAGTTTAACTCCAGAAGACCAGACCAAGTCAATCAACACTACAGCTTGGATTCAGTGGACATCCAGTCTCACCCTTGATAGAGGAGCAATTGGCAGAATATGGCTACTGGGAAAGTAGAATCTTTATTTCTTCAGTCCTATGGTTATGACAGGTTTCCCAATCTCCATTGGATAGCCTCACACGCATGAACATATGGGCAGCACTAATTAAACCCAATGGGGTTTAATGAAGAGGATACAAAGTTGTATAGGGTATTTGTTGGAACAGGGTTCTCTAGAACTTGTACTCATGTGATTAGGGGTAGATATGATCAAAATGTATGACATATCTATGACATTCTCAAAGACTAAGTGATAAACATTACTGTAATTCACTTATTTAAATGAAATTTGATGTTTACTTCTCTTTCATGTCTAAGCCATAGGTCATAGGCTTTTTTTCAATTGACAGATGATTCATGCATACAATACACAAGATATTCTTTCTACAGGCCTAAGATGGTGTACTGGCTAATTTTGTGTCAACTTGACAGCATGGAGTTATCACAGAGAAAGGAGCTTCAGTTGGGGAAATGCCTCCATCAGACCCAGCTGTAAGGCATTTTCTCAATTAGTGATTAAGGGGGCAGATCCCCATGTTGGTGGAACCATCTCTGGGCTGGTAGTCTTGGGTTCTATAAGAGAGCAGGATGAGCAAGCCAGGGGAAGCAAGCCAGTAAGTAACATCCCTTCATGGCCTCTGCATCAGCTCCTGCTTCCTGACCTGCTTGAGATTCAGTCCTGACTTCCTTGGTGATGAACATCAGTACGGAAGTGTAAGCTGAATAAACACTTTCCTCCCCAACTTGTTTCTTGGTCATGATGTTTTGTACAGGAATAGAAACCCTGACTAAGACAGATAGTTAAGTCAGAAAAATGTCTATAGTGCAAGCATGGGGATCAAAGTTTGACTCCTACATTAAAAGAAAACTTGGTCATAGCCATGGGTGTCTACCAGTATTTGAAAAGGCTGAGGAACCGCAATCCTAGAGTCTGATTGTGAGTCAGTCCAGCTAATTTGGTAAAGTCAAGGTTCAGCGACTCTGTTCAGGTTAAAGACTCTGTCTTTAAAAATAAGGTGCATAATAATTGAAGAAAACTTGGGACATCTTACTTCTGAGCTCTATACAAATCTTTATACACATTCATGCATGCAATATACATAACTCATCCCCAAGCCCCACCACCACCACCACACCACCACCACTACCAAGTAAAACTTGAAGCATTAAGGGGAGCCTGCAAAGAAATCCTTCACCTGTACTTATGTCCATGTTCTGGAGGTCTCATTCCACACTTGAAAATAATTTTGCTGTCTAGGCAAGATTTCCATGCTCTTCTTGCCCATAAAATCTTTTTATCTAACTTATGTACTTCTGGGTAGGACTCAACAACAGCATTTCATAAAACACATTCATATCATGTTCTGCCAAAATAATGCTGATATTAATACATATACAAGTAAATTCTTTATGCTTATTCTACTCTTTACCAGAGCCCTTTATGATTCATCTTTTCTGGACTAGAGATTCTTTATGCTCAGTCAATTTTTATGAGAGAATTAAAATACATAGTAACTTATAGTACATTATCTGTCCTAATAAGTCATCTGAAAGAAACTAAAAAACTGAGAACTTCTAACTTATTTAGCTATAGCATTTCTTCATCATATAATATCTATTCATAACTCCAAGGATGTACTTTGAAGAAGGATTTGTTCTCACCTCAAGCCTGTCTTTTATCTCTTTTTATCCCCCTTTCAACTGAATAGGTAAGGAAAAAAATCAAGAATGAGCATAAGAATGGAAGTGTAATAATATGCCTCATGCCTGTCATCATCTGTACAACATATCTGCATGTGTGTGTGTGTGTTCTTGTGTGGAGATGTAAGCCAGTGAATGAGCATATGTATGCATTTGTATGGAGACCAGAGGCAATCCCTTACAGTAATTTTTCTGGTACTAGTCACATTAATTTTTTTTGAGATAGGGTTTCTCATTAGCCTGGAGCTCACTATGAGATTGGTTCTATCTGGCCAGTAATCCCCAGGGGTCCAACCATATGCACTTTTCCAGTACCAGGGTTACAAGTCAGCACTGCAAGCCTTGCTTTTTAGTATGGGTTCTAGAAGATCAAATTCACATCTTACTTTCAAGCAGCATGTGATTTATTGTCTGAGTAATAGCTCTAGCCCCACTTGTACCTTTTTCTACTGACACTCTCCCTTGATTTCAGCTGACAAGCTTAGAATTGATGGTTTTGTTTGCAGATAGGAAACTTCTCTTTCAGACGCACTTAAAAAAAAATCAAGCATGTTGTCCATCAAGCCACCAATGCAGAGAGAAAGAACAAATAGCTCTTTCGCATTGCTTACCTTGGGGTATGGGTACTGCTTTGCTTTGGGGTACAGTGCTCCAGTAAACCGAGGTATGATCATGTTAGGCACCAAGGAGTCATTTATCATCAGGAAGGCAAGCCTCTCTCCATCGGGTGACCACCAGTGGGCGATATGAGAATGCAGAAGTTCTTCTAGAATAAATGATTGTTATTTGGCATCAACTGTAGAGATGTGGGCTCAGTGACCCACAAACATCTGTCCTTGAAATCCTCATTTTGCATGAATATTATCTAGACAGCATGCTATATCTTATTCACTTCTCTGAGAAATCTGTATTTATAAATTGCTGTTTTAATTCCAGGAAAAACAGAAAGAGAGGAAGAAGAGAATGGAACATCAAAGTTGGGTGGTTGAGGTAGCATGGACTGAACATATTAAAATATCATTTGAGAGAAAAATAGGTCAATGAGTAATGATGGAGATACAGCTAAAACCATGAGCACTCATGATGCCATTCAAAAATGTTTGCATGCATTCTCTTATCAGACCAGGTGGGTGCTATGTATAATTGTTATACTCTTTGTAGCTCTAAGAAAAGAGAATAAAACATAGAAAAACCTTTTAATATATTACTTAAGTTTCATGTGTTTTGTGAATTGTATCTTGGGTATTCCAAGTTTCTGGACTAACATCCACTTATCAGTGAGTGCATATCATTTGTGTTCTTTTGTGATTGGGTTACCTCACTCAGGATGATATCCTTCCAGATCCTTCCATTTGATTAAGAATTTCATAAATTCATTGTTTTTAAGAGCTGCATAGTACCTCATTGTATAAATACACCATATTTTCTGTATCCATTCCTCAGTTGAGGAACATCTGGGTTCTTTCCAGGTTCTGGCTATTATAAATAAGGCTGCTATGAACATAGTGGAGCATGTGTCCTTATTACAAGTTGGAACATCATCTGGGTATATGCTCATGAGTGATATTGCTGGATCATCCAGTAGTACTCTGTCCAATTTTCTGAGGAACTGCCAAACTGATTTCCAGAGTGGTTGTACCAGCTTGCAATCCTACCATCAATGGAGGAGTGTTCCTCTTTCTCCACATCTTTGCAGTATCTGCTGTCATCTGAGTTTTTGATCTTAGCTATTCTGACTTGTTTGATGTGGAATCTCAGTATTGTTTCGATTTGCATTTCCCTGATTACTAAGGATGCTGACAATTTTTTTTTTAGCGGCTTCTCAGCCATTCATTATTCCTCAGTCGATTCTTTGCTTAGCTCTGTATCCCATTAGTAATATGGTTATTTGGTTTTCTGAAGTCTAACTTCTTGAGTTCTTTGTATATGTTGTATATTAGCCCTCTATCAGATTCAGTATTGGTAAAGATATTTTCCCAATCTGTTGGTTGCCTTTTTGTCTTATTGACGGTGTCCTTTGCCTTACAGAAGCTTTGCAGTTTTATGAGGTCCCATTTGTTAATTCTTGATCTTATGGTACAACCCATAATGTGGATACTGTAGACCTTCTTAGAAGGGGGAACAAAATACCCATGGAAGGAATTACAGAGACAAAGTGTGAAGCAGAGACTGAAGGAACCACCATAAAAAGACTGCCCTACCTGGGTATCCATCCCATAAACAACCACCAAAAACAGACACTAATGTGAATGTCAACAGGAGTTTGCTGAGAGGAGCCTGATATAGCTGTCTCCTGAGAGTCTCTGACAGTGCCTGTCAAATACAGAAGTTGATGCTCGTAGCCATCCATTGGTTGGAGAACAAGGTACCCAATGAAGGAGCTAGAGAAAGTAACAGAGGAGTTGAAGGGATTTGCAGCCCCATAGGAGGAACAACAATATGAACTAACCAATATATCCAGAACTCCATGAGACTAAACCACCAACTAAAGAAACACATGGTGGGACTATAGCTCTAGCTGCATATGTAGCAGAGGATGGCCTAGTCGGTCATCAATGGGAGGAGAGGCCCTTGGTCCTGGGAAGGTTCTATGCCCCAGTATAGGGGAATGCCAGGGCCAGAAAGCAAAAATTGGTGGAGCAGGGGTGGGGAAAGGAATAGGGGATTTTCAGAGCGAAGATTATGAAAGGGGATAGGATTTGAAATGTAAATAAAAAAAATATCTAATAAAAAATATTTAAAAGTCTATACACAAAAAATACTTATAACGGAAGATCAACTATGTTCATGAGAAATTTAATTTGTAGAAACTACATCAAAAGTATCCATGCTTTGCCTTCTGGCTCCTAGAGTGTAAGGTCATTACAGCAGTTACAGTGATAATCAGAATTAAGTGAGTAAAACCAGTTTTTTTCCCACAGAATCATCCTGCAGTGTCATCTCAGCCTTGGTGTGAACTTTAAATGCTGTTACCACTACTGTCTATACTACATGACTCTGTGTCTGGGAACAGCTCATTACTGTGCTCATAGTGGCTGCTTTTAGTTTATATTATAGCAGATTCCTCTGAGGTATCCCATGTCTTTACCACTATAAATACTCTCTTCATAGATGAAGAATCTTCAGCTAATTTTACTAAATACATCAAGTCCTTCCTTTAGGGATGATGGAATTGTAATTAATGCCTGAAAAGAGATTCAGAAAATACACATTCAGAACTAGATTTTTGAGAACAGGTGGTGTTTTGAGTGTAGTATGGTGTGTGTGTGTGTGTGTGTGTGTGTGTGTGTGTGTTGTATTGTATTTTTTTTTCCAGGAAGGAAATAAAGTATGGTGATCTATAGAAAGAGATGTAGTTGTGAGTCATGTCATTTGTGGTGTCCTGAAGTGATATGAATATGGAAGTGGAAGTTTTTGGAAGAACAAATATTTGTGTCACCTTTTTGTGACAAAAATAATAGTAATCATAAAGATTGTAAAACATGGTTGACATAGGTCTAGGTTGACATAGGTCTCTAGGTCTAAAGACCTAGAGAAATCTCATAGGAATAACAAAGAAGCTTGGAATGTGAATATACATGCAGAGCATTGGGTTCCAGGGCATCATTGGAAAAGTACTTTCCTTGTGCTGTTGGGAAGAGAGGCAAGATCCAAGGAAAGCCCAGTAATCTTTGAATATTAACCAATTACCTTGACATTGAATAATCAAATGAAAATGTAAGCCAAACTTCCCCCTCATAACTTGAATACTATCTATTCCACTGAATACACACAGCAACAGTACAGAATAAAATGGAATATATATTTCTGTATATGTGAGGGACTAAGCTGGAAGAGCAGAGGTGATCAGCTACACTATCAGTTGGGGACTTGTCTCACTTCATTTCAAGTCTGTGGTCCAAGTTGTTTCCAAACATAGATTAGGAATAGATACAGGTTAAAATTGTAAGCAAGTCCCTGTGCATGGTACACATGAGTAAGCTGGAACTAGATTAGTGCTATACTATATTCGGACTCAGAAAAGTCACTGAAATTTAATATTGAACAGATCCTACAACATGAAAGAAATTTAAACAAAATATTTCCATGTTTCAGGAACAAGCTTTGACCTGTAGATAGTAACTAAGAAATGTCTACTTGATCAGACATATGAGAAGCATAAAACTTAAAATTTAGAGTCAGAGAAATTAAGGGAAGCCTTATCAGGACTAAACATATGTAAAAATATTTATGAGGATGCTAAAGTAACAGCAACAGACCACATACATAATCAATAATCACAGGGACAATATAACCTCTACTGCATTAGTTAGCCTTCAGATCCCACTTTACATTCAAGAATACCAGATATCTGGTAGCAGACTGACTGCTTAGGGCACTTACAGTCAATGAAATGGCATCTGTGTGACAGACAAGCACATGTTCTGGAAGTGTACAGTATTTGCTGTACATTTGCTTGTGAAAGCAGCTATAAGAAATCTTACCAAACTATCTGACATTATCATAATATCTATTTTTCAATGGCTCTAAACAAGCAAACATTAGTGGCAAGAAAAGGGCCACATGGTCCCTCACTGTAGGAAACTGCTGGTCCTATCAACTATTCATATTTCTTTTAAGTTTCTGAAATGCTACATGGGATCATTTGTTCTGTAGAAATATTGGAGTTTTTTATTATTATTATTTAACAGCATTGAAAACAAGGTAGACAAGGAGTATAAAAGGTAATGTCCTATCACTGGGGAACCACATGGGATAGCACATTTTCTGTTCTCCTAATTATGAAGTTTTCCTGCCCAAAGGAACAATGACTCCAATTGGAACATATTAACAAGTCCATTCCTCTTAATTAGACATTGAAATTTCTTCCTTAATCACTTTGAGCTCATTGTAATGGAAAAAAAACAAAAGAGAAGAAAATCAGAAACCTAACAAATAGTATAGTCACTTTTCATGAATTGATGATATAACATATCTTCCCAAAATCAAGTATATTGTTACTATGAAAAAAACAAACAGGTGCTTAGAAAATATGTCTTTGTCCCATAGTGATGGTAAATAAGTAAATGAAGAAAGAACACAAAAAAAAGACAAAACAAAATAACTTGTCACCTCAGTTAATAAAATGCTTCTGATGCAACTTTCAGGACTTGAGTTTACTTCCCCAGGGGCCTAGCAAAAATCCAGACATTTTTATCCTGACACTGGTAAGTTCTAGATCTCTTATAGAGAGATGAAGAGAGAAGAGGAGATTATCCCTGGACTCTTGTAGATTGCTGTTCCTGGTATATGCAGAACTAGTGAACAGCAAAAGACCCTGTCTCAATGAAGGTGTGTGGAAAGGAAGAAACAACATCTGCAATAAGAAAAAGATAAATACAAGCATCTTTAATGTAATTTTCTCAATAGTAATTCTGAAAAAGTTACCATTTATTTAATTGCACCTATTTAAGGATTGTGTCTCCCTATGCTAATTATAATTTTTACAAATTTTTTTAAACAAAACACACTGCATTCTAATTTAGTGTAATTTGGGCTCTTTTCTAAAAATTTTATTTCTCTGACTTAAGGAATTTAACTCTAGAGGAGCTGGAGATTCTAATACGTGTAGTTTTGTCACAGACTTCAAAAGACACACAGCCAAAAACATAAAGTGTTTCCCAAAATCTAAGATGCAATTATTGTATTCAGATTAACAAGTTCTTCTGAAATGCCACCTGTTTATTGCACACTTGTGATCAGTCTAATCAGAAAAAATTTCCTAAAGACACCACTAAAATCTCTGCTGTTGGTCTGTCTGTCCGACTTGTCAATGTTCATGAGGGAATTATCTGTCTTAGCCCCTTCCCATTTCCTTCTTTCTTTCTCAGCGTTTGCTGTCCTACTTTGGCTTAATCCTCCATTGGCATATAAGTGAATCCTGCGGCTGCTTTGAAACCCATACAGAACCCACACTGTTTGGAACACCATCTCTCTCTGTCTCTGCCTTCCATGTCTCTGTCTCTGGATGTCAACTTTGTCTTCTTTTTTATTTCTAGATTCACTGGCACTGAGCGGATGCTCAGTCCTTGATAAATTGATGAGTAACACATTACCAAGAAAATGTAAAAATGTAGCAAACACACATTAAAAAAATAGAGATTTGTACTGTTCTCATATAATGAAATAGTGTGTGGAGAAGGTAATATTTTTAATATACATATTTCTTTCTTTTTCCAGTTCTTTCAGAATAAAGCAAGAACCATTATTTCATCTGTGAAATGCCTTATACTCCTACTTGCCACTAAACTGTGCACTGTTTATAAACCTATTTAATATGCTGCCCTAACTTTTGCTCATACTTCTGAATATCATAAGTAGAAGGGTCAGTTAAGTAATAATTGTTCATAATTGGTCAGTTCACTTAAATATTTAACCATTTCAAACACAGGCATCATTATTCATTGATGTAGTACTGTATTCACACTTAACAGAAGAAATGCATTCTATAGCTGTGAATGGAATTTCAAAGAATGATCCCGTAAAACATGCAATAAATAATTTAGGCATCATTATTTTTCTTATTCTATGCACATACTTTGTTATTTTAAAGTTTGTGAGTAACATGAGTGGAGGTGCCCACATCAGGTCCTTTAGAACTGGAATTACAGGCATTTGGGAGTTACCTGCTGTAAGTGTTGGGAACCAAACTCAAGAAGAACAGCAAGCACTCCTAATCACTGTGCCATGTCTTCAGATCCACACTATTCTCAAAATATTTTAAAATACCATAAATTTTGCTCTAATAAACAACATACTTAGTTAGGGTTTTCTTTTTATATAGTTATATAGTTTGATTATATTATATCATTATTCTCTTAATCCCCTACCAATAGCTGTGAACTTGTCAACTGTGTACAATCTTATTTTTTTTTCAATTTAAAAGTTCTTTAAAACAAACTATGACATAGTAGCTTTAGTTATATCCCCACACTAAATCCAGAGATGTGTATGAGCAACATTAGATTTATTTCCAACAAATACAATATTTAAAATTGTCTTACAGTTTTAATGTTTTGCATATTTCTTTGAATTTTACCAGAAGGCAAGAGACCTAAAATGGCTCTTTGAAAGATGTATAAGGACTTATTTCACTTAGTTTCGGGAGGTGACAGTAATACTGTGCTCACAAATTGGGTTAGAAGGTAAAAGAATATGTCCCATCCTTACATTGCAACCTAAGAACACATTGTTGTTCTTTTGAGACAAGCTGTTACTAAGTAGCTCAGGTGGGCTGGAACTCACTCAAGAGCAGACATTTGTTTATTTTCAATTCTCCTGCCTCAGACTTCCACCTGCAGGAGTGCCATCTGGCTTAAAACATTTTATTGTCTTTTATGTGACTTATCTGTATTTCCATCCCCAACATTCTTTAGCCAAGTCAAGTTTCACTCAAGAAAAATGAACATGTGATATGTGTCCTTCTGCTTCTCCCAAATATGGTGATTTAGATCAGAATTGCTTTCTGTGAGGTACAAAAAAGTAAATCTCTACTTCTAAAGGGCACATATCATCAGTGTTCACACACATTCATGCATACATACATACATGCATACACACACACACACACACACATACACACATTGTGCAGAGGTGTGTCACTGACTCACAGTTGGTATACTGAAGTAAAGAATGTTGGAGTGTAGGAACTAAGAGTACATTGGGGAAACAGAGAGACTGGTTGGAGGAAATAAACAGTTGCTGAATCTATACTGCCAGTCCTTTGAAATGACTATGATAGGATTCCTGGAGAGAGAACTGAGTAATTCATGGACATTCAGAGCCTTTGGGTAAAGAAAACCTTAATGAAATATAATCATACGGGAGCCAGAGGGACAAAGTTTAATTTGAATGGCAAAGCCTATCATCTGAAGTAGCATCTAACAGAAGTATGTGACCTGTTTCCTTGTGACCTCCTAAGAGTGCACCACACTGTCCATTTTCAATTCAAATTTACTTTATTCACGTGTTTATTATGCATATTGTTGATAATACATTTGTATTATGTTGATTTATTTATACTGTTTTGTCTATATTATTATTTATATTCAATATCATCTTTTTATGTCAACATTGCTTTTTAATTTATTGTTTTGTTTGTAGTTTACTTGCTGATATTTCCATATATTTTTATACCTATTTATCTGGATTTTACATATTAATTACATATAATATTTGGGATTATTATGAGTTGTAGAGATTGTTTTATTCCAAAGTGGCCTTGAACTCACTTTGTAGCTGAGGATGGTCTTGAACTTCTGATCTTTCTTTCTCTATCTCTAGGATGCTGGGATTATAGACAAATACCATTATCCCCTCAATAAGTGGTGCTGGTGACTAAGTACTCATGAAAGTACTGTATCATGATAGTCTCATCCCCAGTCACTGAGTTGTGTCATCACACTAAGGAAAAGTATTTGGGGCTGGTGAGTTTCTCTGCAAATAAACATACTTACCAAGACTGATAACTTGTGTTTAGTCTTAAAAGCCTACATGGAACCCTGAGAGAAACAACTCATACCAATTTGACTCTTATACACGTGCACACACACACACACACACACACACACTAAATGAGTAAATAAATAAATCCCCCCAAATAATACTTTTTAATATTTTTTTAACAAAATGGAATGGCTACAAGTTCTATTCACCTTTTCCAAAAAAGCTGCTAGCTCAGTCCTCTCAATCTCTCTTGAAGGCAGAGAAATCTACACAAGCAACAATGAGTATTTACCTTGTTGGCTTAAAAATAGTGCAATGTGTCTGTCACCCATCATAGCACACCAACAGGCTGTGAAATGTCTACACTTATGCCAAACCTTCAATTACATGAGACTATTGCTCTTCGTTCCTACTCACTGATAGCCATCACTATGCACTAGTGACCCAAACCCAAAGCAGTAGCATCTTTCTTTGCCTTTTCTCATGCACCCCATCTGCTTAGTCACAAAGACCTAACTTTGCTATTGCCTCATCAACTTTAGAATCTCTCCTCACACTAACTGGTTCAGCTCAACTTTTATGACTCATTATCTCTTGATTGAACACACATGTCAAATAGCTGTTTGCAAGCTCAGTTCACGATCTGATCCACACTTGACACCCTCACCCAAATGACCATCTCGGTAGAAGAGCTAACCTATTATCATTTCCTATTTCAACAGCTTTTCTGAATTTCTGAGTAACAAAATAACCAAAGTCATAGTTCAATGTTCTAGGTCACTACCAATCTTGGTTCTTGCTGCCTTATTCCTTTCTCATTTTTATACACCATTTCTGTCAAGTCAATTTGAATTCCCAGGCATAAACGACTGTTCAACACTTCTGTATCTTTGTAAAGATGGCTTTGGGTATTACACTTTTCTTCTCATGTGCAATTGTTTGTTTGTGTGTGTGTGTGTGTGTGTGTGTGTGTTTGTGTGTGTATGTGTGTGTATGTATGTATGTATACATGAACATGTGTGCATGCATGCCACCTGTAAGGGCCACGTCTTGGAATTCAGTTGTCTGACATCATCTTCTACCTTGATTGTGAAAGGTTTTCTTTGTCCATACCATTGTACTGAAGACTAACTGGCTCATCAAATGCCAGGGATTCCTTTGCCTCTGCTTCCCTTTTCTGTTAGGAGTACTAACATTAACAGATGTGTGGAATCATACATGGATGGGAGGATTCTAAACCAGTTCCTCATTCGTCTGATTAGCTGAGCCATCTCTGAGCCCCAATACTTCTTAATCTTTCAATATCTTCTTAGGCACCTTCCTTATTAGAAAATATTTTGCAAATCCTGAGAGTGGGCTAAGACACAAAACTTCTTTACAAATATACACACACTATGATTCATGGTCTGAACATGGTTTCATCATCATTTAGTCTATAGTATTGAGGATATTTTGGACACAGGATGCTTACCAGAGCCTCTCTGCTCCTCTAAGCAAAATTATGGCTATGTTGTTGCTTTCTAGAATACATGAAGTAGTCAGGCTTGTTACAAACCTGCTTTGTCAGTCAGGCCCATCCTCAGCATCTCTAGTAATTTAGCTAGGAAACTTCGGGGCAACTTGTTGCACTCTCATCAGAGAACTCTTCTTGTATTGTATTTCTCCGATATTTGATTCTACACTTTCATGCTGTATCTATTGCAGATATTACCATTCAACGACTCTCACTAATCAAGATATATATATATATATATATATATATATATATATATATATATGTGTGTGTGTGCGTGTGTGTGTGTGCATGTATGTATATGTATATGTGTGTGTATATGTGGTATGTATGTGTTCATGCGTATGGATATGTATATATGCATGTAGTGTGTGCGTGTGTGGATATTTATTTATATGTGTGTATGTACATGTACACTCAAATATCAAACCTCGACACATCTAAACTTGAAAGTCTACATATCAATAAAACAACTCAAACTATTAACATCTTTCATTGAATATAAGATCCTCAAGGCTGCATAGTCACTTGCTCATGATGGTTGTACTGGACTACTGGAATATAGCTGGAATGCAGATGGTTAACGGTAATGACCATTGAGTGAGGAGATGCATGAATGGGTGATGTCTGATTAGTGTTATTTTCTGTGAGAAGTAATGATATCACACTGCTGGGAATACAAAGTATTCTGTAAGAGCGTTATGATGCATAGAAGCACCTGCTTTATCAAGGCTCTTTCTTATACTCTTATCTTACTCTAGAAAGTTTTTTATTCAGATGAGTAGTGAGAAGGGATCTTAAACAGTGGTGTCTGTACTGGTGAGATAGCTCAGTGGGTAAAAGTGCCTGCCACCAAGCCTAATCACCCGAGTTCCATTCATGAACTCCATATTGTAGAAGGACAGAACTGCATCTAGCAAGTGTCATCTGACTTCTACATACATGGTATAGCATTTATACCCACACAAACACACACACACACAAATATTATCATTTAAAAGCTAGTAACTGAATATTGATGTTAGTTGAGATTTTTCTTTAAGCTTACTTTTATTCTTAAGGAGAATTCACCATTTCTGCAAATTCAAATTACTGAGAAAACAATTACAACTAATAATATATAACATAGAATTACTACTGATTATTTATATAAATGTGAATGTATAAACTATTTGTTATATGTATAATTGGAACATTTAGATTCTTTATACGCAATGTGCACTTTCGAAAATTGTGTTCCCTTTATTCTCATATTGTGGTAGCTATGTACAACATTTAGCAGCAATATTGGTCTAGATTATTTAAGACTCTTGCAGTTGTACAGAGGTAACACAATGAATTAAATATGAAAGATATTACCTACATAAGTTTGATTACAGAAAATAATAACGTATTCTCTAAGTGGAAAATGATAAAATTAAGAGTAGAATATTTATATTTGTAAATTTGAGAGGTGAAATTGATTTTATCAATTATTCCTACTATATAATTTGCAATCAAGTATACTGACTCAGTTTAAATATTGACATAGTTTGCCATACCAGGTTGAACAGTAAGTAAGCCTAGGTGTTAAAGACAGGCCTACTTACTCATTCTTATAACACAAGTAGCTAATGATTACTCCATGGTCAAAACTGGACAAATATTTTTACACCCTAATTTGCTTGTACACTCTCAACTCTTATCAAAATTTGATTTGACAGTATCAAAAATAAATCATAAATTATACCCCACTTGTGGTTTCTATGGGATAATTATTCAAACATGTGAGGATGTTCCTGATTAGAAGAACTAAAGTGAAATATCTTTTATGTAGGTTTTTAAAATTTAGTTTTACTTTAATTTAAATGTACTTATTTAATTTTTGTTTTTATGTATTTAGTGTGAACTTACATGAGTTTATGTAACATATGAATGCAGGAACTCATAGATTCCAGAAAATAGCATTAGATATCCTAGAATTTTGGTTAAAGACAATTGTAACCAACAGGTCGGCTAGAAATTGATCTCTTGTGAGTATTTATTGCATTTAAGTGATAAATCATCTCTTCAGTTTTTTAATTTTGATTTTTCATAATGCGCAGCCAAGTGGTGAGGACAAACACCTTTAATTCTAGCTCTCAGGAGGTAAATGCATGTGAGTTCAAGGCCACTCTGATCTATAGAGTAAGTTCCAGGACAGCTAGGATTACATAGTAAAACACTGTCACAAAAGAAAATTAAATATTACCAAAAAAACCCACAAATATGTTGATGATGATGATTATGACAATAATGATGTGCATGTGAATTTGCATGTGCACATACACTTAGATATTCATGAAAGTGAGGCATTTGGGGATGGAGTTAAGACAGTTGTTAATCATCTACTATCAGTGCTGTGAAGCTACCTCAGGTTCCTTTATCTCTCTAATCTACCTCATGTAATTTTTATCAATGATGTGATCATGTTTTTCCAAAAAAAGAAAAGAAAGTTTTTGGCATCTAATTCCTGTTAAGTATCATGAGAACTAAACTGGGTCTAGCCTGAACACTCTATAAATTCATCCATTGGTACCTTCACATAACAACTTACCATAAAATATATATGAAGTATATATGAAGATAGGAACCACAGCCAGGCAGCATATGAGCCCATGCAATAAGACAGCATGCCACTCTTACAAAGAAATATGGAGAGGAAACAGGGAAGCCATGGACATCAGGAATGAGCAGATTTTCTTTGAGGTTTTATGTACAAATATGTCATTTTGCCCATTAGAAATTATAATTTTCCAACTCACCTTCATATAACCAGTCAGCAATCCCATTAAAAATAATGCCTTCCTTTCCTGAAGATGTTAGTCGTAAAGAACTGCTCTTGATATCAGGTTGATAGTAGATATTGTTTTCAAAAATATAAATCTGGATTAAGAAATATAGGAAAGAAAAAATCCAAATATGTTAGTATGTCTTTGCATTATGAATTAATTTCTAGATGGGTCATTATTTTATGCCTGCTTTCAGACTGATACCATTTTGTGTATGTATTCACATGGCATTGGAAGATTAATGGCCATATCCTTCCTTATATTATTAATATTAGACTGCCCTTTGGAAATTATTTGACATTAATACTTTCTAATCCATATATTCATCAACAATATTTCATCTACTTAAAATTGAGTTTCTCATATTGGTGAATTATTTTGGCTATGAAATGATATTT
This sequence comes from Mus caroli, assembly GCF_978045245.1. Lineage (NCBI taxonomy): Eukaryota > Metazoa > Chordata > Mammalia > Rodentia > Muridae > Mus > Mus caroli. Next base: position 120,038,729 of record NW_028227256.1, read on the forward strand.
TACAGATGCAAGAGACTGATAACTGATACTACTGTAGTAATAGTGAACTGACTATTTGAAAAGCTTCAATATAAAGTCTTTGCTTCTATAAAAATATGCTTGGTAAATCACAGACCACAATTCCACCAGAAGACTTCTGCTCTACCAGAGGTTACACTGGAACTAGAAATCCCGAGTTATACACAAAGACTAAGACCACTAACACAACTTAAATCCCTTCCAAGAGTCCCAACAGCAGGCTTCTCTCCTGTGCTCCATAACCCTGGCAGAAGACTCCTACTCCACTGGAGGCTACATCTGTACCAAGAACTCTATACATAGCCTAGGTAGTGGAACCCCAGAGGCCACAACACACCAGAGGCCATGCCAGTTCACATAACCACAGAACCAGAGACGCAACATGTGTACCTAAAACCCCAGAATTCACACACAGGCCAGTAAAACCACAGACTGATGGAACCAAGGACTTGCTTGTCAACAGAACACAGGCTATTCAGGTCACAGGAAACAGAAAGCAAGATGAAAATTATGAGAAAAGAAAAATTCATCCAACAAAGGTAGTCATAAATCAGCACTAAAACATATAATAACCTTGAACCCAGATGACTAAAGGCTAACACAAGAACAGAGTCAGCAACACCGAGGGCAATATGGCACCACCAGAGTCCAGCTATTTTACTATGGCAAGCATGGGATAGTACAAGGTAGCTGAAACACAACAAAATTATCTTAAATTTAATCTTATAAATATTATTAGGCCCTTAAAGAGGAAATAAACAAATCCCTTAAACAAATCCAGGAAAACACAAACAGGTGAAGGAAATGACTAAAACTTTTCAAGATCTGAAAATAGAAATAAAAGCAATAAATTAAACACAAACCATGGGAGAATGAAAATGAAAAGAACATAGGTAAGCAAGCAGGAATTACAGATGCAAGGATCACCAAGAGAATACAAGAGATGGAAGAAATTTTCTCAGGTGTAGAATATATGATAGAAAAATTGATACAACTGTCAAAATATGTTAAATATAAAAGTTCCTGACACAAAATATTCAGGTAATATGGGATATTATGAGGAGAACACACTTAAAAATGACAGGAATTGACGAAAAAGAAGATTCCCAGCTCAAATTCTCAGGAAATGTTTTCAACAAAATCATAGAAGAAAATTTCCTTGCCTAAAGAAGAAGATGCCTATAAAGATATAAGAAGCTTAAAGAGAACACCAAGTAGGTTGGACCAGAAAAAAAAAGTCCATTTGCCACATAATACTTACAGAACAAAGAAAGTATATCAAACATTTCAAGGAAAAAAGGCCAAGTAACATATAAAATCAACTTCTCAATGGACACACTAAATGTCAGAAGGGCCTGGGCAGATGCCTTTTAAACTCTGAGACCAAAGATGCCAGCCAGGACTATTAAATATAGCAAATATTTCAATCACCACAGATGGAGAAAGCAAGATAGTCCATGACAATGAACAGGACATCCAGATGACAATTAAACAGAGAAATAATGGACTAACAAATTCTAGACTCATATTTAAACAGTATTAATATATGAATTCAGTCATACAAAATGCGGTAGAAGGAAAATTCCAAACCATGAAAGATAACTACACCAATGAAACCATAGAAAATAAATAATTTCACATCAGCAAAATTAAAAGCACACATTACCACCACCACAAAATAACAGGAATTAATATTCACTGGTCACTAATATCTCTCAATATCAATGGATTCCATTTCTTAATAAAAAGATGTAGACACACAGAATGAATGTAAAAACAGGATCTATCCATCTGCTGCATACAAAAAACACACCTTGACATCGAGGATAGACATTTTCTCAGAGTAAAGAATCGAAACGGTTTTCCAAAATAAATAAATAAATAAATACATAAATAAATACATAAATAAATACATAATAAATAAATAAGGAAACTGTTGTAGTGATTCCATTATCTCACAAAATAGACTTCCAAAATCAAAAGAGATAGGGAAGGACACTTCATACATAACAAAGGGAAAATCCCAAAGAAGATATCTTAATTCTGAATATTTATGCCCCAAATCCAAGGACATCAACATCTATAAAAGAACAATTAAAATTTAACAAACTAAAATTATTCAAAAGTACCAAAAGTATAAAAGAATCAGGCTTAAATCACACATTGAAACATACATGTTAGTAGTGGGAGATTTTGACCTGCTACACCCACCAATGGACAGGACATCCAGATGACAATTAAACAGAGAAATAATGGACTAACAAATTCTAGACAGAAATGGACCTGAGAGATATCTACAAAACATTTTGTTCTAATCCAAAATATTATATCTTGTTTCAGTAATTTATGAAACCTTCAAACAAACTAACCACATACTTCATCACAAAGAAAGTCTTAACACAAACACATACACAACAACAACAACAACAACAACAAAGAAAGGAAAAGAAAGAACCCATGGTATCTTATCAGACCACCACACATTAAAACTGGATTTCAAGAACAGGAGGATCAAAAGAAAGCCTACAAAATCATGAAATCTGAACTATTCTCTACTGAATGACCACTGGACCAAGAAGAAATGAATAAATATTTATTAGAATTCAATGAAGATCAAGACACAACATACTTTTGGGAAACATGAAAGCAGGGCTAAAAGGAAAGTTCATACCAATAAATATCTTCATAAAGAAATTAGTGAGATATCACACTCACAATTTCACAGAAAAAACTGAAAGCTCTAGAGCAAAATAATCAAACACCACCAAGAAGAAGTGATGGTCAAGAATAATTAAACTCAGGGCTGAAATCAATATAATAAAAACAAAGAGAATGGTTCAAGAAAAAAAGATCAATGAAACAAAGAGATGGTTCTTTGAGAAAATTCACAAGATAGGCAAACCCTTATCCAAATTACCCAAAAGACATATCCAAACTGACAAAATCAGAAGTGAAAAAGGACATAACAACAGATATCAAATAAGTACAAAGAATCATTAGGTCATAGTTGAAAAAATTCTGTACTCCACATGATTGGAAAATCAAAAAGAAATGGAAAAAATTATTGATAATTACCACTTACCAGAGTCAAAACAAGATCAGATAAAAAAAAATTAAATAGAATAGATGCCCTAAGAAATCACAAGCATTCATTAAAGATCTCCCAACCAAAGTAAAATAAAATAAAATAAAATGTTATTGAAGAACATGAAGGAGGAGGAGGAAGAAGAAGGGGAAGGAATGAGAAGGGAAAGGGGATAGGAGAAGGGGAAGGAAGAAGAAGAAGAAGAAGAAGGAGAAGAAGAAGAAGAAGAAGAAGAAGAAGAAGAAGAAGAAGAAGAAGAAGAAGAAGAAGAAGAAGAAGAAGAAGAAGAAGAAGAGGAGGAGGAAGAAGCTGAAAAAAAGCTTTGAGGAATCCAATATTCCCTCATGGTAAAAGTCTTGGAGAGATCAGGGACACAAGAGACATACCTAAACATAATAAAGTCAATATACAGTAAGCCTATAACCAACATGAAAGTAAATGAAGAAAAATCAACAATTACACTAAAATCAGGAACAAGAGAAGACCTTCCACTCTTTCCACATTTATTCAATATAGTACTTGAAATTCTAGCTAGGACAAAAAGACAACTAAGGGAGATCAAGAGTATGCAAATTGTAAAGGAAGAAGTCAAACATAACTACTTGAAGATGATATCATAATATACATAAATGAACCTAGAATTTCTACAAGGGAGCTCCTACTGCTGATAACCACTGTGAGTTAACTATCAGATAACCACTGTAGCTGAACAGAAGATTAGCTCAAGAAAATTAGTAGCCCTCCTAAATATATAGATGATAAGTGTATTCAGAAAGAAATCAGGGACAAATTTTTCAAAATATCACAAATTATATAAAATATCTTGAAGTAACATTAACCAAGCAAGCAAAAGACCTGTATGACAAGAACTTCACATCTCTGGATAAAAAGTAGCTAGTATTTACAGTGCTCTTGCAGATTTACTATAAAGAGTAAATGGGGATTTGCACATGCCTATCTCCCATGTAAAGCAGAATTTACACATGTCAGCACACATCAAAATCCTAATCATTTTGAAGGGTGTATATTTCAACCTGAATTATCCCAACTGCTGGCCATCTGTCCATATTATACTGGTTAAACCTTCAGTAGTAATAGAGTGATATAACACTAGTGAGGACAGCATAAAGGCATAAGTGGTTCAAGAAAGTTTAAGAAGTTAAACTGTTTGCATTCCAGTGGTATTTTAGATTGCTAACAAAAATAAACAGTATTGAAAGAAAGTATATCAGACTTTTGTAAAATTTCAGATTTCTGACAGGAATTCCTAGACAACTTCCATAGTGACAGAGATACCAAGAAATAGAATTAGTTTTATTTTTAACTAACTGAAAAGCAGACTTTTCACCTTTTACATTCTCTTGTTCTTTTGATTCTCAGAGAAGTAGACAGTCTTTCTTGGATGAAATCTTTCTTTTCTACATCAACTTGAGAAAGTTGATGGCAAATCACACACATCTCATCACTCAAGCTATTGTTGGGAAACCTGGGTATTTTACATAAACCACATGGTTCTAAATATTTATTGCCACATAGTATTTTTTTCTCCAAATTTAGATCTTAGATCTTAAGACTCAGGAATTAAACTAAACTTTCTAGGCTCAGGAAGTAAACAAAACTCACAAGGCAAAGAAATCTTCTGAAACTTACAAGAATGACAAGGCCCCACTCAAGGTTGTATAAGCCCTGACAGGTGCTGAAGAAAAGACACTCTCCAGCCTCCAAGTCCTCCAGGAAGCTCCAGGAGTGCAACTGCCATCAATCATCACATATGTTGTGTGAATATTTTTGTGAACCAACCACCTTTGTGTTGTATTTTTTACACCTATGCTTCTGTAATTGTTCATTAATTCCTTTATCTGTAGCCCCAGCCCAATCTCCAGTTCAGTCAGCCTTATCAAATGGAATCATTTCTTTGTTCTGTAACTTTCAGCGTGAATACATGTTTGTTTACATCATTCCATAGAAAGTCAAACAATATTTATATTTCAAAAAAGGAATTAAAAAGCTTCCACCTCAAATAATTACTCAAATATCCATGGCTTCAGAAGATTTATTACTTAACCAAATGTATGGGCCTGTAGTTACATTTATATTTAAAGAACAGAATCCAAATGCAACTTATGCCAGCTCCAGTGGAGACTAAAAAAAAAAAAAAAAAAAAAAAAGCAACATGGAACCAAAATGCTGTTACCATTTTATTCAAAGTTTCAAGTCCAAAGAGTGTCCCCAAAGTCGTCATTTTCTATTGAACAAAAGTAAATTAGTGGTTGCCTTTGTGAAATACACATTTAGAATCTAATCTATTTTCAGCTGTCAAGTGTATTTTTAATGGATTGATGTTTTTCCACTAATATTCAGAAGTCATGGATACTTGTTTAGCAAATGTCGAGATGCACATACTCCCAGGTACCATCTGAGGAGTCTGACAACATTAAATTGGATGCTTAGGACTTCATTCCAAGCTGCACCAAGGTGTTTTTAATTTTAAAATAATTTTCATTTGTGTGTGTGTGTTTGTGTGTGTGTGTTATATGTGTGTTGAGTATTTACAAATAAAACAAATATCTGTACTTGCAAAAGGGCCAGAAGAGGGCTTTAAATTTCCTGGATCTAGAGTTAACGTGTTTGTGAGTATCCTAATGTAGGCATTCTTTGCAAAAGCATCAAGCATGGTTAACCATTTAGCTATGTGTCCTTCTGCCTCCACAAACTAAATTTAAAACAAATTATACTGAAAATATATATACTTAGAAAATAATACTTATCCCTGATGCCATTCATTAAACTGCCATATTATGAGATATTATCAAGTTCTTCTATTAGCAACCTATGAAGCCCAATAATCAGAAAGTTATAACTATTTGATAAGGTAAATCTCAAATACATAGAGCATGCCAATTCCCTAGGTTTTCAAAATCCATTTTCTTAATATATCCACAAAATAACTTAAAATCTGAAATCCACTGAAGAGCACAAGAGTATAACCAAAAAAGCATCTGAATTTTGCTGTTAGAAAGTATGTAATGGACTTTCAAACTATTTGTTTCTCCATACAGTTCATTGCCAAGTGAGTAGATACTGTATGGTATTGATAGAAAGAGTTTATTTTTGTTATCATCATTGTACTTTCCAGACATACTTTTGTTACATAGCCCAGCAGACCATCTTAGTTTGGGTTATTATTGCTGTGATGAAATGCCATAACCAAGAGCAACTCGAAGAAGAAAGAGTATATTTCATTTACACTTCCATATAACTGTTCAGCAGCAGCAATGAGTAGAGGAACTTAAGACACATCAGGAACCTGGAAGCAGGAGCTGATGGCAGAGGCCATGGAGGAGTGCTGCTTACTAACTCGCTTTTCATGGCCTGCTCAGAATGACTTTAGATACAACCCAGAATCACCAGCTTAAGAGTGTCCCTACTCATAACTGTCTGAGCCCTCCCCACCAATCACTAACTGTTGCGAGAAATATTAAACAAAACAAAACCAACCAACCAACCAAACAAACAAACTAAAAACAATGATAGAACCATCACGTTCCCATGCTTGTGCCTCTTCGCTAGCAGCCTGGCTGGCCATGCACTGGAGAGCAATGGCTGACCTGTTTTATCTCATGGAGATCTGAATCAAAACTCCAAAATCTCTCCACCCAGCTTGCTAAATCCCTACTGGCTGGTCACTACCACACCAGCTCCATGCTTTAAACCCCCTACAACGTTTGTGGTACACCTCAGGCAAACTCACACTGCCTTTGTACCTTTCTCTCTTGAACCCAGATGAGCCACCACATGAATGAAAATGCAACATAAATGAAGTTGAGAAACAATGATAATTCAATCTCTGGGCACAACAATTAAAACCTAATCTTGTAAGCCTTTTTAAAATCTGATTCCTCCAGTGATGAATCCTTGTAGATATGCCATGATACTAGGAAATTCTAGCAGCTACATATTACTCATATGGTGTCCACATTCAAAAGAAAGAAAGAACGAAAGAAAGAAAAAGACCAAACTCTCTCCTGCTTCCTCTCTTCCTCAGTCCAGTAGTAGATAGAAGTCCCCCCTACTCACCCAGTGATTGGCTTCTTTATTCATTAAGAGATTGGTTCAAAAGAACAGTACCAGGCCCAGGCCCATACACAACTAATTACTCAAATCCCCTGCAGACCTGCCTATAACTTGATCCCAGAGAGGCATTTTTCTCAACTGAGATTTCCTCCTCTCAGTCACAGCCAAGTACTTTGTGTCAAGTTTACATAAAAATAGCCAGCACAGAGTTATAAAGAAACATTTTAAAGGCTTTATTTTCTTTTTAGTTATGTATGTACACATATGTCTATAAACATGAGGGTAATTGCCTTCAGAGTCCAGGAAAGAAAATTAAATCTCTTGAGGGCTGTGAGCTGCTCACTGTGATTGATCTGAACCAAACTGAGGTCCTCAGATGGAGCATCAGGTGCTCTTACCTATTGAGTCATATTCCAGTCCCAAGAATAAATTTTATTTCACTCTCTTTTCTTCTTGCTCCAATCAGGAGCAAATGATGCCTCTGCTGGACACGTGAATACCTTAGATTATTAGTGATCAAATGAAGAACAGAAGTCGATGCCACCCAAACCCAAAGTGAGATAGAAATACAGGAAGGAATGAAGCAACAACTTTATTTAGTTATAGGCTCACATTATGTAGTACAAGCTGCCTTATGTTTGTTCTTCTTCCTACTCTCACCTGCTTATTTCCTAAATTACAACAGAGCATCCACCACACTGTCTAAGAAATGAACTAAGATGTGAAGTTAGAGAATGATCACAGTATCTAGTGTGATGGATTCTACCAGTGGAACATTTCTTTCATAGCATTATCTAAAACTTTTAGGCAGTTTAAAAGAAAATAACAATGTGGAATGTAGTGGAACAATACATCCAACTCCAGGGCTCTAATACCCTGTTCCATACTATGTAGAGTCTTATTCAAAACCATGCAAACACATATAATTTTAAAAAAGTAAAATTATTAAATTAAGTCTCAACTATTTGTAATGTTCTCTGAGAACATTAAAATACATTGTGACTGGGAAAGTTTTTGGACTGTCTTCCATTGTGCCTTATACTTTGGGAAAAAGATGAAAAGCAAGTCCAGACAATACCAACGTGGAAATACAGAAAGACCGTGGCAGTGGTTTTATTTATATAGAATACTTGTGTTTTCTTTTCTTTTTTTCTTTTTTTTTGTTTGTTTTGAGACAGGGTTTCTCTTCTGTAGCCCTGGCTGTCCTGGAACTCACTCTGTAGACCAGACTGGCCTTGAATTCAGAAATTTGCCTGCCTCTGCCTCCCCAGTGCTGGGATTAAAGAATACTTTCTTTATCCTCCTATTCACTAATGGAGATTTCACTTGCTTATGTGCACTGGGTTTTCCCAACTGGATTAACCATAGGCTTGCCTATTTCTTCTGGAAATCCTCCTTATTTCAAATCAAGTCCAAGAAATTGTTATGAAGAAATACCACGACTAAGGCATTCAAAAAGCTGATATATAAGTGAGGTTGCTGGGTTTAGGATCCAAACTGTGTCAGTGGGAGGCAGGAGAGACATCCATTTAAAGCAAAATACCACAAACCAGTGGGGGGTAAGACCAAGGCAACCAAACAGCTACATGCAAGTTGTACAGTTGCAACTGTTGTTCACATCTGGTATTTTAAGTGGATTACTACCAGTCAGATAACTCAGATGTCTTCCCTGATAACTTGATCTGGATTGTGACTAGCTTAACATAGCCTCTTTTGCAGCTACTGGGTCCCACCTGGGCACTAACCAACAAAGTATAGGGTGAGGCATTGGGGTCATATTTTGTACAGGCATCTGGGGCCAGAAACCATATCTGGGAACTTATCTGTTCCTTAGAATTCAGCCTAGAACAAGATGAAAACTATATACAAGATAGGGTGTCTGAGGCTAAAATGGCCTCTAACAACCATCATATCAAGAAGCATAGTGAATTGCAAGATGGCTTGTTTCTGGAGCCATAGCTGAAACCTTTATATCCTGATCTGCAATCACTCCTCCCAGTCCTTCTAAAACAAATCCACCTACTAGGGACCAAATATACAAACCTCAGAGCCTATGAGGATGTGGGGGTGAATTCTCATTTTAAGTACCACACACATAAGGGTAATTACTAGGATTACAAGGAGGTTTTATTTGTAAATTTGGGAGGAATTTTCCTCTGTTACTCAGAGAACCTCCCCTAGATTTATGTATACCAGCAATGCATAAATTTGCCAGTTTTGTATCAGAGCAGGCACACTGTTTTTCTTGGTCAGTTTGTCAGTAGCTATTCAGGTCTAAGGAAAGACCTCATTGTTATTTTGATTGGTATTTCCATTTTGATTAGTGAATACATCCACATTTGTATTTTTGTAGATTATAGATGCTCAAATGTCTGTGAATAAATTGCCAATGTTAATTTCAGAAATTAATGATCATGGTGATACAGAAATTAATTTGGCTCATGAACTAATAAATAGCAGATGTTTAATAATTATAAAAATTAAATATTTCTTAAAATTGTGTATTTGTGTGTGTATGTGTGTGTGTGTACATATCATTATGGGTGTTAGTGGGAGCCAAAAGAAAGCATCAGATCTCCTGTAGATAGAATCAGTGATGTTTGAGAACTGTCTAATGTGGGTGCCAGAATTAAGCTAAGGCTCTCTTCAGAGCAGTGCACACTGTTAACCAGTGAATTACAGCTCATACCTCTTTATATTCCTTTTTAAAAACAATAATAATTAGGCAATTTTCTTACTTTAAGGCATATTTTCAATCTCTGTTCTCCTGACTTTTAATAAGATCAGTATAGAAGATGGTCCTGTATAGGAAAGGATATTGAACTGCATTTCTGATTTCAATAAACAAGCCATATAGAACACTCTCTTTCCTTAATTATTATAAATGATGATGATGATTTTTCATTTGGAAAGCTCTAGAATTCCATTGAAAACTTCCAGGCATTTTGCTGAGGAATTCTTTCCTAAATGAAGTTAACTCAAGTGACAATCAGACCCTATATACAGCATCATTCTGTCAGCTGGAGTCTAAGAGTGTGTAACATGATGAAAGCTAAATGAGCAGTAACATGCACCTCTCTCTGCTTCCTACCTGAAGATGCAATGTGACCAGCTGCTGCACATTCCTGTTGCCATGTCTTCCTGTCTACAATGGACTGTATCCCCTTCAACTGTGAGCTGAAACAAACCCTTCTTCCCTTAAGCTGTTTAATGACCATAGCAGCTAAAAAGGTAACTAGTTACCAAGTGGTATCCAGACATTTCTCTATGCCATGTCCCTTGGGTAGAGCAAAGGTGCATAATCACCCTGGACAAAGGAACCGTGACTAGTGTAAAGTTCAATGAACTCTTTGCCTGAGAATATTCTATAAATAATACAATTCTCTAAGCTTTTAAGATCTCATTTGTAATTGGCTGTTGGAAAGCACTGCTATGTGTTCCTGAGTTGTAGAAATATATTAATGAGCAGTCCCTATCCTCAAGAAGAATATATAGTCTTACAGGGTAGACTAAATGCTAAGGTATACTTCTAAATATGCGCAAGGAAACGGTATGGCATACAGGGCTAAGCCATTACTGAAGAGGCATGTTGGATAACCTGATTCATGGTGGCTTTGAAGATACAGAATTAACTGTACTGTAAAGGGCAAGGGGTGATTCCGTGGTATTAAAGAGATGAACCTCTATTTTGAGCCCCCCCTTTTTAGAACAGGTACTTGGAAATGCTTAGGAAAAAATAATTTTTGGTGATTAAATATGGACACTGAATATGGAGGACAGCTAACAGAAAGACAGTTCACACATTTAGCCTAACAGGTAATCATAAAAATTAAGTAATTATTCCTAATATGTGTCTTAAAAATGACTGGTGATATATTTTGCATCCTAATGGTGGAATTTTAATGCCTTTTATTTTCTATTGTTTTTAAAGTTTTAAGGGATCATGTAAAGTAGCTTCATTATTTAGAAATGGCTGGGTAAGAATGAGCCCATGAAAGAGTCCACAGGGAGTGTTCTAACATAGTTTCTACTGTAAGTTCCTACTTGAGGTCCTGCCTGGACTTCCCTTAATGATGGACCATGACTTAGAAGTGGATGCCAGGAAGCACTTTTCTCCCCTAAATTGTTTTTGGTCATAATATTTGCCTCAGGATCAGAATGAAATTAGAACAGCAACTTATCAAATCCCTTATGCATACATAGTATAACAAATTGAACATTTACTTTTAAAATAAGTGCAATATTGGGCTGGGGCTCTAGCTCAGTGTATAATATGTCTGTATAACATACATAAAGTCCTGGGTTAAATCTCTAGAATGTAATGTAATCTCAATTGCATATTTGTAATCTCAGTGCTAGAATGATGAATGTAGGAGGAATGAAAGTTTAAGAGCATAAGAGCAGTCCAAAAAAAAAAAATGAGATTATATCCAAAGAACAAAAGAGGGGAAAAGAAGAAAGAAAAAAAAGTAAAACAACTTGTAGCACACTATTTTTAAAAGGAGATATATGAACATCCTTCAGTAATTAGACTACATTAGGCTTAAATTCACACAGATACTCACATACACATAACTTTTAAAAAACTGCAGTTATTTAAAATTACTAGTAGGAACAAATGCCATATTTTTATTAAATGGGAAAATATATCTTATATACAGTACTAAAATTATAATATACATACTTACTCTTATGGATCATAAAAAGAATAAAAATATATTACCTTTCATTTTATTATACATATAAGATGATTTTTAAAAATCATTGTAGTTTAGGATTATTTTTAGTTTGTGTGTGTGTGTTTGTGTGTGTTCATCCACACATGAATGCAATAATGTCTAAAGCTAAGACAATTGAATTCTCTTCTGTTGGAGTTGTAGATGGTGAACCACGTGAAGCAGGTGCTGGACAGTGCACTCAGACCTCTACAAGAGCTGCACATACTCTAAATCATCCTTACTTAAAATGCAGGGGCCATCTCTCCTACTCTGCTTAAAAATCGCAACTTTTGCTATGCGTGGTAGCAAATGCCTTTAATCCCAGTACTTGGGAGGCAGAGGCAGATGGATTTCTGAGTTCAAGGCCAGCCTGGTCTACAGAATGAGTTCCAGAACAGCCAGAACTGCACAGGTAAACCCTGTCTCGAAAATGAAACAAAAACAAAAAACAACAAAAACAAAACAAAACAACAAAACAACCAAAAACCTTCCCCCCACTTTTTTTTTAAATAAAAAAGGCATGCTTTCTTGACAAGATAAGATTTCACCGACTATTAGTAGGAAAAATTCCTTGCTGAGCAACATGCAACATTACAATTTAAGAAAAAGTGTGAAGGAATTACCCTTTAACACCATGAATTAAAATCTCACTAAGAAATGGAAATCTATTTTGACTTTTATAACTTAGTCAATTTGCTGACACAAAAGACTGCAAATAAACAGAACAGAAGTGCATCAGTCTTAAAATTAAAATTATTAAAGACAAAGGAGAAAATATTAACTGTTGTCAAACATAGTGGAGAAAATAAGACTCTGATGTGCTGCTTACTGTGCACTTTGGGTAAATCTTACTGGCTTTTAATAGATCAAAACATCTGTAGAATTGAGTGTCATAAAACCCCACTTCAAAGCTTACATAAATGAATGGATTGACATGTGTAAACAGATAGATGGATAAGTTTTCTAATTTTTTATTAGTATTAAATACATATCTTGATCTGAGGATGTAATCCAATATGGCTGCCTAGCATGCACAAGTCCCTGGATTTGATCCCTAACATAGCATGAATTAGGCATAGTAGTGTATGCCTAAAATTCAAACAAGTGGCCAGTAGAGGGTAGAATTAAGGGAGTTTAAGGTCATTTTTAAGCTATGCTAGCACAAGGCCAATCTGGGTTATACAAGTCCCTTTCAATACCAACAAAATCAAGACAGATCCAGAAAACATGTATACTACTCATGAGAGAAAACTATAAATTTCCAAATCAGGGTGATGATCCCCATAAGAGGAAGGAAGCAAGTTGTAGAAGGTACAATAGAAACCCTTAAGAGTTGCAGCCATGCTACTTTTCTGTTTTTGGCACCACATGGATGAGATGATAAAATGCTTGGCTCTATATACTTTTCTGGATGTTTACTGAAATCATTTTAAGCAAAGCAAAATGTTACATGGAATTTATTAGTTGTTATCATTCATTTAAAATATGACCATGACAAATTGTATCAGTGTTTTACTGAAAGCCTCAGCATAGCCATCAGCTTTTCTCTTTATGAAATTCTGTTTCCTTAATTTTCCAGTAAGTGATAAATTCTCAGTGTCCATTTCTCAGTGTTAAGTCAAGCTATGAGCACAAGTTAAATAGTTTGATTACCTCTGACATTTTGGCTTTCAATAAATCTATCTGTTGGTTATAAAGTACTGCTTTCATTTTGTCACAGGACTATCTCTGGGATAGGGAACAGCCCAGTCAAATCATTCATGTCAACTGGGCATCCGTCTTTGACATTCTCAAATGTTCACTGTGCAGCTGCTCTCATCTGTCAGCATATATGGGTTTTCTCCTTTTATGGATCTTTAAAAGTGATACCCTCTGAAAATCTTTACAGAATGGCACTGACTTACAAAATATGAACTACAGCTTCCTGTGTAATAAATGCTTAATTATGGATTTTACTCACCCCCTACTCCCAAAGTCTTACCTTTTATCCATATACTTTCAGGATATCAGACATATATATATATATATATATATATATATATATATGAGTCAATGAGAGGACAAATCCTCTCTACACTAGTTCAGAAAACTCATCTAGCTTCAAAAAAAGAATGTGCTTCATTAGATAAAATAGCAAGGAACACAATTATGAGTCCAAATTTGTTAAATAGAATCCATAGGATACACATTTTGCTTGCAATACTATTACATAATGTTTCTGAATGTCAATAATCTATCAAGACTTGAGGATCTTTGGTGATTTTTGTGGATTTTCCCATCCATTTTTTTCTTTATTTTATTTTTTCCTCACCACACTATCAGCTTGGTTTAATTCCTTTCCTTTAGCACCTAACATAAACTAAAGCACTAGGTACTTAGTAAGATGAGGTTATTTATTAGAACTTCCCAGTGAAATACATCTTAGCCACATTTCTTACTGCTGTGACAAAATCACTGGCAAAACAACTTAAAGAAGGAAGGATTTATTGTAGCTCACTGTCTGCAGGTACAGTCTATCATCATTGGGAAAGCCTCATGGCACATCTGTGTGTTAGCTGAGGATATTGTATTCATAATCAGAAAGCAAAAAGATGAATGCTGGTACTCAGCTCACTCTGTCCTTTTTATTAAATCCTCTACCTCAACCTATGGGATGGTCTGATTTGTCTACCTACCTCAACTGACCTAATCTAGAGACTTTTTCACAGATAAGGCTAAATAAAAGCAGTAAGTACCTAGTATGACTGACAACCGAAGTAAAGAAGAAAATAAATATGAAATTAAATCTACTATTTAAAATTTTGAAGAAATCTGGAAAAAAAGAATATCAACAGCATACATAAAATTTTCATAGGTAAACCAATGTCAGTTCAGCACCCTATAGGAAAAGAGAGAGAGAGAGAGAGAGAGAGAGAGAGAGAGAGAGAGAGAGAGAGAGAGAGAGAGAGAGAGAGAGAGAGGTTTCTGGCTGGATTTGTTCTATTTTTCAGTTTTGAGGGCCAAGAGCAAAACCTAGTATATATGGGGCAAGTGCTCTCCTGTGGAGCTTTATCCCCAGACTCCAAAATGAAATCTCTATCACAGAGACTTGATGCTACAATCCTCCCCAAAATTGACTTTGGGTTTCTAACTTTCACTTTCATTGTTTGTAGAGAGTCCTTTTAATACTTTTCCCAGTGGTCTAGAACTCAAGTCAGGGATCCAGATTACTGTAGTCCTCCTGGCAGAAATGTAGATATTTGTAAGAGACAGTTGGGTTAAGGATTAAAATTTCCACAAATGTTTGATTTTTAACTACTTAAAATACAGTAATTGGGAACCTGAAGAGAGTGCTCAGTGGCAAGAAGATTTGCTGCAAAGGCATAAAACCTAGAATTCAAATCCAGAGGAAGCACATAAAAAGGAGTTGAGGCAACACAAGCTTGCAATTGCTGCTGGAGAAAGAGAGAGTTCTCTGGAGCATCCTCCCTGCCAGAACAAGGCAAGGAGTTATAGAACACCCAGTGTCTTCTCTAGGCTTCAATATGCACATACAATACTCACATGCAGAAAGCTGTACGCATGTGCACACATACACATGTACACACACACACACTCATGCACACACAAATTTTATTGCTCATCACATGACTTTCCTTTTGTTTTTAGAGGAATGTTGCATTTTATGAATCCCATGTCCTTTAGAATGTGGATAACACTCTTATCCCAAAGAGCAGATGTAGCATTGTTCTGTTAGATCTCACTCCTTAGACTCTAAAGACTGAGGAAATAGAGAGATGCTTCTAAGAACAGGAAAACATCCATAGTCCCTCAGGGACTCCCTCCATTGCAGTCATAGAGGCCACTGCCAGTTCAGGCTTCCTGTTCCACTCTGAGGTGGTACTCTAATCAAGTTTTCTTCACCATGCTCCCAATATTAACAAATGTGCAGCCTATTATGTCTTCTGTTCACTTCCTAGCCCAAAAATTCTAGCTGTCCTGTGTGTCCTAAATTAAAAGATACACACCAAGACAAAGAAGTCTAGGGAGAATAAGAAAGAAAATAGAAACACCTACTTCCCAGGAAGCTAAAACAAGATTCCCAGAACCTCCTCTTAAGATTAAATCATAGTTTTGATTTGCAATTCCCTGATGATTAAGGATGTTGAACATTTTTTTTCAGGTGCTTCTCAGCCATTTGGTATTCCTCAATTGAGTATTCTTTGTTTAGTTCTGTGCCCCATTTTTTAATGGGATTGTTTGATTTTCGGGAGTCCAGCTCTTGAGTTCTTTGTATATATTGTATATTAGTCCCCTATCTGATTCAGGATTGGTAAAGATCCTTTCCCAATCTGTTGATGGTCTTTTTCTCTTATTGACAGTATCTTTTACCTTATAGAAGCTTTGCAATTTTATGAGGTCCCATTTGTTGATTCTCAGTCTTACAGCAAAAACCATTGCTGTTCTGTTCAGGAATTTTTCTCCTGTGTCTATATCTTTGAGGCTTTCACCCACTCTCTCCTCTATAAATTTCAGAGTGTCTGGTTTTATGTGGAGTTTCTTGATCCACTTAGATTTGAGCTTTTTACAAGGAGATAAGACTGGATCAGTTCCCATTTTTCTACATGATAAATGCCAGCTGTGCCAGCACCATTTGTTGAAAATGTTGTCTTTTTTTTTTTCCCACTGCATGGTTTTAGCTCCCTTGTCAAAGATCAAGTGACCATAGGTGTGTGGGTTTGTTTCTGGGTCTTCAATTCTATTCCACTGATCTACCTGTCTGTTGCTGTACCAGTACCATGCAGTTTTTACCACAATTGCTCTGTTGTACAACATGAGGTCAGGCAAGGTGATTCCCCGAGAGGTTCAGTTATTGTTGAGAATAGTTTTGGCTATCCCAGTCAGGATGGCTAAGAAAATTCACGTGACAGCAGATGCTGGTGAGGAGGTGGAGAAAGAGGAACACTCCTCCATTGCTGATGGGATTGCAAGCTTGTACAATCACTCTGGAAATCAGTCTAGTGGTTTCTCAGAAAATTGGACATAGTACTACAGGAGGATCCAGCAATACCTCTCCTGGGCATATACACAGAAGATGTTCCAACTGCTAATAAGGACACATGGTCCACTATGTTCATAGCAGCCTTATTTATAATAGTCAGAAGCTGGAAAGAGCCAAGATGTCCCCCAACAGAGGAATGGATACGGAAAATGTGGTACATTTACACAATGGAGTACTACTCAGCTATTAAAAACAATGAATTTGTGAAATTCCTAGGCAAATGGATGGACCTGGAGGATATCATCCTAAGTGAAGTAACCAAATCACAAAAGAACACACATGATATGCACTCACTGATAAGTGGATATTAGCCCAGAAATTTAGAATACTCAAGATACAATTTGCAAAACACATGAAACTCACAAAGAAGGAAGACCAAAGTGTGGATATGTTATTCCTCCTTAGAATGGGGGAACAAAATACCCATGGAAAGAGTTACAAAGACAAAGTTTGGAGTGGATATGAAAGGATGGACCATCTAGAGAATGCCATACCAGGGGATCCATCCCATAATCAGCCTCCAAAAGCTGACACCATTGCATACACTAGCAAGATTTTGCTGAAAGGACCCTGATATAGCTGTCTCTTGTGAGGCTATGCCGGGTCCTAGCAAACACAGAAGTGGATGCTCACAGTCAGGTATTGGATGGATCACAGGGCCCCCAATGGAGGAGCTAGAGAAAGTACCAAAGGTGGTGAAGGGGTTTGTAACCCTATAGGAGGAACAATAATATAAACTAACCAGTAACCTCAGATCTCGTGTCTCTAACTGCATATGTAGCAGAAGATGGTCTAGTTGGCCATCACTGGGAGTAGAAGCCCTTGGTCTTGCAAAGATTATATGCCCCAATACAGGGGAATGCCAGTGTCAGGAAGCGGGGGTAGGTGGGTTGGGGACCAGGGCAGGGGAGGGTATAGGGGACTTTCAGGATAGCATTTGAAATGTAAATGAAGAAAATATCTAATAAAAATTTGTTTTAAAAAAAGAATTTATTATTTGAAGCATTGCATGTTGCTAAATGGAACTCATCATACTTTTAACCATCTCAGAATACTGTATTAAATCATATTAAACATTTGCTGGATAAATGAGACCTCAATTGGCCTGAGATGTCTACAGAAAACTTTTCCACCAGTTAGGCTGTCTTCAAGTGATGCAAGAGGACTCAGCTATACCACTCCTGGGCATATACTCAAAAGATGCTCCAACATATAACAAGGACACATGCTCCACTATGTTCATAGCACCCTTATTTATAATACTCAGAAGCTGGAAAGAACCCAGATGTCCTTCAACAGAGGAATGGATACAGAAAATGTGGAACATTTACACAATGGAGTACTACTCAGCTATTAAAAACAATGAATTTATGAAATTCTTAGACAAAATAGGAACTAGAAAATATCATCCTGAGTGAGGTAACACAATCACAAAAGAACACACATGGTATACACTCACTGATAAATGGATATTACCCCAAAGGTTCGGAATACCCAAGAGAGAATTCACAGACCACATGAAGCTCATGAAGAAAAGACCAAAGTGTGGGTTCTTTGGTCCTTCTTAGAAGGGGAAGCAAAATACTCATGGGAGCAAATATGGAGACAAAGTGAGGAATAGAGACTGAAGAAAATGCCCCGCCTAGGGAGACATTCCACATATAGTCACCAATTGCAGACAGTATTGTGGATGCCAAGAATTGCATGCTGACAGGAGCCTGATGTAGCTGTTTCCTGAGAGGCCCTGAGGACTCTGACAAATTCAGAGGCAGATACTTGCAGCCAACCATTGGACAGAGCATGGGGTACCCAATGGAGAAGTTAGAGAAGGACTGAAGGAGCTGAAGGGGTTTGCAACCCCATGGAAGAACAATATCAACCAACTTGACCCCCAAGAACTCCTGGGGACTGAACCACCAACCACGGAGTACACATGGAGCGACCCATGGCTCTAGCATCATATGTAGCAGAGGATGGCCTTGTCAGGCATCAATGGGAGAAGAAGCCCTTGGTCTTGTGAAGACTTGATGAACTTTGGTAGAATTCTCACTTTGCTCAGTTCTTGGCTCTATATGGTGTAAACAGACATTTTCTCATACCACCCAAGGAGAAGTTCCAAAACACTTCCCAATGGCTCTGAGTCCATTTCTGTTGCCTTCTTGCAGAATCTGAATTAGCAGGTAGCAAGCAACCATTTAAGCTTGATTAACTCAAGGTAAGAATTCTTGGCCATGTGCTAGATTGGTAGTAAGCTGAATTAATTAACATCTTTTCTTCAGCTCGGTGTCCTAATAGTCACTCATTTAAAAATCATTACAATGTGTGCCACCTCTGCACCTACTCTTTGAGGTTAAAATAATTTGTTTTCAGACTCATTTTATTTCAAATATGAAGTCTAAAACTCTTAAAAGAATTTCCACTAAAGGAGGTGGAGACGACTAGAAGAAATTCTCATATGCTTATCAGTGAGTGAGCCTAATGCTTTCCAGTTTATGGGCATGCTGATAAGAAAACAAATTGAAAAATGCAGAAAGTGGAACCAGGCCTGGCTATCTCCTATGCACATTTCCCCTCCCACCCCAAGCTCTTTATTCTACTTCCTGCAATTTCAAGGCACCCTTGGCCACAAACGAAGAAGTGTTACATTTCAGGCTGCTTTTTGTTTGTTTGTGTTTGTGTGGTTGATTGGATGGGTGGTGGTTATTGCTGTTTGGTTGGTTTGCTTTGGTGTTTTCAAACCAAACCAACCAAATATTTCTTTTAGTATAGTCTCCAAAATGACATGTTAATTGTGAAAATAACCATAGACTATTAGGCTATTTATTTTCCTGTTATTATGTGAATGTAAATGTAATTGAAACAATGATGAGTCGAAGATGAGTGTCCTTTAAATTTCAAAATATTAGGTGGTCCACTATAAACAAACTTGAATATTTCTCTATTTTGCACATGAAGTTCTCTAGAGTGGTTTGTCCTTTGCACTTGTGTTTATGTATTGTGACAAAACTAAGTAGTGTCTATCTGTGATGTAGGCATAACTATGACATGGCATATTGTAATAATTTTTCGTGGATAAGTAAAAATTGGAAGCAGTAATTTAATTGAAAAAAATTCCAATTCTTATTTGTATTAGTCAGGGTTCTTTAAAGAAACAGAATTTATATAATATATATTACTAGAAATAGTTATTGCATAATATAAATATATATTATATGTGTATATGCATATATACATGTATTATATAATTTATTATAATGGATAACTGGCTGTTGTCTAGCTAGTCCTACAATGGTTGTCTACCCATGGAAGGTCCAAGAATCCAGTAGTTTTTCAATTCACTAGACTGGATATCTCAGCTGTTTTTCATTATAACCTAGGATCCTGATTAAAAAAAAAGTTCTAATGCCAGCAAGGAATGGACTTTACAGTGAGAGCAAGCAGGCAAAGAGAATAAGCATCCTTCTTCCTTGTTCTTTTTATAGGTTTCAACTAGAAGGTGAAATCTAGACTAAAGGTGAGTATTCCTATTTCAAAAGATCTGTATTCAAGGTGGAATTCCTCACCTCAAAAGATCTGGTGTGATTATGCTCCCAGAGATGCTGCTGGGCAGATATTTCATTTGAGGAAGAATTTGAAGACAACAGGTGAAGAAGTTTTATATGATAATCCCAGGAGACAGAGAGCAAAGAGGAATGTGAGATAGATATAATGGCAAATAGAGTTTGTCAGAGATTGAGTGTGAGCAAGCTGAACATACGAAAGTGTTACTGGAGAAAAGTGAAAGGAACAGCAGCAAAGATATTGAACCCTCTGTGTGTGTGTGTGTGTGTGTGTGTGTGTGTGTGTGTGTGTGTGTGTGTATAATATGGAGGTCAGTGACCAACATGGGCTCTCATTTGCTAGTGGCTGGTCACTTTATTTTTGAGATAGGATTTTTTTTTCTTTGTAGCTTTCCAAGTAATCTAGGCTAGCTAGTCCTGTTCCTTTCTCCCCAGTGCTGGGATTGTAAGTATATGATACTATGCCCAACTTTTGCCCATGGCTTCTGGAGATTCAATTCAGCTCTTCAAATCTGCATAACAAGCACATTACACTGAGCACTCTTTAGATTTAGATTCTTGCTTAGTATGTTTGTTAGCAAAAGCATCTCTCTCTCTCTCTCTCTCTCTCTCTCTCTCTCTCTCTCTTTCTCTCTCTCTCTCCCTGCCCCCCTCTGTGTGTGTGTGTGTGTGTGTGTGTGTGTGTGTGTATGTGTGTGTGTGTGTGTACATGCTTGTGGAGGACAAAGGGTTAAAGTCCACCTCAGTTGTATTTCTACCCTATTGGTTTTGAGACTGCCTCTCACTGAACCCACAGGTCACTCATTAACAAGGCTAGTTGGCCAACAAGGCCCAGATATTTGCCTGTGTCCACCTTCCCAGGACTGGTATTGCAAACTTGAATCCCCTTCTTTGGCTTTTTAGAAACATAGATTCTGAGGATTAAACTCACTTCTTGATGCTTGCATGGCAATTTATTTCCATTGAGGTCACCACTCTCTACCTGAGATCTCATCTTTTTTTTTTGTTGTTTTTTTGTTTTTTTGTTTTTTTGTTTTTTTTTTGAGACAGGGTTTCTCTGTATACCCCTGGCTGTCCTGGTACTCACTTTGTAGACCATCTTAATAACTGCATATTAAACCTATAGAATGGTGCTGAAGATGAACTCCACTTAAACTAACTAGAATCGTATTCATTAGTTCATTTAGATACAAGGACAAATACAGTGCTCTGGAAGAAGTTCACTACATTTACTAGAATCTTTCTCTTCATTTTTAACAATCTGAAAATATCTTTTTTTTCCTATTTCCTCTTGTATAGTGGAAAGACAGAAGGAAAGAAAGGAGATGGTGGACATTCCAATGCTATTTGAATATTAACGATTGAGGCCCAAGGAAATCTTCAAACAAACCTTCTAAGGTTTTTTTCTACATAGGTCTTCTGATGTCACAGGTGACAATAAAGCAGAGAAAGACCATGTACTCAGTTATGGCTGCTTTTCCCACCAGCCCTTTGTGAGAGTTGAGTGTTTTTTGTAAATTTGAAGTATATAATTAATCTTGTTAGATGCAATGAAAGAGAAATTAACAAAAGAAAATTTGCAAAATCAGGAGGCAAGGACCTGTTTCAATGGTGAAGGGCAATCACTGCTCTGATAGATGTCCCAAGTTCAGTTCCTAGGGCTCTCCTCTGTCACTTCTCAACCATGAAAGATGAGGCTCTTGAGTTATCAGATGATAAGTGGCATTTGTAAGGGAGATGCTGGGAAAGGATGCTCTAAAGCTAAAGTAGGATGCTATTGTGGCACAGATGAAGATGTACAGTGGGTAGTGTGGGGGTTTGGGAGGGGTACAGTGTTCCTGCCCATGAATACAGTGAAAGGGTTAGGAATGTTGAGTTGATGAATTGCAAAAAGCAGTGAATGTTACTTAGTGCACTCTGGGCAGCATAGGACCAATAGCTAGTGGCAACAATTACATGTTTGTACATACATTTGTGGAGGCCAGAGTTTCCCTCCACAGTATGCACTCATATATATATATGAGTATATATATATATATATATATATATATATATATATACATATATATATATAAAACAAATTAAGAAATCTTTACTATTATTAGGTAGGCTACATTCTCTCAAATACCAATGTCCGCAAATTCTAATGCCCCAGTGTTATCTCAGATTTGTAGCTCACTGCCTGCTGTGCCCAACTCCCTGATATTTATTTCTTTCTGCTGCCAATTCCTAGTGAACCACACAGATCTTTTCCTACAACTTTCTTACTCTGACCCATTTCTTTGGTCATCACAGCTCCTGTAGTCACTCTCTACCTGGAAACACATAGGCAGATTACAGCCAGGCCATTCTTCAGGCCAGGGAATCATGTAGGAGATCTTCACTATCTGTCCTGTGCTCCAATTCCAATCCCTCAAACTTATCACTAGCTTTCTAGCAGACTGTCTACTCTGGTCCCTCCCACTTCTCTGCCCCAATCCCAGTTATGCATCCAGCTTCTTCCTACCTGTGGACCTTTCAGCTGCTCCCCAAACGGCCATGCCCATTCCTCAGTTTCATCTCCCAAATCTAGAAACACATTTTACTTGATGCCCAGTGCCCATACCTGGCAGAATCTTACCAGGCATGCACTAGCAAGCAATGCACAGCCATCACATTTCTCTAAAAACCAGAAAGGGCAACAGAAATCAAGAAAACAAAACAACCCACGCAACAAAGACAAGGCCAGATATCAGAACCTAGAATTCCAATCATCTCAAACCCAGATGGCTAGATATCACACTTTAAAACAAGATCAATAAGTGTTAGAACAATGTGCCACCAATAGAGCCTACTACAGTAGACTCTAAGGACCTTAACATAGTTAATTCACAAGAAAAGAACTTCAAAACAGCTATTGAGATATATGTTCAAGTACCTTAAAGAGGATATTAATAAATCCATTAGTGGAATCTATGAAAACATAAACAAATAGTGCAATGAAATGAAGAATATAGTTCAAGATTGACATAGAGTCAATAAACAAGTCCAAACTGAGGGACAATTACAAATGAGGAATTTAGGAACTAGAACAGAAATGTCAGAGGCAAGCTTCACCAACAGAATACAAGGGATAGAAGAGAGAAAAACTGGGACTAGAGACAAAATAAAGAAAAGGGTAACTGGGCCAAAGACAATGTTAAATCTAAATTAAAAGAAAAAAAAATCCAGAGAAAGAACATCAAGGAATTCTGGCATAATATGGAAAGTCCAAATCCAAGAATAGATGAAGAAGATACCTGGGTCTAAGGCACTGAAAATGTTTTCAAAACTCAAGGAAGAGTTTGTCCCTAACAACAACAACAAAAAATATTCGCTAACTTATCAAGATAGAACAAGTATATAGGACAACAAATAGACTGGACCAGAAAAGAAAAACCCCATGATAAATAATAATCCAAACAGTAAATATATAGAATAAAGAAATAATATTTAAAAGATTTAAGGAAAAATGAACACATAAAATATAAAGACAGATCTATTATAATAACATCTGATTTTTCAGTGGAGACTCTAAAGCCATAAAGGCCTTAAAGGATGTTCTTCAAACCCTAATGGGCCCATGCTACTATATACAACAAAACTTTGAATTACCATAGATGGAGAAACAAAGACTTTCTACAATAAAACCTAATTTAAGCCATAATTATCTATACATCAGTTCTTCAGAAGGCTTAAAAAGGAAACTTCAACCTGAAGAGGTTAATTACACCCAAGAAAGCACAGGGATATGTAAATAGTCTTAGAGAAGCAAATCATAAGGGGGTAAAAATATCCATTCCACAACAAAAATACTGAGAATCAACAAAGATTGCTCACTCATATCTCTTGACCTCAGTGGTCTCACTAAATCAAGAAAAAGACACACCGGGTTTGTTGTATAAAAAAAGCAAAAATCAGAACAAAACAAAAAACCCCCACTTTATCATATCTGGGTTAAATGATGGACATGAACCTAGAAAATGAGCCTAGATGGGGAAAACAGTGTAATCTTTTAACAGATGTGGATACATGCAGCCAAGCATGGAAGTGAGCACGACCCCAGTAGAGGATTTAGGAGAAGAACTGAAGGAGCTGAAGGGGTAGGAACCCCATAGGAAGAACAACAATATCAATGAACCAGACCCTCCCCGCCCAGAGCTCTCAGGAAGTAAACCACCAACAGAAGAGTACACATGGAAGAACCCATGGCTCCAGCTGCATATATAGCAGAGGATGGCCTTATCTGGCATCAATGGGAAGGTAAGCCCTTGGTCCTGTGGAGGCCTTATGCCCCCAAATAGGGGAGTGTTAGGGCTGTGAGACAAAAGTGGGGGGTGTGTGAGTGGAGGAACATACTCAGAGAAGCAGAAGGGAGAGGGGATGTGATAGGGGTTTCATGGAGAGGAAAGTGGGAAGGGGGATAACATTGGAAACATAAATAAAATAATCAATAAAAATATAAAAAAATGTAAAGTGTTATAAAATACACTTCACAACAAAACTAATGAGATGAGATAGAGAAGGACAATAAATACATCTACCAAGAGGATATTGATTGTAAAAATCTATGCACAAATCCACAGGGGTATCAAAATTCACAAAGGAAACACTATTATAACTGAGAATCACACCTTGAGCCTCACACATTGGTAATGGGTGACAATAATGCCCCACTCTTTCCAAAAGACAGGTACTCAAGACAAAAACTCCAGAAATGCTGGAGTAAAATAAAAGCATAAACCAAATGGACCTAACAGATATTCATAGTACATTTCACTCAAACAATAAAGAATGAAATTTTTTATCTACAACTTCTGGATTCATCTTCAAAATTAACCACACACCTAAACACAAAGCAAGTCTCAAGAGATAGAGGAAAATTTAAATATCATGCTACATGTTATCTGCCCCTCACTGATTAAAACTGGATATCAAAAACTGAAGCAACAGAAAGCTTACACATACATGAAGACTGAACACCCTCTACTGAATAAAAAAATGGGTTAAAATTAAAGACCTTCTAGAATGAAAAAAAAAAAAAAAAACTACAACATACAGTATACCCAAACTTATGGGATACAATGAAATTGGTTCTATCAATAAGACAAAAAAAAAAAAAAAACAAAAAAAACAAAAAAAAAAAAAAAAAACACCAACAGATTGGGAAAGGCTCTTTACCTATCCTAAATCAGATAAGGGACTAATATCCAATATATATAAAGAACTCAAGAAGGTGGACTCCAGAAAATCAAATAACACCATTAAAAAATGGGGCTCAGAACTGAACAAAGAATTCTCACCTGAGGAATACTGAATGGCAGAGAAGCACCTGAAAAAATGTTCAACATCCTTAATCATCAGGGAAATGCAAATCTAAACAACCCTGAGATTCCACCTCACACCAGTCAGAATGGCTAAGATCAAAAATTCAGGTGACAGCAGATGCTGGCAAGGATGTGGAGAAAGAGGAACACTCCTCCATTGTTGGTGGGATTGCAAGCTGGTACAACCACTCTGGAAATCAGTCTGGCAGTTCCTCAGAAAATTGGACATAGTACTACCGGAGGATCCAGCAATACCTCTCCTGGGCATATATCCAGAAGATGTCCCAACCAGTAAGAAGGACACATGCTCCACTATGTTCATAGCAGCCTTATTTATAATAGCCAGAAGCTGGAAAGAACCCAGATGCCCCTCAACAGAGGAATGGATACAGAAATTATGGTACATTTACACAATGGAGTACTACTCAGCTATTAAAAAGAATGAATTTATGAAATTCCTAGCCAAATGGATGGACCTGGAGGGCATCATCTTGAGTGAGGTAACACAATCACAAAGGAACTCACACAATATGTATTCACTGATAAGTGGATATTAGCCCAAAACTTAGGATACCCAAGATATAAGATACAATTTGCTAAACGCATGAAACTCAAGAAGAATGAAGACCAAAGTGTGGACAATATGCCCCTTCTTAGAATTGGGAACAAAACACCCATGGAAGGAGTTACAGAGACAAAGTTTCCAGCTGTGATGAAAGGATGGACCATCTAGAGACTGCCATATCCAGGGATCCATCCCATAATCAGCTTCCAAACGCTGACACCATTGCATACACTAGCAAGATTTTGCTGAAAGGACCCAGATATAGCTGTCTCTTGTGAGACTATGCCGGGGCCTAGCAAACACAGAAGTGGATGCTCACAGTCAGCTATTAAATGGATCACAGGACCCCCAATGGAGAAGCTAGAGAAAGTACCCAAGGAGTTAAAGGGATCTGCAACCCTATAGGGGGAACAACATGATGAACTAACCAGTACCCCGGAGCTCTTGTCTCTAGCTGCATATGTATTGAAAGATGGCCTAGTCGGCCATCACTGGAAAGAGAGGCCCATTGGACTTGCAAACTTTATATGCCCCAATACAGGGTAATGCCAGGGCCAAAAGAATGGGAATGGGTGGGTAGGGAAGTGGGGGGGGGGTATGGGGGACTTTTGGGATAGCATTGGAAATGTAATTGAGGAAAATACGTAATAAAATATTAAAAATAAAAAAAAAATGGTTCTAATAGGCCAAATTGTAGGCTATTTGCACACACATACACACACACACATACACACACACACAGTTTTTGAGGGAAGATACAGTATTAGTAACATAATAGCATACCTGAAAGCTCTAGAAAAAAAGAGTAAAAAGAAAGAAAGAATGGAAGAAAAAAAGAAAGAACAACAGAAAGGATCACAAAAACAAAGAAACTAAACCAAGACTTGATTCTTTGAGAAAATCAGTAAGACTGATAAACCATTTGCCAAATTAACTAAAGTCACACACACACACACACACACACACACAGAGAGAGAGAGAGAGAGAGAGAGAGAGAGAGAGAGAGAGAGAGAGAGAGAAACTAACAAAATTAGATATGAAAGAGGGAAATAACAAGACACTGAGGAAATCCAGAAAAATCATAAAATCACACTTTAAAGATCTATACTCAACCAAACTGGAAAATAGAAACTGACTTCAAAAGAAAAAACTACTATTTCCACCTTAAAAGAATAAGCCCATTGTCATTTACCTGCTACCATGTGAAAAAACACCTCTCTCTCTCTCTCTCTCTCTCTCTCTCTCTCTCTCTCTCTCTCTCTCTCTCTCTCTCTCTCTCTCTGTGTGTGTGTGCATGCACACACATGGTTTCATGCTAATGCCCATGTGCACAAGCAGAGGCCAGAGGAGGATGCTACATGTTCTTTTTTTTTTAATCACTTTTCACTATATTCCTTTACGGCAGGGTCTGTCACTGACACAAGAACTAGACATTAGACAGCCAGCCCCAGTGGCCCTCCTTTCTCCACACCACCCATACCAGCAATGTTGTCACAGATTAGTAGAGCCACACTTCTTACATAGGTACTGGGAATTCAAACCCAAGTTCTCATGCTTGCACAGCAAGAGTTCTTCCCCACTGAGTAATTCCCTCATTCTTGATGCCAGACTGTAAGTATGTCAGTGATTCTTTAATTCCAGCTGAATTCTACAGAGTGAGAAACACATTACAGATTCTAAAAACAAACTTTTTTTTTTTTAAGTTTCAAGTGCTGGGTTTATTTCTTTATAGGGAATAATTTCTATATTTATTAGCTAAATTCTTAAAGGTCATGACCATTGAATGTAACACTGGGTATCAGGAACACTGAATTACTTAATAAATATTTTATTAGCTGCATAATTAAAACTAGATTGTCTACCAAGAGAATACAACTTAAGTATTATGAATAAGAACAAAAAACTCTCAATTCTTCAAAAGTTCATAGAACTGTAGAAAAAGCTGAAATGATTTTACATCATTAATCTTTTAGGAAGACCTTTCACATGTTGCTTCAGCTCTTCAAATGTATTGGGAATAACAAAAATAAGAAATAATTTACGGATTTATGACTATCTATTGTTAGACAAAATTACCATATCTAAAACATACCCTAAATTCTCAGTAGTCTTTTTTTTTCTTTTTAACTACATAACCTAATGTTTTCCAGGAAGCTTACAATCTGAAGAACCCTGTATCAATAAATTAAACTCAAGCAAAATGTGGAAGTATTGAAAATTCATAGTTGTCTACTATAATAGTGGCACATTTATGATAATAATTATTATCTATATCACGTTAAAGATTCTGCAAAACCATATTAGCATTTTTCTGGGACATGAATATGTGATGTATATGTGTAAAGTATAGATGATTTTTTGTGTGTCTGTGTACAGAGAGAAAGTGAGAGACAGCAAGCATGTGTTTATGAAGATACAATAATTAGTAGGGTACATGTGTGCATACTGTAAGTGTGAAATTACAAGATAATCTTTGGTATCATTCCTCAGTTACTAATATTCCTATACTCATTCCTAATATTCCTAAAGAGTCAAGATCTCACATTCACCTCCTTTGCTAAGTAGGCTAAGCTAATGGGCCAGTGAGCTTCAGGCATTCACTGGCTCTACTTCCTCTTTCACCTTCACCATCACTGAGTTAGAAATGCTTGCTATGGTTTTACCATGGGTTCTGGCACAATCTCCAGTTATATGTTACATATGCTTCAGCTTTCTACTGTTGCCAGACTAGTTCTTATTCTTAAACCTCTTGTTGTTCTTCAGAATACATGTTATTGATCTGTGTTCTCATCCCAGTTGGCTTAGCAATTCCAAACATGCCCTATTAATTTTTTCTAAATGTTTTATGTATATAAAATAGCATTTGAAATGTAAATGAGAAAAATATCTAATAAAAAAGAGTGGATGTGAAATTAGGGATGCAGAATAGAAAGAAAATTGATTTTTGAAGTCACACTAAAAATAATAAACCAACAACTCTTATGTTGTAGAGGTGGTTCCATCCTTGAAATTATTACTAAAAAAAATCATGGGATCTATATTAGACTCACAGCACATACATATATTATACCAAACACAAAAACCTATGTCTGTAATTCCAGGGCTTGAAAGGCAGAGATAGGAGGATCACTAGGTTTCAGTGGACAGCTGGTCTAGCCAAATTGGTGAATTCCAGGTTTAGTGAGCAACTCTGCCTCTAAATTAGGTGAAGCTGAAGATTCCAGATGTTACCCTTTTGCTGCCAAACATATGCAGAATGATATTCATGTACATTGCTGAGATCTGCATGTTCATGGAAGGGATGATGTGACATGATTCCTTCCCCTGGTATACAGTCAGCAGGGTGTAGGCCTCCATGAAGGTTGACTGTTGATGGGCCTGAGCCACACACACACACACACACACACGCACACACACACACACACACACACACACACACACACACACACATATCTATATCTATATCTATATCTATATCTATATCTATATCTATATCTATATCTATATCTATATCTATATCTATATCTATATCTATATCTATATCTATATCTATCATCTATCATCTATCATCTGTATCTGTATCTGTATCTGTATCTGTATCTGTATCTATCTATCTCTATCTCTATCTCTATCTCTATCTCTATCTCTATCTCTATCTCTATACTCTTTACTTTTCTTAATGTTCCTCCGTTGGGAAATATTTTCCCTGCTAAGGTTATTAGTGAATATCCTTTCTGCAAAAATTAATGACTTAATGATAATCAGAACAGCATGAGGCCTGGCGGCTAGGGAGTGCTTAAGTCCTTAGCAAAAATGCTAAACACTGTGGCCTTCAGGACAGCCCTTAAGGCTGTGGGAAAGAACTATGAAAGCATCAGTTAATACATATATATGTGTAGACAAGGGCATCTATAGTAAAAGCCAGATATTATGAAAAGAGATAAAAATATTTGGGAAATATTGATTGCAGAGAAAGATCCCAGCCAGTTAGTTTATTGTCTGTGCTTACAAAGGCACAAAGCCAGGCAGATCTCTGAATTCATTTGCTATCTAAAAAACAACAACAAAAAAACAACAACTGTTTATCAAGAAGAAATGTTGTATTTATGTTTTGATATTATACTCATAGTTCTATTATATCTTAAATTCTTGTTATATATTTGTAAACATACATAACATATATCAACTGGGCTTGAAATTTCTGTATAATGCATTATTTAATTTGGATATTTTGTTTTGTTTTTGAGACAGTTTTACTCTGTAGCCTTGACTGACTTTATTACATATATATATATATATATATATATATATATGATAATATCATATCATAAACTGACAGTAGACCTACTGCCTCAGTCCTACCCCACCACACCCAATACTGGGACTAGAGCTGTGAGTCACCACACTTGGCTAGGCAGATATTCTTTTGCCTAGTATATTTTTAGCTCAGTAAAAATGTGCGCATATACAATTGATGGTTTGGGATTCTAATTTAATTCACTTATGATTGTAGAGCACATGCTGTGTGATTTCAATTCTCTCATATTTAATGAAATTTGTCCAACAGACAAGAAAAACGCTGTATAATCTGAATCTTGAGGAGACAGGTTGCATTGGGTTTTGTTTGTTGTTTTGTCCTCTTTCTTTAATTTCTTGGGGTATTGGCTTCTCTAAGTACCAGTTATTTCATTTTGGCTGTATTTATCAAATTCTTTGTAACTTCATTTACCTTCTCACATTATATCTCCCCAAAATAAATATTTACATTATTAGCTAATATCATTAATTTATAAATTTCAGAATATGTTTACTTTTAAATTCCCATTTTGTATATTTTCCCATGTAATTTTTATATGTTTTCTATCATAAATAATTAGTAGTGCACATAATAGGTCAGATAGATAATGATACAAAAATAGTGGATGATTTTCTAGAACACTCTTATCTCTAGATCTGTCATTCAAACTGAAAATCGATAAGGAAGCCTCAGCACTAAACTACACCAAAGATAAGATAGTCTTAAAAGATATCTACAGAACATCTCAGCCAACAGAGCCAAAATCTATGTTCTTCTCAGCATCTGATGGAAGCTGCTCCAAGGCAAAATACAATATGCCTCTCGAGACAAGTCTTACCAAATATTAAAGGCACAAATATTCTTTTGTGTCTTATCAGTTCTAGTGCAATTAAACTAGAAATCAGTGATAAGATAAACTACAGAAACAACACAAATTTTTGGAGACTAGAAAATATTCTCTTGAGTGACCCTGAAGGTATCAGGGAGGGTTCAAGAACTTTAGAGCACACGTTTCTCTTAGAGAGGACACGGGTTTGATATCCAGCACTCACACAGAAGCTTGTAACTAGACTTCCATGAGACATGATGTCCTATACAGGGCTCTTCAGACAGTAATCATGCATGTGATACATATACATACTGGCAAGAACACTCCTACATACTTAATTATAATTGAAATGTCATAATGTTATTGCAGTTTGTACACTTTCACTCTTCTTCTCTCTGACATGCTTTCTCCATGCCTCCTTCCTCCTCTATTTGGTTGCTTTTCTTCTTGTGGATAGAATGTCCTCCCTCCTTGTAGTGCTCTCTCTTTTAGTATATGAACCTGTTGACTTGGAGATGACATTTGTCATTTGTGCTTTGTTTGGTTTGAGTCTCCTCCCCACTGCTCTCCCCACATCAATGTCATAACTAAATCCTTTTTTCTGTATTCTGAGAAGAAATTGAAAAGATGACAAAGGGCTGAGACATATCAATGACATCATTAAGTACACATATCTTCAGTTATATTTTCCTTGTTGGAAAGAAGCTCCCAGTTAAAATGACACATGGAGCTGTTCCTGGGGAATGGATTGTGACACTGATGCAGACAATGGGTCCTTCAAGGAGTCCTCTGCATGTCATTTCTCAAAACCTACTAACTTATTAAAGTGCTGAATTGCTCCAAATTGAGATCTTTTCACCCCAGGAACTGCATATAATAAAAGATTTCATCTTACAAAACATATTCTTATGTTATTGTTTAGACAGCTGACTGCCCCAGTCTTGACATCATTATGCAAGAACCTTGTATAGTCAGTTGCAAGAATAACAGTTATGCAACACTTAAAATGATGTGGAAAGATCTGGTATTAAATGTTCATAGTTATCATTTACATGGTTGCCCCATCTAAATGACATCCTTAGTGGCAGCTATGCAAAGTATGCATGCACTTTAATGACTATGACCTTGATTTATAAGTCTAAAATCTACATTGCTGAAACACCTTCAATTTACTATCGAATTCATATGAGGGACAGAATATAATAAGAGAGGCCAGAGATCTGGCAGTGTGTGGTAGGAAACCAAATAAAAAAACATGATTATTTCACTTGCTTCATTATTTCTAAGTAACCCAATGGTTTATTGAAAATTACATAAAATGCTTTCACTTGCCATGGCAGTTACATCTGGTGTCAATTTGAAGAAATGTCTCATATTAATTACTCAGTTTGGTTCTTTTTCGTCCTCTCACATTGGGCAGGGGTAGATCAAAGTTACCATATTCTCCTATTCAGCATCTTAACAAAGAGCTAGGGTGATGTTTACTCAGTAAGGTTCTGGAGCAGCAGAATCTGAGTTCAATCCTCAGCACTCATATACAGACCTCAGCATGGTAGTGGTAACAGCAGTGTTCAGGATAGAGAAAGAGGAGGTTCCCTAAGGGCTTGCTATATAATCAGTCTAGGCTACTTGGTGAGGTCCAGGTCAGTGAGAGATGATGCCTCAAAATAGATAGGTAGATAGATAGATAGATAGATAGATAGATAGATAGATAGACAGATAGATAGATAGATAGATGATACATAATGAATAAATACATAGTTTTATATATATAACTATATATTTATAACTATGTATGTATACGTGTATACGTGTATACGTGTATACGTGTGTATATGTGCATACGTGTATACGTGTGTATATGTGTATACATGTATACGTGTATACGTGTATATGTGTATATGTGTATACGTGTATATGTATATAGGTGTATATGTATATATGTATATATGTACATATGTACATATGTGTATATGTACATGTGTATATATGTACATATGTACATATGTACATATGTGTATATGTATATGTGTATATATGTATATATAGAGAGAGACAGACAGAGACAGAGACAGAGATGATTGGCAAGCAGACAGACAGACAGAAAGATAAACAAAACTCAGGGACCAATACTCAGGGTTTATATTTTCCTGTGCATTCAAGTTTATACATGTGCACAAACACATATATTAACAAAATAATAATGTATGTGTTTATATACCTCCTTTCTATTTTTTTCTGTTACCTGAGAATCTCTTTCCAGTCCAGAAACATGAAAATGTATGTGCTATCTAAAACTAAAGTACACCTTCCAAGGAATTTTCCCCCTAAGAACTCTCTGAACACCTCACAATGTGTATTTCATGTCAGGATGTTCTTGGTTTAAGTGCCTCCATAGCTCAAGTTCTTTTATTTCTGTCACTGTTATAAAATACCCTGACCTAGCACCTTTGGTGAGAAAGGTTTTATTTGGCTTATAATTCCAAAATACAGTCCATAATTTCCCAGATGACAAGGTACTCAAAGTAAAGAATAGTAGAAAAAATGAATACAGCTACACTGTCTGCTTGTTACTTGTTGCCAGCTAGTCTTTCATTCTTACAGAGTTCAGAGCCCAACACAAGGAATGGTGCCACCTACCATGGAGCAGTCTTTTAGCAATCAAGACTCAAGGGCTGGAGAGATGACTCAGCAATTAAGAGCACTGGCCTCTTTTCCAGAGGACCTAGTTTCAATTCCCAGTACCCAACAAATCTAGTTTACAATTGTTTGAAATTTCAATCCTTTGTTGGAGGAAGTGTGTTGTAGTGCTAGGCCTAGTGCCTCTTCTCTTCCTGCTGTTTGTGGATCCAGGTGTATATCTCTCAGGTATGTCTCCAGCACCATGTCTGCCTGTGTATGCATTTCTCCATGATGATAATAAACTAAACCTCTGAAACTGTCAGCAAGCTCCAGTTAAATTCTTTTTCTAAAACAAGAGTTGTCCTGTCTCTTCACAGCAATAGAACAATGACTAAGACACCATACCATTCCCATTTGGTGGTATCCTCTGTCTCTGTCTTTTTCTGTCTCTCTGTCTCTCTCTGTTTCTCTCTATGTGTCACTGTCTGTCTCTTTCTCTGTCCCTGTCTCTGTCTCTGTCTCTGTCTCTCTCTGCTTCATGCTTGTTGATCAAATGTAAGTTTTCAGCTATTGTTCCAGTATCATACCTGCCTATTGCCCTGCTCCCAGCCATGATGGTCATAAAAACCCTTTGAACTAAAATTCCCAAATTAAATGTTTTCTTTATTAGCTAACTTGGCCATTTTGCTTTGTCACATAAACAATACAGTAGCTTAGGACACCATATAAGAAGAACAAGCAAGTAATCTCTACTCCCATCTATTCTCCCATTTCCAATACTCCAAGCCCTCTCTCCCTTACTTTTCATACACCATTGTTTTAGTTGATAAACTTTAGAATGTAGGAAAGTATATTTTTCTTGTTAAGCTCATAGTCTTTGAAATTTCATTGAGGAATCAAACAAAAGCTAATACCTTTCTTAAAATGGTGTCAGTATGTAGTTCAGGTTGACCTTGAACACTTGATCCTTCTGTTTTATTTTTCGAGAGCTGGAATTACAGCTGTGTGCCATTAAGCCCTGCTCTTAAGTTTCTCATTAGCAGATCCAGCTATTAGAAACAATGACTTCATGAAATTCACAGGCAAATGTATACAACTAGAAAATATCATCCTGAGTGAGGTAAATGAGTCACAAAAGAACACACATGGTATGTACTCACTGATAAGTGGATATGAGACAAAGAGCATGAAATACCCACAATACAACTCATGGACCATGGACCATGTGAAGCTCAAGAGGAAGAAAGACAAAAGAGTGGTTCAGACCTACTTAGAAGGGGGACAATATAATCAAGGGAAGTAGAGTATGGGAGGGGCATGGGAATAAGAGAGGAGGGAGAGGGGGAAAAAGAGCAAAATCAGGAATGGGAGGAGATGGAGGAGATGTACAGAGGGTCAGGAAGTTGAACAGAGGGGTGTAGCAATGGGGGATGGGCAACTGGAGGTAGCAATCAGAAAGTCACAGAAGGCAGGAATGCAAGAGCCTCCCAGGACCCCTCGGGGATGTCATTAGCTGAAATTCTTGACAATGG
Source organism: Mus caroli (assembly GCF_978045245.1). Taxonomy (NCBI): domain Eukaryota; kingdom Metazoa; phylum Chordata; class Mammalia; order Rodentia; family Muridae; genus Mus; species Mus caroli. The sequence continues at coordinate 120,074,415 of NW_028227256.1, forward strand.
GGAGGGAGAACCTATAGAGACCATATACAGAGGTTAGGCATGGCCCCCCAGTTGAGGAATGGGGCCACCCACCCATCTCCAAAATTTTAACCCAGATTTGCTCCTGTCTAAAGGAAATACAGGGACAAAGAGTGGAACAGAGACTGAAGGAAAGGCCATCCAGAGACTGTTCCACTTGAGGATCCATTCCACATGCAGATATTACTGCTGATACCAAGAAGTGCTTACTAACAGGAGCCTGATACAGCTGTCTCCTGCCTGGCTTTGCCAGATCCTGATCAATACAGTTGCAGATGCTGACAGCCAACCCTTGGACTGAGCAGAGTGACCCCAATGGAGGAGTTAGAGGAATGACTAAAGGAGCTGAAGGGGACTTATCTGTCATCAGTGAGAAGAGAGGCCCTTGGTCCTGTGAAGACTTGATGTCCCAGTGTAGTAGAGGAATTCTAGGATGGTGAGGCGGGAGTGAGTGGGTGTGTGGGTGAGCACCTTCATAGAAGCAGGGTAAGGGGAGATGGGGTACGGGGGGAATGCAGCAGGGAAACTGGGAAAGGGCATAACATTTGAAATGTAAACAAATAAAATATCCATTTTTAAAAAAAAAAAGTTGAATATAATCTCAGATCAAAAATTCTATTTTTCAACCTAAAATACCATTAAGAAAACTAACCCCCAAACTAGCAACTAAAAATGTATAATACATTTAAAATCAGAGTTAAATGGAATAGAATTAAAATGCAAAATAGGTAGTGGGACTGAATGACACATGTCCCTCACTGGCTCCTATCTTTGAATATATAGTTCCTGCTTGGAGATGCTATTTGGTGAAGTTATGGAACATTTAGACCTAAAACCATGCTGGAGGAAGAACATTATTGGAGGATGGGATTCCTGTTCTCTCTGAATTCTTCCCAGATGTAGACAAAATGTCATCTCTCTTCTTCCTACTCCTGATATACCTTCTTCACCATTTTGAACTCTATCTTTCTGCATCCTATGGTAAAATAAACACTTTCTTCTTTAAGTTGCTTTTATTATAACAGCAGAAATGGAACCAGCATAATAGAGAAAATTATTGACCCCCAAGTAACTTAAAATAGAGCCATAAACTATTAGTTTTTAGTGGATTTGACTAAGATGGAGAAAAATGAAAAAGAACACGTGAACTGAGGTTCAAAACCACTGAATCTGAAGAATCAAAACAGGTCACAACTTAGTACTAATGATAGTTGTCCAGTGATAAGTTTGATTTCTTCTCAAGTAGTGCCACTCTTTGATGACTAGGTATTCAAATATATGATCCTATCAAGTGCTATTGTTCCAACCACAACACATTGGCTTTTGAAATCTCAAAGCCCACCCCAAGTTACACCCTTCCTCCAAAAGACCATACCTCCTGCTGTTCTCACACAGGCCCAACAACTAGGCTCAAGTATCAGACTTGTAAGCCTTTGGGGACCATTAGCATTCAATCCACCACTTAAGGCAATGGCCTAAATCTTTTGGATTAGTGTTCTGTGCTTCTTAAAATACCTGTCTTCTACAACTAGCCTGAATAGCTGGCTCTCCTCAAAACCTAATAGCTCAATATTGAAAAGTCGAGTGTTCTTTAATACTCCAGAAGTTTAACTTGGCAGTGCAGAGGACTTGCAATAGTGATGGTGAAGAGCTTGAAATGATGGCCACCTATCCTGGTATATGCAAGTCCAAACCTGAAGTGGCCTTTAGCACTAAGAGTATGAGAGTCATTCTGAGGACTAGCACCTGAAATCCATTTAATGTTTAGCCCTAAGAATAAAACTACCTTAGGTGGATTTCAGGTGCTATTGCTCACCATGGCTCTCACATGCTCCCGGCATACACCAAAATCACATATACTCCTGCCAGCCACTCAAAAGGAAGAAGTCTTTGGACCAGCTAAAAGCAGAAATCAAATGAAATTAACAACAGTTTTATACCTAAGCATTCTAATGGATGTTAAAACTTTTATACTTTGGAGATCTGAATACTTGCATGTCCACTCGTGTGATGGCTGTTTAAGTGGGAAGGCAGAATGATGTTGCTTCTTATGTCCTCTCTTTCCAGAATCTTCTCCCTTGCAATTTCTTCTAATAAAACACTCACTGAAGATAAAGTGCTGTATGTGTTCACCATATTCCCCAGAAATTGAATGCTTTTGCTGCTTCTAAGGTATTGTCATATTCTTTCGCCACATTCCAAATTTCTTCTCTCACCACAATGCAACTGAAAACCCTGGGCAATCAATGAAACTCCAGTGTAAGCCCTCTTTATCACACACATCAGATAACTCCCTCTCTTCTCTTCTTCTGCATAACCAAGGATCAGAAATTAATTATTCCGAAGGAAGTATACAACCCAGAACTTTTTAATTTATTGAATCCATAACCAATTAAAATATTACACTGACTCATCTGTCATGAAATTATATTGCTGAGTTTGCTGATAGCCTCAAATATTGACAAAGCCTCTCATACAAAATGCATCATTAGGCCTTTGTGTGTCTATGCCTTTTATGTTATTTGAATCCATGTTTACATGAACAACAGGGTAACCTTGGAAAATACTGATTTCTTTTCAAAAGTTTTATAAAAGATTTTGGTGTTTTACAAAAGCATTTTTCTAAGAACTCTGGTTTACTTACCATGAAGCTACTGGCACTAAAACCTCACATAATTTAAATAATGTAAAGTAACTCTTTGATAGGTTTAAAGTAACAAAATTTAACAACTAAATTACTTATTGCATGTATTATTTGGAGTCTGTTATATCTGAATGAATATATTAAATTACAGAAATGATTGGGAGGACCCTCCAAGCTCTACTTTGGTGATGTGGAAAGAAGAGAGGTAGAAAATAAAAGTGTAAGTGCTAGAGAAACAGCACAGCGTTTAAGAGTGAGCACTGCCTTTCCAGACACTCTGGATTCAGTTCTTAGCAGCTGAGTTGGGAGACTCAGGACTGCCTGTAAATGCAGCATCCTCTGGCCTCAGCACGCACCTCCACCCATATATGTGTGATTGTATCCACACAGACAGACATAACCAAATATTATAATACAAAGGGCATCTTTTTAAAAAGAAAAGAAAGATAAGCCAAATAGAAAATAAAGTAAATCCATATTGAGAATACATTGTATTCTTTTTTTTTTATTAGATATTTTCTTCATTTATATTTCAAATGCTATCCTGAAAGTCCCCTATATACTTCCCCTGCACTGCTCCTCAGCCACCCACTCCTGCTTCCTGGTCCTAGCATTCCACTGTACTGGGGCATATAATCTTCACAAGACCAAGGGCCTCTTCTCCTAATGATGGCCAACTAGGCAATCTTCTGCTACATATATATCTAGAGACAAGATCTCTGGGGTTAGTTTGCTACCTGCTGGTCAGTAGACCCAAGGTTCATTCAAAAGAGACTTTACATTACACTTAGCTCTCAGTTTCCATTTTAGGGAATAAATACTTCCACCAAATCACTATAAAAATATGTCAGTAATATTGATTATGTATCATGGCACTGTTCTACACAGATACTAAAATATTGCTGGGTGTCACACTGTGACCTTAAAATTGATGTGGCTCTCATATTTTTCTTCCAGCTAGTCTTATTGCTCCTTCTTCATTTTCCTCAGGCTTACAAATAGAAATTTTTTAAATCATATCTTTAATGTAAAGATATTTAAAATGACATAGCATTGTCAATGAAGAATGATTAAAAACAAAGTTAAATGAATTCATTTTAGCAATGGTGAATATAAAATATTACCATGGATAATGTCTTGGCCAAGTCACCTGATCTGACAATGACATAGACCCCATCTCAATGACATTTTACTTTAAGATTTGATGATTTATATCCAATGAAAATCCAATAACCATTCACTTTTCTGTAGTCTGTTTGTTAAATTGTTAGTGTCACCCTTTTAAATCTTGCAGCATTAGAAATGATTACTTAAATTTATAAATGGATTAAATTTATAATGAATTATTTCTAAAAACAACAATGTTGAGTGGCCTATGGCAAATGAAGTATTATTCAAAATTTGTATCATGATATGATGGTACAGATGTTTTTATTTAATTAATGAAGACATTGAAGAGCAAAGAAAATAAGAAACATACTTCAAGCCCATCTGGCTAATGTTGAACTATCAATTTTAATTTTTAAAACATAGAGATGTTTCTAAACACAATTAAAAGACATTTCAAAGGTTATACTGAGGTCTGTAAATAAATACATGTTGATTAAATCATCATAAAATCAATTTCATATTTTAGATATAATTGTCATTTTTAAATCGCCTTACTCTTGAAAACATAGTCCAATTCTATCATGTAAAACTGTCAGTACCCCAAAAAAGATGTCAGACATCCAACATTATTAGTAAGGGAACTTGAATAAGGACAGAATTATGGGTATTTCTCTAACAGTCTCAGTAGAGAAAAGCATCCAGCACGGTGAATCTACACAATACTCCACACAGCACATTCACTAAAATTTGTATTAATTACACAAAGCATGCAAATCACGTCACATTCAAAGTATGGACTTGCTTCTAAACAATACAATTGAATGTTAACACCAATTCTGAACTACCATGAATTAAAAGAATAAGTAAAAAAAAAGACATCTCAATAGAAATTGAAATTAATCTTATAAAATATTATTATCAAGTGTATTAGGTAAGGAATAGATAGAACTTGGAGAACCCTACAATCTTCTATGCCTGTAATAAAAACAACAAAAGTAAAACACTTAGTATCATTTGTACCTAGAGAAGGTTAGAGGCTGAAGGAGCATGCCTTGAAGCCTGAGGACCAGAGGGGGTCCTCTTGAGACTCACATAATGGAAGGAGACAAATGAGTCTCACAAGTTGTCTTCTGATTTCACAGAGTTATCAATGCACAGGCATGTGGTAGTACATGCCTGTGATCCTGGCATGTAGGAGGTAAAGGCAGGAGGATCAGATGATCAAGGTCATCCTTGTGTACATAGGTAGTTGAAGACCAGGTTAGGCTACACAAGCCCCAATCTCAAAACTAACCAACCAATCAAACAAACAAACAAACAATCAAATGAAAAACAATGGCAAAATACATATATAAATATATAAATAATTGTAAAATATTTATGTTTCCACTACTTTAGGAGTATAGAAATTGAAAATAAATTTTGCAAAATAGTTGACAATGGTAGGTAGGGGGAGTTGTGTAGATGTAAGACAATATCCTAACCTAATTTGTTCTGTTTTTATTATTAATTACAACTTTGACCATACAGTGCCTGCTAAGCACTTTTTAAATTGGACAAATAGCAAATAGTTTTAAACATCATTTCATTATATTCTTGTGTGTGTGTGTGTGTGTGTGTGTGTGTGTGTGTGTGTGTGTTCAGGCACACACACACACACACACACACATGTAGCAGCGAATGTACATGCATGTATGTACGGTAAGCCAGAGGTCAAAATTGAATGTCATTTCCAGTCACCGTTGTTTTAGAAAGTATATTGTAAGAGAAATGGAACTAAGTGGGCCCTATCCGCTGGCCAGGAAGTTCAAAGGACCCTCCTGTGCTGGGGTTGTGAGTATCTACAAACCATCACAACCAGCTTTTTAATTGGTACTACAATCTGAGTTAATAGTTAAATCCAAGGTCCTTATGGTACTTGGCAAGTGCTTTACCTACTGAGCTACCTCCCAATCCTTATTTCACCTATTCTTAGGGAACCATGAAAGGTAAGTAATGTAGAGGAACACATCAAGGATTGCAGGATAAATTACACAAGGAAGTGAGCTTTGTAAAGATTTGACATTTGGCCTCACTGGACAGGGTCTGGGGTTGAGCAGGCTTACCAGCTGCTGTCCTTGCACACCCCAGGCCGCATACTGCAACACTGAGTCCTCAACTTCTGGGGGATTCAACTCCCACACTTCCCTTGAAAAGATGCAAATATTTTCACATGAACAAACTGATATCTGTGACAACTCAGTGTGACAATGGCTCATAAAATGTAGAAAACCAAAGAACTTACCCAGTGTGTATGTTGTAAATCAAATATGAAGCGGTAAATGAGTAATGAAAAATCTGAAATAAAAAAGAATAGAGTAATCAATAACAGTTTTCTGTAAAGAATTGATCTTAAGGCACACTATTAGGGAAAACACAAGACATATGAAATATGCCAGTTAAGATGTTTATTGCTTTTTTTGCAACATTTTAGCTAGGAAATGCGTCTTCTTATTCTACCTAACCCCCACATGTGCATATCTCTGTCTCTGTCTCTCTGTGTCTCTGCATTTCTCTCTGTCTCTGCCTGTCTCTGTCTCTCTCTCCCTCTGTGTGTGTGTGTGTGTGTGTGTGTGTGTGTGTGTGTGTGTGTGTGAGTATACAGCCCGTTGGGACCTGAGGTTCTAGTTCCTCAGTTGTCATCTATGATTTCTTGCTTTTGACTTTTTGCTTTTGTTTTGAGGCTTTTCAATTACTCTGCCTAGTTAGCCTCAAGGTTTCTCCTATCTCTGTTTTCCCAGAACTGGAATTACAGGCAAATTCTGCCATGTCTAGCCGTTTTTAAGTGATTTGTTTTTAGTGTATGCATGTGAATATTTTGCCTAAATATATTTCTGTGCACACTCTGTACGCACTGTTCATGGATACCAGAAGAGGGGTGTCAGATACCTTGGAACTAAATCTACCAATGTCTATTAGCCACTATTTATGTTCTGGAAATCAAAACTTCATCCTCTGGAAAAGAATCCAGGATGCTTAAGCACTGAGAGATCTCTATGTCTATTTTTTTCATAAGTTCTGGAGAACAAATTCAGCTCCTTATACTTGTATGGCATAGACTTTATACTCAGCCACTTCTCTTACCCTTAATTTTAAGATATTTTTAATGGATTTACATGTCATCCTTGGTAATGCATGGTGATATTATCTGCATCATTCCAAATTTAGCATATATTCTGCCAAAGACAGCACTGACTTCAAGCTTAAAACTGTAGATGAACCATTAAAGCTGACAAAGAAATGAGAAATGTGCCTGCCTCTGTCAACATCTTTTATCTCTGAAAGTTCTGTTCACCAAAGCAACCTGTCGACTGGGCAATTGCTCTTAATAGCAGATAAATGTGTGAACTCTGTTAGTAGTGCAAAGAAGCCATTCACCCTGCCACTGATCAACAGCAATGTGTCCAGGTTTCTAACCCCACATTAATCTTGCCACATTTTCTATGATTTAACATTAGGAGCAAAACAGATAACTAAAGTAATGCCGGAAGCATGAGTTGGTAGAGCCAGGGAGGTTGGTCTCCATCTATAATAGCTAGTCTAAAGGTTACCAGTACTTATGAGGGAACCTAAAATACTGAGTTTGGTGGCCAGATAAATGTTTTAATTATGAGAAGTATTGCTGTGTAACCATGAGGACCAGAGTTTAAATCCACAGAAAACCATGGAAATTTTGGCTGTAGATGTCAGATTTCAGCACTTATATAAATGGTAGGTGGTCTCGGTAGCCCTACTACAATTCCTGCCACAGAAGACAAAGACGGGAAACCCCAGAGCAAGGTGGCTTGAAGAGAGTCCCCACCTTAAATAATACAAAGGAAAATTGATTGAGAATAATTTCTGACACCAATTGTTGGGCCTTGACATGTACACACACACACTGTATGCATGTATGTATACCACATACATACTTAGGGAAAAATGGAAAAAAAAGACAATTTTTAGCTGCTTTTCAGTTGATGTGAGTTGAAGAACAGGAAATATACATATGTGTTCTGATTTGTAGCCAATTGCAACATGTTTTTTTTTTTTTCCCCTGCAGGTATATCATGAGGGAAGATCACTTGGAAATTATCTTCAGTTTATAGCCCTGACTGGTCTTTTAAGTTTGGAACTGAGACGAAAGGATAGACCGTCTAGAGACTACCATATCCGGGGATCCATCTCATAATCAGCCTCCAAACGCTGACACCATTGCATACACTAGCATGATTTTGCTGAAAGGACCCTGATATAGCTGTCTCTTGTGAGACTATGCCGGGGCCTAGCAAACATAGAAGTGGATGCTCACAGTCAGCTATTGGATGGATCACAGGGCCCGCAATGGAGGAGCTAGAGAAAGTACCCAAAGAGCTAAAGGGATCTGCAACCCTATAGGTGGAACAACAATATGAACTAACCAGTAACCCGCCCCCCCTCCAGATCTCGTGTCTCTAGCTGCATATGTATGAGAAGATGGCCTATTCGTCCATCAGTGGAAAGAGAGGCCCGTTGGTCCTGCAAACTTTATATGCCTCAGTACAGGGGAACGCCAGTGCCAAGAAGTGGGAATGGGTGGGTAGGGGAGTGGGGAGGAGGGTATGGGGGACTTTTGAGATAGCACTGGAAATGTAAATGAAGAAAATACTTAATTTAAAAAAAGGTCAACCATAAGCAGTGTTTTCAAAATAAATAAATAAAAAGTTAGATCAGATTGAATAGTGTTATAGAGATTTGATCCTATATATATGTGCTGCAAAGCCAAATGTTTCAAAGATAACATAGAATATAGGACTGTGCAGAGCTTAAATTTCCTTCCTGTAAGTTTCATGTCCTTTTATTTTACAATGCATAAGCAGGGCATTCCATTCTCCTGCAATGACCACAAATATATGTTGTTGTATAAGTTTGTAGAATTAGATTGAGGTCCTATACTCATAGTAGAATATAGAGTATAGGATAAGAATATAGGATAAGAAAGACAGTCTTATATAAATACTGTCTCTATGTCTGTTATGATTAGTCTATTCTTGGCCCAGGAGGTGGTACCATTAGAATGCGTGGCCCTCTTGGAGTAGGTGTAGCCTTGTAGTAGGTGTGTCACTGTGTGCATGGGCTTTCAGACACTCCTCCTAGCTGCCTGGAAGGGAATCTTCCACTAGCAGCTTCAGATGTAGATGTATAAATCTTAGCTCCTTCTGCTCCATGCCTGCCTGGATACTGCAATGTTTCCTCCTTTGGTTATAATGAACTGAACTACTGGACCTGTAAGCTAGCTCCAATTAAATAGTGTTTAAGAGTTGCCTTGGTCATGGTGTCTGTTCAAAGCAGTGAAACCCTAAGACAATCTTTCATTCTCTCTCTCTCTCTCTCTCTCTCTCTCTCTCTCTCTCTCTCTCTCTCTCTCTCTATCTCTCTATCTCTCTCTCTCTCTCTCATTCCCTTCTGCAACCCTTTCTCTATTCTCTGTCTTTATATACTCCCTCTCTCCTTCCCTCTGTAAAACACTGGTTCAGTGTAAAAAGTAGATATTCAGTGAGAAGTGTAGTTAACTAAATATACTTCTACTGAAAGATACTGTTTTAAACTCACTCCTTATCTTTCCTTCAAGAACATTCCTACCTTTAAACAGTATTCTTTTAAAAAATATTTCTTTTCTTTATTTTGAGATATAATTACATGGTTTTTCATCAGACAGAGACCATTACAGAAAACCAATTTTAAACTTCAAAGTAGGGTAGCCCAGTTCCAGAGGATAACATATACAATACAACTCCCAATCCTTGGGCTTAGAGATCATTGTAGAAGTGGGAGCAAAAAGAACATAAGAGAATCAGAAAGTTTTCTGTGAAATTGTCTCTTTCAGTAAGAGCAGAAACTGAGTTCATAAAGTCTCGCTGACATGCCTGGCTAGAGGTGAGCTGTACAAGACCACTGCATATAAATGCTAGTGTGGCTTGTAGCAAGGAAGGCCCCGGAGACTTCAATCCTATAGGAAGAATTAAAGTCAACTAAGTCATATTTCTAGTATACTTTAGCATTTGAGTCTTTTATTATTAGTCTAGAAATTATCTCATCAAGAAAGGGCAAGGCAAATCAAACTTTAAATTGAGGAGTAATGTAGTAGCCACCTACATTTTATGAGGCAGCGAAGTAGAATGAAGTCTAGGATTGTTTGATGAATTCTTAGCCAGAGGCAGGTAAGTTAATGTGGGAAGAAATGAGTCAGAAAAGAGAAAAGCTAAAACTGCTGTCTAATGCCACCTAAATCCCACTTTTGTGGCACAGAGCCACCAACAAACTACAGGTGACCTATATGGTTTATGATAATAATAAACCACACACATGAAGATGTAAAGATGTAAAGTGAAGATGTAAAGTAATTAGACAGAGCATTGTAAGAGATTCCATGTTATGCAAATGAGCACCAAATTCCATGCAATCCCAACAGCCTTAAGAAAACATGATATGCAACAGACAAGCCCCAAATGCTTTATACAATGAGTCTGTTTAGGTTGCCAAATGTTCTCTTATATCCAGCCTTCTTCCTCCTTTGGAAGTGTATCTGTTTCTGATCTGGCTAATATCTATGCCTTGCCATCCAGCTTCTTGTTCCTGGATGCAAAAATGTCAGAACCCATTGAAAATTCTCCACCTTGATCATGGCTACTCAGTTATCCATTACTTTAACCTTTTTAAACCTCATGTCAGGACCCTGGAGATAAACTTGGGAGTCACTGAACCTGTTTGTCCTTCTAGTGTGACGGTATTGCATGTATCTCTTTCTCTGATTTTCTCCATTACTTGTAGGATTAATTTGAATATTGAGACTGGATGGCTGAATTTGGCTTATCAGGATGGCCAGGACTCAAGCTCTGTACTTAACCACTCCAGAAACATTGGGCTGAATAAGCCAAGGCTTACTACAGAAGCATATTCCTGTTCTAACAATGATCTTAAGTCAACCTAAGGAATTAGATAATATTTATAATCCTAAGTGAGGCTATTTAAAGCTTAAAATTAACATTGAATGTTGAAGTGAGAAACAGAGTCCTAACCTGAACCCACATCTGTCTGTTACATGGGTTAATCTGTCTGAATAATGTCTTGCACGGAGCTCATACTCAAGCACAACTCTGGATTTTCTGCAGATTCGTGTTCTATCACTTCTTATCTTCTGCACTAAATCAAGTGTAAAAGATTTATTTCTACAGGATCATTGAAGCTACTCTCCAAAAATTCATTGACAGGACTATGCATGAGTTAATTGTGATTTCCAAAGTCAAGAGAGATTTCAATGTTAGAAAGATGATGTAATATATCAGATCACATCAGTGCTTTCATCCTTTAGCTAATTTTTACATGTTTTCCCTTCTTCAAATATCAGTTATTACCTAAGACATCTGTGAGGGTTCATGTCAAGGAGAGTTATACTCACAAGAAAAAGGAACCTCATGATGCAGTAATTCTGCTTATACAAGAGTTGGCAACTCAGGACATCAAAGCTTTCTCTGACTGCAGTTAAACTGAAAAACTGATAAAATTGCATGCATTTTATGGCCCAGAGAATATTTAAAATGGGATTATGCATTTGCCATCAACTTAAACAGTGAGGAAAACCAAACAGAGAGAAAGTAGTTTGAATTAATGGTATTTATTGTGAATGACAATGACACAGCAAGCAGACAGCACAGATGAGAGAGGTTTGTTTCTTTTGAAAGTTGGTGATAGGTTGCATCCACGTTTATTTTAGAGACACCTTTTAAGAGGAGTGAATGGTGACCTTTTTGTTTGCAAGGCTTTATTTTTATTACAGTGTTAAGAGCAGAAGCTATGAAATAGCTAACTTTCCTGTCATAAATACAGCTCATAACATTGTAAGGAAAGGCTTTACCAAAAAAAAAGTATCTTTAAAAATTCCATTACAGAAAGGCCTTTTGATCATGAAACAAACACTGTATAAAAGGGAATGTGAGCAGGAGATCATGGAAGCCATATTTAATGCTCTTCAGCAGCTTAAATTACTTTCATGATTTTTCTCATTCTTATCTTTATTCACTTTATTTTTATTATATTATGAAGTAGATGTTTTCTGTGAGGCATTTATATACATTCTGAGTTTTTGAATACCCACCATGTAAACCCTCCTTTGCTGACCCTAATATACCCACTCCCTATTTCATATAACATGTGTTCTATCATGGTCCCATTCCCATTGGATGCTTTCTAGTTTACTGGCTCCTACAAATGCTCACTTTCACATTGATACACGTGTACATAAAGTAGAAACTCAGGTATACATATGTGAGAGAACATGCAATGGTTGTCTTTCTGAGTGAGGGGTATCTCGCTTAATATTGTTCCCATTTCCAGACACTTTGCTGCAAATTTCAGTTTCTTTCCTGGGCAGATAAAATTCCATTGTGTGAATGTACCATATAAGCCAAGATTGGATTAAAGTTATTACCTATACTAAAATTCATATTCCTTCGACTACAATAATGAAACAGAAATGTAACCATTATGTTCTCTAGGATTCAGCACAGGAACCACAGAGCACTCTTGCACCAACCCTAAGTCAGAGATGTAGCGAAGTTTTCAATGTTGTAAGACTTAAGTTGTCAATGATCAAGATAAGGGTTATATTTATTTTAAAAGCTCAATTAAACTAACAGTGCCTTTACTAGTAAGAGCTAGTTTATTTATTCTATGTGTTCACAGGATTCTTGGGACCATATATCAGAAACTAACTTCTTCCAACGAATTAAAAAGATATCACATTCACCAGCTTCAGATCACCTTGATTGGTCAAATATACTCCTAGGTTTCTATTCCCAACACAAGTGTACCATATGCAAAGAGAATGAAATTCAACTATGTAAACAGTAGTGGCATTGAATATAAGATTTATCTCCTAGAATTTCTCCTTTTTGAGTGCAACACCAAAACCCTCAATCTTTATTGGAATTTATTCAGGTACAAGAAGATATCATGACTGAAAAAAGCATTGAGACAATGAGAAAGGAAAGATTCTAGTTGAGTGCTGATATGTCTGCCTATGAGGTTGACTCAGAGTAAATTGTTCTGTCTAGTTTTATAGCAACTTGGCACAATTTAGTTCTATGTCAGTTTGAAAATGAATGAATTTATGAAATTCCTAGCCAAATGGATGGACCTGGAGGGCATCATCCTGAGTGAGGTAACACAATCACAAAGGAACTCACACAATATGTACTCAGTGATAAGTGGATATTAGTCCAAAACTTAGGATACCCAAGATATTAGATACAACTTGCTAAACGCATGAAACTTAAGAAGAATGAAGACCAAAGTGTGGACACTTTGCCCCTTCTTAGAATTGGGAACAAAACACCCACTGAAGGAGTTACAGAGACAAAGTTTGGAGCTGTGACGAAAGGATGGACCATCTAGAAACTGCCATATCCATGGATCCACCCCACAATCAGCTTCCAAACGCTGACACCATTGCATACACTAGCAAGATTTTGCTGAAAGGACCCAGATATAGCTGTCCCTTGTGAGACTATGCCGGGGCCTAGCAAACACAGAAGTGGATGCTCACAGTCAGCTAGTGGATGGATCACAGGGCTCCCAATGGAGGAGCTAGAGAAAGTACCCAAGGAGCTAAAGGGATCTGCAACCCTATAGGTGGAACAACATTATGAACTAACCAGTACCCCGGAGTTCTTGACTCTAGCTGCATATGTATCAAAAGATGGCCTAGTCGGCCATCAATGGAAAGAGAGGCCCATTGGACACGCAAACTTTATATGTCCCAGTACAGGGGAACGCCAGGGCCAAAAAAAAAAATGGAAATGGGTGTGTAGGGAAGTTGGGGGGTGGTATGGGGGACTTTTGGGATAGCATTGGAAATGTAATTGAGGAAAATACGTAATAAAAAATATTAACAATTAAAAAGAAGAAAATGAGAACATCAATTAAGAAAAAACCCTGAGAAGACTGGACTGTGGGCAAGGCTGTGGTGCATTTTCTAGAAATATGATTGATATGGGAGGGCCCACCTTACTGTGGGTGGTGACATCCCTAGGCTTGTGGCCCTGGGTGTAGTAAAAAACTAGGGTGAAAAAGCCCTGAGGAGCAAAGGCAGTACGAAGCATCCCTTCATGGCCTCTGCATCTGTTTCTGTTTCTAGGTTCTTGCCTTGAATTCCCTACAAGCTACAAGATGAAATAAACCTTTTCTTCCACAGCTGCTTTTGGTTTTAGTGTTTTATCACAGTAAAAGAAACCATGACATGTCAGCCTAGGCTTTTAAGAACCTTTGTCAGCTCCCAGAATAGGTAAGTACCACAGCAAATATTAAGTATAATTTTACTGATCAAAGAATTACTCTAACCCACCCCACCCCCCAAAAGAATGAATTACAACCATGCATTTCTGAGCATCTGAAAATACTTACCATCCCTAGGCAAAAGCAAGCCTAATACACAGTTTGAAAAAGCAAAGTTTTCCGAAGACAGTAAATGAGTTTCATCTTTTTAGCAGAGAAAGGTGTTTTTTTTTTACTGCATTATACATATATCCTTAATAACATTTGGGGGGTGGGGTGGGGTGGTGGTATGACTGGATCCAATATTAACTTATTAGTAAGACCTCCTAATAAGTGCAGTGGGAAAATTCCATTTTAAGATTGTTAAAATTTGATTTTTCATGCCCTAAGACAAGCTTTGTTACTGATAGCTTTGCATTTACACTTACTAAAGGATTCATGCTTGGAAACAAATGATATTGAAAACAAATGTGACATACAGAAGTAGCTAACTTCTCTTAAAGAGTCAAACAGGGAAATGACTTTCTGGATGTAAGACTTTTTTTTTTTCCCCAAAGGCTCTGATGGTTTCTTTTAACATGGCGAAGGAAGCTCACAAATACAAAGAAATACTAAGAAAAAAGCTCACAAATACTAAGAAACAGAAGCTCGTACCTCATAAAATGATAAAGTTGCGTTTAAAATTTGCCTTCTAGTAAATTTGCTGAGTCCAACCATAACAATTCACCTTAGGTTTCTGATTATCTTCCTGTGTCATGTTTCAAACTGAGAGAGACATACTAAGGAATTTATATGACTAGTTTTATATGGACTTGACACAAAATAAGAGTTTTGTGGGACAGAGGAAAACTCAGTTGAAATGCCTCTACCATGTTTTTCTGTGGACATAGTGGTGGTTCATTTTTTTTCATGTTGACGTGAGAGGACCAAGCTCATTGCAATAACTGTCACATCTGTCCTGATGCTCCTGGATGCAACCAAAAGTAGGTAGGATGAGCAAACCAGGAAGCAGTACTTCTCCAGAGCCTCTGCATCTGTTCCTACTTCTATTAACACACCGTGGGTTCCTGGCCTGACCTCCTTGGATGACGTACTACAAGGTGTAAGTTCCACAAACCCTTTCCTTTTCAACTTCCTTTTGGTTTTCATTCATCTGAGCAATAGAAATCCCAACTAGAACAGGAAAAAACACTGAAAAAGCATAGTATTAAGACTACCTCTATTATAATTGAAATCATCTTTCTCTGTAAATTACAGAATCAACACCATGATTGATTCAGAACAATTTACATTCTCAAAAAATATTTTCATGTGTCTGCTGCACTGTTCATAGGTACTAGAGAATGGTAGAATAAAACCAAGAAAGAGCCGGTACTGAATTTGATATTGCAACTTAGAACCTGCTCTCTTTCAATTCAACTACTAATGCACATCTTGGATTTCTGAGAATGTGTGCTATACTATGTTACCACAGTGCCCTACTGGGCCATTGCGATGTCTTCCTGTCCAGTCACAAAGCTCTATCGTGCTAAGGGAATACCATGTTAAGAGTGAACAATGTCATATTCTGCCACAACAATACTGGTTTGCACTAAAACAGTGTCTTGTTGGCACATCTCAGTACACCATTATGTCATCACAATGTCATATTATGCCCTCACCAAGTCCTATTGCATCACCAGTGTGTTCTATTGTACTATAACAGTGACCTGTTGTGACAATACAGTTCACTATTGTGTCACCATAATGTCCTTTTGTGACATCACGGAATCTTTTTGTGTCATTATAACAGTGCTCTATTGTGTCATCATAGTTCCATATTGTGTTATCATAGTGCCCCAATATGACATGGCAATGCCCTATTGAGACATGAAAGAGATCCATTCTGATACAACAGAGCTCTATTATAACAGCATACTGTCCTAATGTGCCACCACACTGACCTGGTATATATCACAATGAACAATGGTAAAATCACAATGCCATAATGTATCATCATAATGCCCTATTGTACTATCAAAGTGTTCTTCTGTGCCAACAGAACCTGCAACTTGCCAGTTGCCATCACATTCACTTATTATGCCATCACAGTGCAGTGCTATATTATCACAATGCTATATTGTGTCAAAGAACCTTTTGCTTTTTTTACAATGCCATATAGGTATATGACAAAGCCCTACTCTGGAGTTACAACACTCTATTATGCCATCACCAGAATACTCACTTATATTATCATACTGCTCTTCTGTACCATCACAGTGCCTTGTTATGACATCCAAGGAACATGTTGTATGAGAATAGTGTTCAGTATGACATATCCATGACATATTATGTGAGGATAGTGATTATAGAATACCCATCACAGTGTTCTATTATGTCATCCCACTATCTTATTGTGTTAAAACAACAAAACCTATTCTGAGATCAGAGTGCCTTACTCTAATATCACAGTGCTATACTGTATCAGAGGAATCTCCAATTTTGCTATCACATTGCATTTTTATGCCAACAAAGTTCCCAGTTGTGATATCACAATACTCTAATGTGCCAAAGTCTAAGTCTTTGGCACAATATAGCATTTCCAAGTTGAAGCCGTACATTTCCATCGAAGTACCCTAAGTTGGTATCACAATATTTATATATGTTGTACTATCAGACTCATCCTGTATGTTAACAAAATTCCCAACAATGTCACCATCCTGCTCTACTGAGTCATCACAGTATTCTGGGAGATATCACAGGAACAGGTCGTATCATAATACTGTCCTACTGTGTATGCACAGTGTCATATTATAATATAACAGTTCACAACTCTGTTATCACAGTACTTTTTTGTGGTACCAAGTGCCATATTATGTTATGACATCATCCTATTGTTACATTACAGTTCTCTACAATGAGATTTAAGTTCCTATTTGTAAGATAGCAATACCCTTGCCTTCTGTGGATTCCACCAACCACCTTGTCGAGCCTCATTCCCCTCATTGCTATCACTGGGCCCCTAAGTGAGGAAGTGATGCAGACAATTCCTCCTCAAACATAGGTCACACCTGTCAGAAAACCAGGTAAGCTACCTACAGATCTTCTCCACTTTGTCTATTCCCACAGACCCAATCCTCAGAATCACTCCTAGTACTGTAACACAATGCCATCTACAGTCTTACATTCCCCTTATCCATACTTTTTGTTGATCCCACAGACCATCCTCCCTGGCCTCAACCCCCCCCCCCACACACACCCTCATCACTATGCTCTATTCCCTAACTAGTGAAGACATAGCTACATAACCACAGGCCACTCCTTCCAGATGATCAGGTAGGATGCCCACCCACTTTCATCATGCTACCTGCTTTTCCATATCCAATCCTCAGGGATACCCTTAGAGCTGCAACAAATAATCTCCTTCTGGCCTCCCCTTCCTTCAGTCTCCAATAAAAGCAAGCATTCTCTATGAACACACCAGCAGAGCAGACCAGTAAACCAACAACATACAGCCAACACTCGTCTCTCTGAAAATCTAGTGAGGAAGCAGAAATGAAGAAACAAAACAAATATAATGTATAGCAAAGATAAACCCAGAAATCAGCACCTAGACCTGAAATCCCTCAAACACAGATGCCTAGGACACAATAATTGCAAGAGCAATATGCCTCCACCAGAGCCCATTCATCTAACACAGCAGGTCTGAAATATTCCAATGGGTGAAACAAAAGGAAAAGATCTTAAAACCAACTAACTATATAAAGATGATAGAGGTATTTGAACTGGAAATGAATAAATATTTGGATTTCTTTCCTTTAAATCCAAAAATATAAACAAACAATTCGAGGAAATGAATAAATCCTTTAAAGAAAGATAAGTAAAAAACAAAAACAAAATTAATAAAGCTGTTCAAAGTCTGAAAATGAAAGTAGAAGCTATGAAGAAAACAGAGAGGGAATTCTGGAAATGAAAAATTTGGGAATATGAACAGGACTATAGAGGCAAACATCACGATCAGAATACAAGAGATTGTGTTAAGAAAAATGTTAAATTTATAAAATTCCCAACACAAAACATCCAGGACATCTGGAACACTAGAAAAAGACCAAACCCAACAATAATAGGAATAGAAGAAGAGGAATCAGGCTTATAAAATATTTTCAAAAAAATTATATAAAAAACCTTCCTAACCAAACAGGAGAGTCCTAAAATGATACAAGAAGAATACAGAATACCAAATCAAACCAAGAGAGAGAGAGAGAGAGAGAGAGAGAGAGAGAGAGAGAGAGAGAGTCCCTTTTCAAATAATGATCAAAACACAAAATTTAGAAAACAAAAAAAGAGTGTAAAAACCATCAAGGGAAAAATATAAATTAATAGTAAGGAAGGCCAGTTAGAATTACATCTTACTTCTCAGTGGAAAGTAAAAAAAAAAATAAAAAAATAAAAAAATAAAAAGCCAGAAGGACTAGGGCAAATATGCCACAGACTCTAAGAGACCACTGATAATGGCCTAGATTATTATACCAGCAAATCTTTAAATTAACACAGATGCAGAAAATAAGATATCCCTTTCCTTGTAAAAGCAAATTTAAACAATGTCTAATTTTAAAACCAGCCTTAACAAAGGTGTTACAATGAAAACTCCAAATCAAGGAGGTTAACTACATCCATGAAAATAGTAAACTAATATCAGCAGAAAAAAAAATGCACACACACACCAATCAATACTTACAGAAACAAAATAACAGGAATCAACAATCATTTGTCATTGATATCTCTCAATATCAATATTTTCAATTCCCCATAAAATTGACAGAGATGAACAGGATGGATGCAAAGGTGTGAAATATCCTTTTGTTGAATACAAAAAAAAATCATACTTAAGGATCAAAGATTAGCTCAGGATAAAGGCTTCAAAAATATTTCAAGCATATGGATCTAAAAAGCAATCTGGTATAGCAATTTTAATGTCTAACAAATTAGAATTCAAATCAAAACTAATCAAAAGATATATCAGACAATCCTACATTATCATCAAAGCAAAAATTCACAACATGGCATTTCAATTATTAACATTGATGACCCAAACACAAAAGCACCCACTCTTTAAGAGAAACATTAGCATAACTTAAATTAAATTAAATCGACCTAACAGATATATACTTAACAGTCTATCCAATATTTAAAAATATATATATATCTACTTGATACCTCATGGCACTTTCTCCACAATAAGCCACATACTAGACACAAAATAATTATCAATGGTTACCAAAAAAATAAAAATAAAAAAGGAAAAAATATATAACTCTGGCATTCTATCAGATAGGAATGAATTTAAGCAGGTTATCAACACCAGAAACAATAGAAAAAATTCAAATTGACTACTGGATAAAAACAGAAATAAAGAAATTAAATAATTTTTAGAATTCAATGAAAATGAACATACCATGCCAAATTCTATCTGTGCTTTGGAACCCACCCAGAGAAAGCTTGACACATATAGGCTCACATCTCACAGAAGATACAGGCTACAGTCAGAGATACAAGGCCAGCTAACGACCAATATAAGTGATGGTGAGACTCAAACACAAGAACATAAGCAACAAAAACCAAGGGATCATCAGTTCTCCAACCACAGCAAGCCCTGGGTACCCCGACACATCAGAAAAGCAAGATTCTGATTTAAAATCAATGATAGAGGATTTTAAGAAATAAATAAATATCTCCCTTGAAGAAATACAGGAGAACACAGGTAAACATTTAGAAGCCCTTAAAGAAGAAACACATAATTCCCTCAAAGAAATACAGGAAAACACAACCAAACAGGTGAAGGAATTGAATAAAACCATATAGAATCTAAAAATGGAAATAGAAACAAATCATGAAAGGAGACAACCCTGGAGATAGAAAACCTAGGAAAGAGATCAGGAGTCATAGATGGAAGCATCACTAACAAAATACAAGAGACAAAGGAGAGAATCCCAGGTGTTGAAGATATCATAGAAAACATTGATGCAACAGTCAAAGAAAATGCAAAATGCAAAAAGCTCCTAACATAAAACATCCAGGAAATCCAGGAATATTTGAAAAGAGCAAACCTAAGAATAACTAGTATAGAAGAGAGCAAAGATTCTCAGTTCAAAGGGTCAGTAAACATCTTCAACCAAATCATACAAGAAAGAAGAGGAGTAAGGGGGAGGCAAATGAGGTAGTTATTTAGAAATTTCATGGGATTTTGAAACCTCATAGGGTACTTCCTGTGACGGAGTTCTTCCAAGAATCTTCCTTCTAATCCTTGCCAAATGTTTCCAACAATTAGGAGCCAAGAATTTAAAATCATCTACGGTGTTCACCCTCATTCAAACCACAAATTTGCCTTATTCTGTAGACCCATTTCATTATCATTTCAGAGAAATTCTTCAAGGTTCTATCTTTATAGGCATAGAAATATCCTCAGATACATCTTCATAGACTTAGATACATTACCTATAATGCCATGACTAAATCCTATTATGCTAACACAGACTTTGTTTTACAAATCAAATGTCCTAAGTCTTTTTGTCATCACCCTGTGTGTTGTCATCATAATGTCTGATTTGCATGAAAATACATAGAAAACAACCAAAGTTTCTATTGTGGCATGATAGATCCTTATTGTGACATAATAGTCTTCTATTGTTTCATCAAAGTAAATTATTTTTCATCATAGTAACTTATATTGCTATCACAGTGCCCTATTGTGTCATTACTATGTCCTAATTTATGATCAATATACTCTAATTGTGATATAAATTGAATTAAATGATGATCTAAATTTTTCTTCTGTCTCATAAAAATTTTATACTATATTTTAACTGCCATATTGTGAAATTACAGTGTTCTATTGGGTTATCACTGTGCCATATTGTGAAGTAAAAGTGCCCCATTTTGACAAGACAGTATCATATTGTGGCAATTTAATGCCTTATTTTGGTACCACAATGTTACCTTGTAACATTAAGATGTCATATTGTGTCAAGACAGTGTCCTAATGTGCCATTATAGTATCTTTCTGTACTGTCCCAGTGCCCTCTGTTGACATCATAGTGTCTTATTGTGACCTAAAAGACCCTATTGTGTCTTCACAGTGCCTTATTATTACATTAAAGTGTCCTACAGTTTAACAGTGCCCTATTATTTCATCACAGTTGCTTATTGTTCATAGCAGTGCTGTTTTGCATCATTTTCATGCCTTTTTGTGTCATCATCATGTTTATAGTGACATAATGGTACCCTATTATACTAGTACAGTCCCTTCTTTTGTCATCACACCACCATTATTTGTAATCATAGTGTCCTATCATGATGTAAAATTGAATTATATTGATGTCATCACAATGCTGCCTTGTGACATCACAGGGTTCTCTTGTGACAAGATTATGCCATTCTGTGAGATTACTGGTTGCTACTGTGTCAGTATATTGTCCTAATGAGATGTCATAGCTACCTTCTTTTTCATCACATTAAACTGGTGAAATTACACTGGTATGACATTAAAGGGATCTGTTGTGTTTTTATGGTTCCATAATACATTCAACAGTACTATAACATATTCTATAATACTATAATCATACTATAGTACTATCATACATGCATATAAAACTGTAGTTCCTATTTTGTCTTAAGAGGATTCTCTTGTGCTATCACAGTGCCCAAATGTGACAAATTAGTCCTCTTCAGTGGCATCATCGTCATGCTATTCCATACCAGTCATATTGCTTAACTTGTTATATTGCTGTATTTGTTATACCAACATTGTACATTTTGCCAAAAAATATTAACTGTAAAATCACTGACCTTGATAGTGCCAAAATTATGCAATTTGGTGTCAAAATGTTATAATTCCCTTAAAAAAATAATATTACATTAACATATCCAATTTTTCTTTTAAGTGCTTTATATTACCAACTCAATTCTCCCTGTGCCTTCACAGTAGTCACCTGTGCCATCATTGACCCTTTTTACAAACACATTAATTTATTATGCTACATCCCATCACACTGAACTATTGTACAACCAGATTCAGCCTTATCCTAGAAAAAAATGGCCAATTATATATTCACAGTGTTCTATTATGCCACAAATGTGCTTGTCTTAATAACTTCTATTGCTGTCAGGAGACATATCCATAGCACCTTAAAAAACAGATTATTTAATTTGGCAAGTTTCTTATAGACTCAGTGGGTTACACAGTACTAGACAGGTAAAAATGACCCTGGATTATCCTAGTGTTGTACTGAGCTAGTACAACATACTACTTCACCTCAGTGCCCTATTGTAACATCATAGCATTTTGTTATCACATTGTAATATCACTGCTCTCTACTGTATTATAGCAGTGCATTATTATAACATCACTGTGTCCTACTGCAGCATAGAAGTAGCATCTTGTACCATCACAGTGTCCTAGTGAGCCATTACAGTGAAGAGTTTTGCAAACCATTTGTCCATTTATGTCATCACAATGACCAATTACACACACCTTCACAGGACTCTGTCTAGTGCCATGACAGGTCCTGTCTCAATTATTTCTTCCACTTTCTAATTTTTTGTTGAATATTTTCTTTATTTACATTTCAAATGCTATCTCCTTTCCCAGTTCCCCCAAAACTCCTATCCCATTCCCTTTCTCCTGCTTCTATCAGGGTGTTCCCCACCCACTCCTGCCTCCACACCCTCAAATTCCCCTACACTGGGACATTAAACCTTCACAGAACCAAAGGCCTTTCTTCCCATTGGTGCTTGACAAGATCATCCTCTGCTACATATGTGGCTGGAGCCATAGGTCCCTCCCAGTTATGGAGACAATTCATTTACAGAGAGTATTCTCAATCAATCCACTAAAATTCTCTATTCTGAAAATACATTACTGTCCTACTTTTAGAAATTTTCCAATTATTCCTTTATAGTGATCACAAATGACATGATAGTACCTTATAATACCATGACTGACTGTCCTATTATTCTAATAAGATTTCTGCTGTACCATCCAAATGCCCTTATGTTACCACTATGCCATGTTTCATCATATAACAATCTGATTTGTTATTAGAGTGCTCTAAAATACAATTACAGCACCATATTGGGAGATACAAGTGTATATTGTATCATTGCAGTGTATTAATGAAGATGAGGAAGAAGAAGAAGAAGAAGAAGAAGAAGAAGAAGAAGAAGAAGAAGAAGAAGAAGAAGAAGAAGGAGAAGGAGAAGAAGAAGAAGAAAAATAATAGGAAGGATGTTACACTATTGCATAATCATTGGGTCCTATTGTGTTAACACAGGATCCCAATCTGAACTCACTGTGTCATATCATTGCATAACAATCCCCTATTATGTCAAAGTATTGTCCTGTTTTGTTATTAAAATGTTCTATTTAGTCATCACAGTTTCCTACTGTACCAACAGACTATACTTATGTAACATTTTAGTGACATTTTATAAAATGTGCTTTGTTGTAACATCACATTTCTACCTTGTAATCATAGTGTTGCATTTTGACATAACAATATCATATTGTGATATAACAGTGCCTTATTGTGGCAGCATAGTAACTTATTGGATATCTTTGAATCCCAGTACCTTAAAATAATATTCCATTGGGGCATAGAAGTATCTTATTATATAAAAACAGTGCACTATTGTACCCCACAGTGTCATATTGTGTCATCACATTATCCTACTGTATCATTCCCATTTCCTATTATAACATTAAACTGTTTTATTGTGACATAGCAGTCACTTATTTTGATAGCATAGTGCTCTATTTTATTGGCATAATTTCCTACCATGTGTCACAGTGATAGATAATAATCTGTCAGTGGCTTACTATATTAAGGCAGTGTTTTGTTATGTCATCAAAGTGTCATAGGGTGTCATCCAAGCATCCTACTATATAATTACAGTGGCCTTTTATGACGGTACATTGTTCTTTTGTGACATAAAATTGCCTAGTTTTGTCAATGTAGTTTCCTACTGTGATATCACAGGGCCTGTGTGTATGACATGGGGCAGTATTGTTTTGGCACTGTGATTTATTACATCATAATACTGCCCTCTTTTGTCATCATAGTATCCTACTGTATAACAAGAGTGCCCTATTATATCATCATGGTCCCATCGTATTGCCTTTTGTGGCATCACAGTGACCTTCTTTTGTCATCAGATTGACTTATTGTGAACTCACATTGCACTAATATGCCATCAAGTGATCTGTTGCATCATTACAGTCCACTAATTTATTATCGCATTACCCTAATGTATCACGACTGTACCTACTGTGTCTGCAGAGAATTCTGTTTATCATCACAGTACATTTTTTGCCATTATGATTAACACAAAGTTGATAAAATTGTTTTTCCATTTTTTAGGCTGCAACTTGGTTCAAATGATGATAATGGTGTCCTTTGCCTTACAGAAGTTTTTCAGCTTCATAAGGTCCCATTTATTAATTGTTGATCCAATTGCCTCAACTAACAGTTTTCTGTTCAGAAAAACTTTTTCTGTGCCAATGTATTTAAAGCTATCCCACACTATCTCTTCTTCAGGCTCAGTGTATGGGTTTTATGTTGAGGTTTTTGAAACACTTATACTTGAGTTTTGTGATAAGTATGAATCTAGCTAAATTCTTGTACTTGCAGACACCTAGTCTGACCAGCACCATTTGTTGAATACGACATTTTTTCCAGTGTTTATTTCTGACTTCTTAATCAAAAATCAGGTGTCCACAGATGTGTGGATTTATGTTTGGGTCTTAAATTTGATTCCATTGACAACATGCCATTTAAAAATGTGGTATAGATCTAAACAGGTAATTCTCAATGTAGGAATCTCAAATGGCTGAGTAATACTTACTAAAATGTTGAACATTCTTAGCCATCAGGGTAATGCAAATCAAAACTATTTTAAGATTCCATTTACACCTCTCAGAATAACTAAGATCAAGAACAGAATTGACAATTTATGCTGGCAAGAATGAGGCATAGAACACCCTTTTACACATAACCAAAGGATACTTCATCCTACCACATGAACACTTGCTCACTGTTTATAGTAGTTTTATTTATTTAATCTCAGAACCTAGAAAAAACCTTGATCTTCCTCAACAAAATAATAGATAAAGTAAATATGATACATTTATAGAATGGAGTACTACTCAGCTGTTAAAAGAAGACATCATGAATTTGCAGACATATGGGTGGAACTATAAAAAGAAAATCATCCTGAGTAAAGTGAGCCAGGCCCAAAAATGTAGATATGGTATATATTTGCTTACATGTGGATGTTAACTCTTAAATAATAATCAATCTACAATCCACAGACCCATAGAGGTTAGGTACAAAACTGTGGTTCCCTAACTTCCTAATGCTGTGACCCTTTAATACAGTTCCTCATGTTGTGCTGATCCCTAACTACAAAATTATTTTTCCTGTTACTTTATAATTGTAATTTTGCTACTGTTATGAATCATAATGTGAATATTTTTGAGATAAAGGTTTGCTAAAGGGTTATCACTCACAGTGTAGGAACTGCTTTTGTTGAGGAAGGGACTAGTAGGATGTATCTGTATTCTTTGAAGGCAGAAATAGAATAGATTCTATGGGTGTACTGAGAGAAGAGAGGATGGATATGGGAGGAGTAGGTAGTGGCAGGGAGAGTAGATAAGTTTGAGAGGCAGAGAGAGCTAGAATTGAGGGACATTTGAGGAATACTATGAAAAGTTACTTCAAAAGAAACATACTAAAATATATTGAACGGGACCTCATGAAGTCTCTAAACAACTAGGCAAATGGAGTTCCAACTAGCCACCTCCTGTCACCAAGTGAAGCTTCCCAGTAGCTACATTGAGTTACATCCAATTGTGTTTATTGTTGGCCAAAGAAGGTCCAAGGAGAATCCCAAAACAATTGATATCTTTGCCAGGACAGTAGGTTGGGCTCCACAAACTGCCAGCAAAGCCCCATTGTTGAAGACAACATCTACACAATTCATTAAACATGGAGAGGTTGAGTTGGTGCCTGCATCAGACCTTGAACTCTATGTTCTAGTATCTTTTTTTTTAATGGGATGGTAGTTTGATGGGTACAGAAAAATAATATAAACACAAATCTATGCACAAACCCTTTCATCTAAAATCTGTGATGTCTGGAAAATTGGCTAGGGAAACAATGGTACAAATTTTGTTGGAGAAACCAAGCAAAGTTTGATTTGACTTTCTCCATGAGATGGACTCTATACCCAACACTTCTTAGGTAACCAAGAACCAGAGACTAGATATCTCATATACCTGGGATAAAAATACTTCTGGTCTGGGAGAAAAAGTATTAACAAAAATCTCCTAATTATATTATGCTATCTTCATAGATAAGGGTCTTCTCCAGCCACTGTCAGAGAAGTTTTCTTTGGCAGAACATTGGGAAAAATACAGAGCCCCACAACCAGATATTTCACAGAAAGAGATCTTAGCTCTATATGGAGAGATCAAATCTCTTTTCTTAGAGCTCAGAAAATCCTGTAGAAGTCAGAATGAGTGTAAGAGACAGAGGGAACGGAAAGTAAGGCCCTCTAAATCAACTGAGCAAGGCTCATACAAACACACTGAGGATGAAGCAGCAAGCACTGAACCTACACAGTTCTACTCCTGGGTCTCTGCATATTTATTATACCCTTTTTTTTCATTTTAGTATTATTTTTTGACCTTGATGTGAAAAAAAAAATGATTGGGTCTCTGATTCCTGTGTCTTCTCTTTGGGCTCTTATTCTTCTGTTAGTTTGCCTTGTACAAATTCAATGTGATAGTTTTCTTTTATCTGATTATATATTATTTTGTTATATTTTGTTGTTACCACTGAAAAGTGAATTCTTTTCTAGTGAGAGGCAGAAAATGAGTGAATCAGGATGGGAGAGGACTTGGGAGGAACTGAGAGGAACTTTGGAGGGGAAACTGTAGACATGATATATTGTATGAGAAAAATATTTTTATTAAAAAAGAAAATATTTCTTAAAAATAAAAAATATATATTCTTAAAAAGGAATTTCAGTAAAAGATCCCAAGGAGATACATCTTACTTCAAACCATTAAAGTGCTTTATTTTTACAAACACATTACTCTATCATTTTGAAAAATGCTGAATTATGCATAGAAATTACAACTGTTAAAGTATTACCCAATAATACCATTACTCTGTTCTGTAATACCAACGATGACGTTTGTTATATCAACCCAATGCCATCAACTATTGTCGCCATTCCATTTTGTTCTATATCCAGCATAATGTTCTATATTGCCATGACTGTGTTCTACAGAACAATCAAAGTCTCCTATTGTTCCAAAAAATTGTTGTATAACATCTCAATGACTAACTGTATCATCAAATTTTCATATTGGACCATCCCAGTGCCCTACCATATATTTATGATATCCCACTCTATTATAATAGTACCCTATCATGATCATAGTACCCTACTGTGACATCACAGTGCCTCATTCTGACAACACAATGTACAATGGTGACATAGCAGAGTCTTACCATAAAATCATCATGCCCTGCTGTGTCATTACATTATCCTAGCTTATTAGGACACTGACGCATGATACCATCACACTGTCTTGATGTTACATAGTACTCCCCTATTTGACATCACAATATGGCTTTGTGACACATCAGTGTCCTATTTTGTCAACATAGTGCTCTATTGTGCCACCGTGTGTCCTATTTGACCCAAGAGACCCCCCCCATGATGTCAGCACAGTGTCTGACTGTAGCACAACACTGATTTATCATGATATTTCAGTATCCTTGTAAGGCAACAGCAACCTGCTTTTGTTATTACTATGCCCTATTTGTCATCAGAATGCTCAATAGTATCTTAACAGTGCACTATTTTGTCAACAGTGTACGCTATTGTATCATCAGTATGCCTTCCCAGAGTCCTACTGCAATGTCAATGTGTCCTATCATGTCATCACAGTCTCCTACTAGATTAATTACAGTGTCCTATGGTAATATCACAGTGTCTTATCCTGACACAATAATGCCTTTTTCTGTTATTACAGGGCCCAATTGTAGCATTGCTGTGCCCTATTCTTCCTTTACAGTATCCTATGTGAACTAGAAGTGCCCAATTATGACATCATATTATCATAGTGGGTTACTACAGTGCTCCACTGTAATTCTATTGTAATATCATAGGGTCATATCTTACTATTATATAGCAGTGTCCAGTTGTGACACCACCATTTTGTGTTGTGACAGAACAGTGCCATATTGTGCCAACAACATAGCCTATTTTGTCATCACAATGCCACATTTTGTCATTAGTATCCTGCTGCATCACAGTGCCCTGTTATACCATGACACTGTTCATGGTATATGTTTTGTGACATAAAACTGCTCTATTGTGTCAATACATTGTCCTACTATATTCTAACAGTTCCCTATTGTGACATTACTAACTATGCCTAACTCTGTCATCACAATGCCCATCTGTGATATTACAGAGCTAATTAGGCCATATAGCCTTGGCATGGCATTAGAGGTATCTGATGTGTCATTGCTATGTTGTTCTGTGTCATACAATGCTCAATTGTGTATCACATCACCTTAATGCATGGTTTCACTACACTTTGTGCGATCAGAGGACTCTTTTTATCACAGTATCGTTTTGCCATTTTAGTACCTTAATATGCCATAACAGTCCTGAATACTGACAACATAATGTGCCATGAAGAAATCCTATCTACCATCACAGTGGACTTTTCTATCATCACCCTATGCTTCCTTACCATCAAAGCTTTGTACCATTGCACCACAGTGGAGTACTGTGGAAATGGCTCTATGGTGAAATCCCAGAGCTTAATTGTGAAATCATTATTCCATATGGGCCAAAATAATATCATGTTCCATAAACCTCTTTATTGTACATCTAACAAGCCAGATTTTAACATCATAGTGATTTAGCTCACTAAGTCAGTATTCTATTGCAGCCCCATGGTGAATTAATGTGCAAACACTGTGTCCTAGCCTACCATCACAATGATCATTGAACATTTACAGTGCTTTATTGTGCAATGAAAGTGCCTGTCTTAATTACTTTTCTATTTAAATGACCAAGGCAACATACAAAAGGCAGCATTTAATTTAGTAGGTAAGTCCTTGATCATTATAGTGGGGACTATGGCAGCAAGGAAGGAAAATGGTTCTGGATCTATGTCTAATAGTTTATTTGTTAAGACAACAACCATGAGGTGAGTGAGTGAGAGAGAGAGAGAGAGAGAGAGAGAATAGGCTTTTGAATCTTCAAAGTATACCCCCTCCCCCAGTGACACACTTTCTCAAAGAAGACCACACATCCTAACCCTTCTCAAATATTTCCACCAACTAGGAATCACAAATTCAAATAAAAGAACTTATCAGGTCCAACTGCCTTCCAACCACCAAAGTGCATTTTTCTGAAAAAATATGTTATTATCTCAGAAAAATGTTGAATTATGTATTCATAGAGATCACAAATATCAAAATACTAACCTGTAATTGAATAACTGTGTTATCAACCAAATATCATGAATTGTTATTACTATCTCATGTTGTGTTATCAATGTTTGATTTTGCTGTGACTATCATAAAAGACAATCAATGTCCTGTTGTAATATCACAGCATGCAATTGTGTCTCAGCTGTGCAACACTGTTATATCACAATGCCCTTTTTCTTTGTCATCATAGTATCCTATTGTGTCTGTACTTGTAAATACTAATACATTTAAAAAGTTCTATGCTGTGACATCTCAGTGACACTCACTACCATGTTTTGTCATCACTTTGCCATATTTTGTCATTCTATCTTCTCATGACATGACTGTGCTCTATTATATATTAACTTGTACAACTGAAATATCACAAGGATTTATTAAGTCATTTTACCCTACAATGTCATCAAATGGCCCTTTATTGTGGAATAAAATCATAGAAATATGTTTTGTCATCACAGTGTCCTGTTGTGTGACAAAAGTGTCCTATTGAGTAAACACAGTGAGTTCTTGTGACAAAAATGCACATATGTGTTATCACAGTGCCCTGTTGTATCATTATCATATATTATTGTGCCATTCTGGAATATCACAGAAACACTGCTTCACCACAGTACCTTACTGTGACATTGCAATGACATAGTGTGACATATCGTGTTAAAACTGTGCCTTATTATCTTATCACAGAAACTTATTGTGTCCTTAGTGTCCTACTGGTGTTTCCACAGAGCTCTTTTATGGCATCAGAATATCCTTTTGTGTTAACTCTTTAGTTATAAAGCAGTGTAATATTGTGATATGTTTGTGACTTATTGTATCATCATAGAACACTATTTGTTCATCACAGTGTTCACTGTAGTGTCCTAGTGCTCTACTGAGCCACCATAGAGAGAATCTACTGTGTCAGCACAGTGCACTATTGTGACATTAGAGTGTTGTGTTGAGATATACTAGCGCCATATTGTATTAACACAGTAAGCTTTGTATGTCATTTCAGTGTCCAATATCATCACAGAACCCAACAATATCATCAGTATCCTATATTACTATGTGTCAGTGCCCTACTGTGACATCAGCATGCTCTATTGTGATATTACATTATCATAATGTGATGTAATAGTGGTCTATTGTGCCAAGCCAGTGTTCTACTTTGTCATGTACTATTGTACTATCAAAGGGTGTTATTGTGTTCCCATAGTGACATCCTGTGACATCACGGTGCCCACTGTTACATCACAGTGTCTTATTCTGCATCCTGATATATCAGAGTGACCCATTCTTCATCACAGTTCCTTACTGTGATATCACAGTAACTTTAGTGTAATCAGAGTGCCTATTGTGATATCAACTCTTATATTATTCCAATAACCTATTGCTATATAAAAATATTCTATGGTGATATATTTGGACCCTATGTGTTTAGTGTTACAACGCAATGCACTACTGTGTCATTACTGCTTTCTATTCAGACATCACTTTCCTACTTTTCATTACTGTGCCCCACTGTGTCATCAGAGTGTCCTATTTACATATAACACTACCCAGTTGTCAAATTGCAGTCTACTTTTATAACAACAGTGTTCCCTAATACCACATTGCAGGGATCTGTTATGTCATTGAAGTGTCTAATTTTGTCATCACCATGCCCTACAATATCATTGCCAAGTATGATATAACAGGAATCTGTTTTATAATTACAGTGTCCCAATGTGTTTTCCCAGTACCCCATGGTATCCTCACAGTCCCTGTTGTGCCATCAGAGGACTCAGTACTCTACTGTGCTATGACTGTACCTGTTATGCTAACAAAAGTCCCTTGTCTCACAATAGTGCCTTGTTTTTCTATCAGTTTCTTAATATGACACAACAGGGCTCAGTAATGTCATACCTATTTGTGATGTACCATACCTATGTCCTATTATAGTACCATCGGCCTCATCTGTCTTGCTATCAGAATGCTTTATTGTTGTATCACCAGGTGTATTACACCAGCAAACTGCTCTTTGGTGAAATCAAGCTTTATAATGCCATCTTTATGTCATATACTTTCAAAATAATATGTTGTGCCAGAAAAGTGCTTTTATACCATCAGTGTGCCATATTTTTGCATCACAAGGCCTTACATTACAAACTTATTACAGAAGTCAACTAAAAAATAATAGGGACATACTGTGCAAATATACTGCCCTATACTGTCATTATAATTAGCAATTGATTATACACAGTGCTCTATTGTGCCAAGGTGCTTGCATAAATTAGTTTTCTTTTCTTTTTTTTTTATTAGATATTTCTTTTACTTACATTCCAAATGTTATCTCCTTTCCTCTTTCCCTCTTTAAACTCCCCTATCTCATCTGCCCTCCCCCAGGGGTCACTAACCCATTCATTCCTGCTTCCATGTCCTGGCATTCCCCTATACTGGGGAATCTAGCCTTCAACACGACCAAGGGCTTTTCCTCTCACTGATGTCTGACAATGCCATCTGCTGCTACATATGCGGCTGGAGCCATGAGTCCTCTACTTTAGTTGCTGGTTTAGTCCTGGCAGCTGTCGGGGTACTGGTTGGTTCATATTGTTGTTCCTCCTATAGAGCTGCAAAGCCCTTCAGCTCCTTGAGTCCTTTCTCTAGCTTCTCCATTGGCGACCCTGTGCTCTTTACAATGGATGGACATGAACATCCACTTCTGTATTTGTCAAGCACTGGCAGAGCCTCTCAGGAGACAGCTATATTAGGCCCTGTCAGCAAGCACTTGTTGGCATCCGAAATAGTGTCTCTGTTTGGTAACTGTATATGGGATGGATCCCCAGGTGGGACACTATGTTAAATTATTTTTCTATTGCTATAAAGAGAAAACATGACAATGGATAATTAGAAAAGACAGAATTTAATTTGGTAGTTTGCTAAGAGTTCTAGAGGTTGAGTCCATGATCGTTGGGGTAGGGAGTATGACAGTTAGCAGTCAAAAATAGAAGTGTATCAATACCTGTGAACTTAATTGTTAAGATAATAGGCGAGGGGGGGTAATGGAGGGTGAAAGAGAGCTCACTGGGAATGGATGGTCTTTTAAATCATACAGTCAGTGATACTCTTTCTCCTAAAAAGCCATAACTCCTAATACTTCCTAAATATTTCCTCCAACTAGGGATTAAGAGTTCAAAGTACATATGGGTCAATTATCACTCAAATCACTAAAGTGACTTACCATGTAAACCCAAACTGCTCTCTATTCAGGAAAATGTCCAATTATGGATTCATATATATCACACAAGTAAAAATAATATCCATGTGGTAGTTTGGTCCATACTTGGCATTATTTGGAGGTATGGCCTTGTTGGAAGAAATGCATCATAGTGAGGGTGGGCTTTAAGTCCCTGCTCCTAACCATGTGGGAACCAGTGTTCTCTTAGGAACCTTTAGATAAAGATGTAGAACTCTCAGCCCCTCCTGCACCATGCCTTCCTGGACTCATGCATGGTCCCACCTTGATGATACTGGACTAAACCTCTGAACAAGTAAATGATGTCCTTATAAGAGTTGCCTTGGTCATGGTAGCTTTTCCCAGCAATAAAACCCTAAGACAATTCATATATGCCATGACTGTGCTCTAGTTTTCTAACATAGACTTTTGTTATATCATTCAAATGTCCTATTTTAAGCCGGGTGTGGTGGTGCACGCCTTTAATCCCAGCACTTGGGAGGCAGAGGCAGGTGGATTTCTGAGTTCGAGGCCAGCCTGGTCTACAGAGTGGGTTCCAGGACAGCCAGGGTTATACAGAGAAACCCTGTCTCGAAAAACAAACAAAACAAACAAACAAACAAAAAAGATCATCAGATGTTTTATTAAATCACAACTCTATACTGTGATGCCACATTGGGGATTCATGCCCTATTATACTATCATTATACTCTGTTGTGACATCACAGTGCCCACATGCCATTACTTCATAGCACAATATCCTTTAATGTTACATCTATACCCTACTATAGTAGGGCAAGAGTGAAGTAGTTTGTATAGTATAGTAAATTAAAATTTGAACTCAGAAAATATCCTATTTTGTTATTATCATCTCATGTTGTATGATCATAATGTCTTAGTTTACCATAACACTGACCAAAAGACCATGAATTAAAGTCATAGTGCCAAGTTTTGAAATCACAGTGTCATATTGTGACATCAAATTGCTTTGCTTACATATCTCACTGATTGTACCTGACTGTGACATGGGAATGTTGTATTGTAACATAAAACACCAGATTGCCATAATATGCAATCACAGTTCCAAACTATGACATCACAGTATTCTCTTATGACATAAGAGTGCCCTATTGTATTTAAAATCACAGTGTTTAATTTTGACATGATGGTGCCCTATTGTGTCATCAAAGTGCATTATTGTGACATTACAATGGTCAATTATGACATCACAGTTTTGTGTATTGTATCAGAGCAGTAGTAATTCATTATGTCATCACTGTGATCCACAACATCACAGTTCCCTATTATGACAACACAGTGTTGTATTGTGACTTCACAGTTCCTCATTGTAATGACACAATGTATTTTGATATAACATTACCCTGCTGTGACATCACAGTGATTCATTGTAACATCACAGTGCTGTTTGTTACATCACAGTGTCCTGTTATATTATCACAATGTCTTATTGTGACATCACAGTGTTGTACTGTGCCACCACAGTGCTCTATTGTGACATCAAAGTGTATTAAAAGGACTTAATATTACAGTGTCATTACAGTGCCACATTGTGACAACTCTGTAGAACTTTGATATATCTGTACTCTATTGTGAAATAACAGTTTAAGTTTAATACTTAACAATACCCTAGTATAATATTTCTGTGTTCTATTGTTATGTCACATGACATAACTTCACAGTGTTGTAGTGTAACAAAACAGTAACTTATTATGTAATCCCTGTACCCTGTTATTGTGATATACATTGCCCTATTGTGTGAACCCACTGTCATCTCAGGAAAATGTCCTGTTATGCCTTCATAAATATCAACCCTGTTAAAATACTATCATTGAATGCTATGTATTTTGTTATACTAACAAAACATCCTGCTTTGTTATCCCATGTTGCATGATCATAATGTCTTATTTTTTTATAACAGTGAACAAGAAAGAGCTACCTAAAAATCACAGTACTGTGTTTTGACATCAACTATCTTTTGGTGGCATCAAAATCCTCTGCTGACACACATCTCGGTGTCATCATAGTGCCCTATGATGCTATCATAGTGCCTACACTATTGTGATATCATTGTGTTGTATTCTAATACAATACTTTCATACTGTGTCATCATAGTGCCCTATGATGCTATCATAGTGCCTACACTATTGTGATATCATTGTGTTGTATTCTAATACAATACTTTCATACTGTGTCATCATAGTACTCTACTATGATATCAGTGTTGTAGTGTGACAAAACAGTAACTTATTATGTAATACCCTACCCTATTGTAGCAATGCAATACCATTTTAGACACCACAGTGTAGCATAACTTAATATTAA
Organism: Mus caroli; assembly: GCF_978045245.1. Taxonomy (NCBI): domain Eukaryota; kingdom Metazoa; phylum Chordata; class Mammalia; order Rodentia; family Muridae; genus Mus; species Mus caroli. The sequence goes on from NW_028227256.1 coordinate 120,109,606, forward strand.
CCTTGTATGTCATCACAGTGTCCTATTGTGATATCACAGTGGTGTATTTTGACATAAAGTGCCCCAGTTTGTTATATTAGTGGCCACTCTTACATCACAATGTTGCATTATGACATAAAAATGCATTAGTGTCTTATTATGTTATCGTTGTGCCCTATTATAATATCACAATGCCCATGTTACTTTTCTGTATTCATTACCATATTATAGAACAATATCCATTAATGTAATTGCAAGTGGTATGTATAATATAAAACATACTAAAGTTTGTGTGCATGTATGCATACTATATATGTACATATACATGTATACATAGCAAAATTGTATGTGTAGTATTTTAGATTTTGTTTTACCAACCAAATACACTAATTTATCATCATCATAATCTCATTCTGTATGATTATAATGTCTTATTTTTACCAAAACAATAACCCATGAACAGGGACCTAAATTTACAGTACTATATTTTGACAGCAGAATAACCTACAATATTGTATTATTGTAATGTGATGTCATAGTATACTGTTTTCTCATCACAGTGTTGTGTTATATCAATACCATGCCCTGTTGTGACATCACAGTATAATTATTATGCAGTTATATTGCTTAATTATACCATATTTTACCAAACCATCATAGTCCCTTATTAGAAAAACACATTGCCCTATTATGTTATAAAATTACCCAATTATACCTTTAGTGCACTCTGTCATGTCATGACAATACCTATTGCATAAACATATTGTCTTGTGACACCATAGTGACTTGTGCATATAGTTTTTGTTATTCAAAATGTCTAGTAATGCCTTCAAGTCCTCTATTGTGCCAATCAGGCTCTCTATTGTTCCATGTCTGTGACTATTGTGGTATTAAATGTGCTTTCTTTGTTTAACTGTGGCCATGCCCTATTTGGCTATCACAATTTTTTCATAGAACCATACTCTTTTATCACAATGAATTGTTGTATAATTTCAGTGTCATATTATACAATAGCAATGCTCGATTGTGCCCACAAAATACCATATTGTGCCACCATTGTACTTCATTGAGCCACCACAACATTCAATTTTGCCATCACTGTACCTCCATTGAAATCACAATGTTGTATGTGTCTTCAAAATGGCTTAATATGCCAGTACAATGGTGTGTTCTACCATAACAATATCTTGTTGAACCAACACAGTACACTTTTGAGACATCATTATGTCTTATTTTGTCATATTAATGTCCTGTTGTGACAGACCATGCTCTATTACGTTATCAGAGCTTTCTAATATGTGTATAGTTCTCTATTGTGCCTCCAAAATTCTCTACTGTGCCATCACAATGCTCAGTTGTGTTTCTTCATGCTCAACAATGTTCTACTGTTACTGTACCCTATTGTTCTATTGTAGAACTTTGTTGTGCACCAGTGTGCTTTCAAAGTCACCTGTTGTGCCATCGCAATGTCCTAAAGTGTCATCACTTTGCCCAGTTTTGACTCCAGAGTGCCTTATTAGGCCATAACAATGAATTCTTGTATCATGACAATATTGTGTCCAATATTATACTGTGCTATTACAGAGCTGTATTGTATCATTACAGTGTCCTGTTGTGCTACTTCTGATTTCTATCATTTTGAGGACCTAATATGCCATGACTGTGGTCTAGGAAGCTCTGCTGTAACACCACAGTGCTACACAATGCTTCACAATGATCTGTTATCTCATCACAATATGTTTCTCAAGCATCACCATGTTCTATTATACCATCATAATGCCTTATTTTTGCACAATAGAACCCTATTGTAACATCATTCCACCTTGTTGTGACATCACTGTGCTCTGTTGTGACATCAAAAATCTCAGCACCACCATTTTAATATCAGTGTATTGCTTTGCCAACTCAGTGTTCCATTGTGTGAGAATAGAGTTCTTGTAGGCTATTACAGTGCTCTACTTTCAATTCATAGTACTATGTTGTGGGTTCATAATGCTTTAGAGTATCAAAAAAGATCCCTATTGTGTCATTACTATGCCCTGTTTTGAGATCACAATGCACTTGCTGTGCCATCACAATATCCTAATTTCCCATCATAACTGTTTTCTGAGCCATCGTGGGATTTTTTTGAATGACTAAAGTGATCTATTTTCTAATCACAGTGCATTATTATGCCATCCCCATGAACTATTATAACATGAAAATGTGATATTTTGCCATAACAATGTGTTATTATGCCATCACAAAGCACTATTGTTACAAAACAATAGATTATTGTGTTACCACATTGTCACATTTTGTTATGGAAATGACCTATTGTGCCATCATGATACTATGTTATAATAGTAGCTTGTCTATCATGCTATCATAATTTTGTATATATACTATCATAATGCTTTTTTCAACAGCACTGGATAGTCTCACATAGTGTATTGCTCTTTTATATTTAAAACCTAGTGGGGAAATTTTGCTATGTTTTTAGCAACATTGTTAAACTATAAGAGATGATCTCCTACTGTGACTTTTTGCGTAACTATGTTTTATGTGCCATGTTTACATTTAACAAAAATGGTGGACCAATAACTCAAATTATAAAAACCTAAATCTTGGAACATTTTTCAAGTACAAGATACTAACTATAATGGAAAAATTTATTTCAAAGATGTTCCAGTTTACTTTTTTTCTAAGATTAATTTTTAAAGAAACCTGTCTTGAGTAGCCTAAACTGACCCAAAACTTGTTATATAGCCAAGGATTACCTTGAATTTTTTTTCCACCTCCCGGTTGTTTAGGTTACATGTGTGTGGTCCTATCAGGGCTCTGTTGTGTGAGAGATTGACCCCAGGGCTTTGTACATATTACTTTAAAAAGTACTTCTTCATCCACCATCCTAATGCTTCTCACAGGACATGTAACTTTCACTAGGGTATATTTCTAACTCAAAGCAGAACCTCATTTAAAATGACCCCCTTTCGTATTAAAATATTTTCACGTGCCAGACCTTTCTCCACTAATTAATGCAAATGTGCAACTTCTACATCAATTGACATTAAACTATTTCCCACTTACCATGATTTGAAAATATGTGGTTGGGTAACCTGAAAGCTCTTAAAGGTCAATTACTGACAGCGTAAATAGGCTTTCAATTTACTCAGAAATAAATTCTAACATTGTCTCACTCCCTATAAATTAGTTTTCCTTCCAGCATATTGATGTAGAAAGAAATTTAGGGCAAAGTGAAAGACAAATGCCCAACCTAAATTCTACTTAGCCTGAGGAGTACAAAGAAGAGGATGACATTAGCAAGGCATAAAGAAAAGTGTCAGAAGATAGTGAGAAGAATTATGAAGCATAACATTCTAGTAGTGATATGGCCACTGCAATTGTGACTTTAGAGCAGTGACCATTGCTTGAGCCAGGCATATGCAAGCCTAGGCCTTCTATCAATCAATCAAGGACTAGAAAGGGACTCACAAGACCAAATCACTCTAGTGGGCTAATTACTATTTGTGATTTCTGGAAGAGCATCATTGTCTTTGTATGCTTACATGTAAGCCAAAAACAAACTTCATCGAATACTTAGAAGTTTATGGTCATATAGAATTCCCTGTTTAAACTCAATGGGTCACAAGACAAAAACCTTAAGACAAAAATATAAGAAAGGGATTTACAAGAGTGTTAGATTCCAGTAGTGGGAGAAAGTGAGGCAAGGGTGAAATAATATTCATGTGGGTTGAAGGAATTTTCAAGTATTAATATAATTATAGTAAATATAATCTTAATGAAACTGTGATATATATATATATACATACATATATGTATATATATACATATATATATATATATACATACATATATATATTCAAAGGATAGAGAAGTCTTAGTTTTTTTAAAAGATACTTTTGTGTAACCTGAGGAAGTAAATTTAACTATCAGAACATACCAACATGTTTACTATTAAATATATTTTTCTTTTTTATTGAATAATTTGTCAAAAAAATGAAAAAAAGCATATTTCTGTGCTGACTACTCACTGAAATTTATGCTGCAAGAAACTTAATGTCCATAACTTTGCTATACTTCTATGCCTACTACAAACTCTTTATTATTCAGAGGATTTTTTGTTATTCTTGTTCTTGTTCTTGATAATGAAATACTTTTTTTATATTGTAGATTATATGTTTTTGTTTTTGTTTTTGTTTTTTAAGGGTGCAATGCCATTGTTAATCAATTTACCATTTTGACTTTTAAATTTGTATGTGTCATCTACAGAGGAATCTCAGATGTTTATATTGTTTTTCTAAAAGTTGTTTACTAATTGATTTCAAACAAGTACCAACTACAGTAGCTCTCTGTTAGAAACCATCACATAATTAGTTATTGTTAGGTTTCTTGATAACATTATCACTTCAGTATATCTAACATTGTGTTTATGTTGTGGTTTTGCTTTTTTACTTTATTTTTAATAAACAGAGTTTCGAAATATAGCACTAACTGGCCTGGAATGCACTATGTAAGCCATGCTGACTTCAAACTCACAAAGATCCCATTATTTCTGTCTCCCAAATGTTGAAATTGAATGTATACTCCACCATTTCTTGCTCTAACACTATATTTGAATTGAAACTGCAGTGAAGCTCAGTGAATAAGACTCCTGCTGCTCTTGCACAGACTTGGGTTTAGGCCCAGCAACCATATCAGGCAGCAGGTCACAACTAGTTCTGACTCCTTATCCAGGTGGTCTCACACATGCTTCTGTCCTCTATAGGTATCTATATGCATTGTGTATGTGTTATATGCACACATAAATAAAATTAAAAGAAATCTTTACAAACAATTTGAAATGGGAATCTATTTTTCATACTATAGTTGTTCAATACAATTTGTTTAATAATTGTTTCTTTTCAAATGTTTATTTTAAAGTATATATATAATTTCAGTACTTTGTTCAGCAAAGCCATCTCTTATTTAAATATTTCCCCTTTTGTCAGACAATTTTAGAGTTTGTTTCAATGAATTAATAGTTATTTTTTATATAGGGTCTCTCATATTCCAGCCTGCCCTCAAATTCTCTTGTGTAATTGAAGATGACCTGAGACATCTTGCACACTTACTTGCACACTTACTTGCACGCTTGCTTACTTGCACACTTGCTTACTTGCACACTTACTTACTTGCACACTTACTCATGCTTCCATCTCCTAATTGCTAAGAGTTCAGTTTTATTTCACCATGCCTGCTTTACTCAGTGTGGAGAATTAAAACCAAGGTCTCTTAGAGGTTGGATCTTGAGCCACTCAGCTACATTTCTGTTCTTTTCCCACAAAATAATATTTGATAAGATTAATATATTTTCCATCTTTATGCAATAAATACACTATACATATAGCCTATTTTAATGCATATTTCTATCCAATTACATTCTATTTAATTAAAAGATCAAATATCATAGAATGAAAGTTTTATTTCCAACATTACTTAATTTTTTTAAAACCTCATATCCTCAGAAATAACTACCCATTTTTACTCATCATGGACAACCATGAGCTACAGTGTAGTGCAATAGCCATGGTGTAGAGAACTGTGGATCCCTTGGCTGAATAATGAGTGCATATGGGTACATGTGCCTTAATTAGGTTTGCCTTAGCTTCCTGGTAATGATAGTGTCTTCAAGTAAAACAGATGGTTTTTCTTTAAAGCCAGGAAGTTATTGAAGACATCAATAAATAAGTGATCATGTCAAGGGAAAGGGCTGTTGGTTGAAAAGATATGACAATAACTAACCTTGGGATAAAAATATAGTGAGACATTTATAAAGATTAATGTGTTCTTTATATGCTGCTTATGAAAAATGAGATGAATACTAAGGTGACGAGAAAAGTTGGTTGTTTAACAGGAAATGAAACTCTGGGGACAGATCTTCACTAAGCAATTACTTTAATGGTGACATTAATATCTGGAGAATGTTGCTATTCCCCATAGTGAATGTAACATTCAACTGATTCTTAACACAAAAATCCATCTGACCTCTTCTGTAAGGTCTCTGATGGTAGAGAACTTAAATACAGGAGGAATGGACTCATTTCCTCCACTACTTCATGTATATTCATCTAAGATGGAACATGACCCACACTCACCCAGTTAATATTAAAAGCACAATGTTCGTGAAGCTGCCAAATATTCTGCTCAAAGCTCAAACAAAGTGAGCCTGGAAAATGTCAACTACATCATTCCCTAAGCCACTGAATTGAGCAGACAAGAGAGCCAGAGGTTCAGGTACTGACTTTTTATCCCTCTTATGATAGTGTAAGGGATGGGGTACATATATTTGCTTTGTTTCATATTGTCAACTTGGCAGCATCTATAGTTATCTAGGAGACAGAATTCTGGGTGTGTCTGTGAGGGAGTTTCTAGATTCTGTTAATTTAGTAGAATACACTTACTCTAACTGTGGTAATACCACTTTTTGGACTTGGGTCTCAGACTGTATTAAAATGAGAAAGCTGAGAAATATGTAGGCCACAGAGTTTATAGACATAAAAAGAAACCTGCACCTATGAACTTACAGTATTGTGACAATATGCACAAGATCTGTACAATCTTCCACCAAGGAGAAGGAAGATGGGTATTGAGCCCTACTCCTAGCTAAGAAGCTACTCATTGCCAACTGATAGCTGTTGAGAGATGGGGAGACACCTTTCTTCAAGGATATGGCACATGGTGGGATGAACATATTCCACTGGAAGTCCACATATTTAAGAATAAATGGAGAGTACAAATTTTACTTGTTTAAAAAAATCAACTTATTCTAACAATATCCTAAGTTGTAGAGGTAGAGGAATAGTAGCAGATATGGGAAGGGTACAGGGGGTAGTGAACATAATCAAAACACATTGTAAAAAATTCTCAAATAATTAAAAAATGAGAAAATATCAAGGCAGGATTATGAATAAACTGAAGTATGTAGATTTGTTTTTCATTTATGTGTCATTTGCTGATTGGTGATTTTCACTATTCAAATTGGCTAGTTTGTTTCTTATGAATTCAAGTTTTCTTTCCTCACATTTTGAAAAGTTTATTCTGATGTTATACAAATTCTAATCATCAATATCACTAGAAATAGTTCATAGATACATGAGTCCCTGCACAATAAGAGGTTTCAGGATAAGGCTATGTAGATAAAATGCTTGGTTCACATTCACAAAGCCATTTTCTCTGCTCTCTGGCACCTTGTAAACTGCAGTAGTGACTCCCGTCTGTATTCCAAGCACTTGGGTGGTAGTAAGGAATGATCAAAAAAATTCAAGGCCATCCTTGAGCTACATCAAGAGTTCAAGGACAGCCTGGGTTATATAAGATCTTGTATCAAGAAAGTGATAGGGAAAGGGAGGGAGTGGGAGGGGGGAGGCAAGGAAAGAGGCAGGGAAAAGGAGAAAGAAAAGCAGAAACTTTAGGGTTCATGAGGAGGGAAGTAGGAGTGATGCTGAGTGAGTACTCCTGTAGGAAGTGCTCAAAAGACAAAACTTAAAAGAAAGAAAAGGGAGCACAGGGGTGGGAAAGTTATTTCAGTCATTGTTCTTCAATAAAGTGAATTAATAGTCACGTCTGTGTCCAATGAAGACAATTTTGAACAGTATGTAATAGAAAAATCATAGACTTCCTTAAAGAATTAAGAGGTGGTTTGGGGGAATTTTTAGTTTCTCTGCTATTTTCTTCTCTCTCTCTCTCTCTCTCTCTCTCTCTCTCTCTCTCTCTCTCTCTCTCTCTCTCTCTCTCTCTCTCTCTCCTTTCTGCATTTCATTGTGGTAACTCAATTATGAACTTCTCAAGTGTGAACTTTGGAGATGATTTTCAAAGGGTAGAAAAGGCCAGTTTAGATCATCATAAATCAAGTCATATAGGAAAATGTATAAGGCTTCAACATCTTCTAATGTTACATCACAGTAAAAAAACAACAGAAATGAAGGAAGACACAGGTATTAACTATCTTTCTTGACCTATACAGAGACAAAAAAAATCTAGTCTCAGTGTAGGGAATACTTGAAGACTTGAATAGCAACTGAAGAGAGTTAAGAAAGAAAATAGGAAATTCAATTTCAGAAAGTACCACCAGATACTGAACAAGAAGATAATACAAGATTGCTCAGGAGAAATTCACTTTTCTCTATTACTTGGCTAAGGCACTACTTGCTATGGTCTTGAATCTTCCTCTCAGCAGCACATTACATTTAAATTTAAATGAGTACATTGCAGACATGGGAAACACTGGGCTTCATAGCCAAAGAAACAGTGTGATTAGAGACCTATCTTTAAGAATAAGGACCAATTAAACCATTCAGTGACTTTAAGGGAACAGAACTTATGAAATCTTCTTGTTTCATAAATGTCTTACCAATAGTCGACACTATTGTCATTTTATTATGAAACTCGTGTTGTAAATAATTCCATGCTTACATACAATTTTAATTATACAGGATCACCTAATATAGTTATTTTAAACTGTATTGTTTTTAAGTGTAAAATTCTGATTCCCAGTTATCTGGGAATTCTTAGGCATGTGTTCATATCCTTATTGTCTATATTCTTGATTAGCCACACATCCAAGGTTATAATACTTGAAGCAGAGTGTGCACGGTGAAAACTGCTTATGGGCTAATGAGGTGGTGTAGCAGAGCATTTATGACCAAGGTTGATAGTGTGATCGCCAGAGACCTCATGGAAGAAGCATATTTACTCTTAGAAGTCAATACTGAGCCCCACACACATGCTGTGGTATGCACCACACAACACACACATAGATACTCAATAAATAAATGTAATAAAAATGTAAGTGCTAAAATATTCTACTTCAGCCAGTCCTTCTTCTGCCAGGAAATGATCTTCCTAACCGGAACTCAATCATATGAAACAAAGTCTGGTAAACAATTAAGCTACTCCACTCTCCTGTTAAGTAAATGATTGCCATGGGGACAGTAAAGTCCCAATTAGTTGCATTGGCATTAGTCAACAATGACAATGAATGAATATGTTCAGAGCTATGATTTGCGGAAATGAACTTCGCAAGTCCCTTTTCAGAAGGTACATAGGCAAATCCTAGCTCCACTGTTAGCTATCTAACACCATGAGAACACCATGAGAAAGACTATCCCCACTCTGATATATAGGAATACACCATGTCTTCTTTGAATGTAAATCACAGAAGACTAGAAAATCAAGCTTCCTAAGAAAGATACAATGAAACAGTCTGGTAGTGAGGCTTGTGTCACAGGTCATCCTGCTAACCACTATTCATAAGAGCAATGGTTGTCTCAACCCCTAAACAGTGGATTCTATCCCCCTCCCTGTTCTTTTCCTATCTTTAAATGAATACTAATTATCTATAAAGAAGGGCCTTTTATATACAATAACACCAAATTAAGCCATACAAAATGGAGCACACTTTTTATGCAATCAGTTTATACATAGTAAAATATGACACCAAACTATCACATCAATAAAAAAAAATTGCTATTTGTGTAAACAACAAAACAGATTTAATAAAACAAGCCCTTCCTAAAACCAAGTAGTACGTTCCATAACAACTGTAGGGCACTTTTGGGAGCCTGTGAAAGAATAAGTTAAATATCTTCAAGGGTAGGGAATTTTTTTCCTTAGTGGGCATGGCTTTTTTTTATTTTAATTTTTATTGTGTAAATTAACTCACAAATAAGTAGGATTCCATGTGGAATTTTAATATACTTGTCATATATTTTCCTACCCACCTTTGATCAATTATCCTGGCTATTCCCACTCTGTTTCCCTGCTCCCCATTTCCCTGTTGACTCCTGGCCCTGCTGTTCCCTCTTCCATTTTTTCTCTACTTTCTTAACTTGCATCCATGGAGCATCTCATCTCCAGTCTCGGGGCCCCTCCCTAGCTTCCTGGCCTTTATAGGATTAGAGGTTAGAACCTGCTCATGAGAAGGGCAGTTTGCATTTGCCTTTCTGAATTTGAGTAACCTCATCTAATCTGTTTTCCAGTGCTACCTGTTTTCCTGAAAATTTCTTAGTTTCATTTTCCTATATGATGAATCAAATTCCACAAGATTTGTGATATTGTGAGCTAGACATAAAGTTTAACTGTGAGTGGTGAGTAAGCACACAAGGAGTCCTCAGATAGAATGCCAGGTATGGTACCTAGAATCACAGCAGCACATGCATTGAGATGGGAAGTAAGTTCACTTCTTTAAAAAAAGAAAAAAGAAGAAGAAAAGCTGTTTTAAGTTTTAAATTCTACATACAAGGCATTTGGCTTCTAGTCAGAATTATAGGCTGTACAAAGGAACATGTGAAATAATATGTTGTCATGAGATAATCAACAGTGTTTCTGTCTGACACTGCTTGCTTCCTTAGAAATGATATATAGATGTGGGCAGATACAAAGGATCAACCATATTACATTTTGCTTATAGACACAGCAGGACTTTACAGTTATGCTGTCTGTTTTCTACCAAACAAGCCAGTGGAAGAAATAAAAGTTGCCTGAAAGAAAATGTTTATTGTGACTATCCACAACCTGAGCAGTATTGTCCCAGAAGAGAGTTTGCTAAGAACTGTGCCTATGGACACAAGTTTCAAAGGGAAAAGTCTTCATATTTGCGTATCTGAAGCGAGAGTACCTTCTAAGACATCATGGCCCCAAGGTTAATTTAACTTCCTATGATTATGTTGAAACACCTCCCCCCTCCACACCCCCACACACAGAGGTGGGCAGGAGACATGGGATCAAATTGTTCACTGATGTAGCTTTTTAACCAGTACCAGTATTCCTATCAACAGATCCTACTTGAAAGGGCCATTAACTACAACTATTTTCTCTGCTCAACAAATTGGACTATGAAGACATAAAATTTATGATTCAAAATTCAGAGGTTAATTAAACTAATGCTGCCAGGTTGACTCACTAGTCTTCTTAATGCGAACAATATACTCACTCTATCTTCTCTGTCTCTTGTGTGTACATGTTAGTGTCTCTCTGTGAATGTGTGTGTGCACGTGTGTGTCTGTCTGTATATTTGTGTACATGAGCAAGTGGATACAAACAGTTGTCAAGGCCAGAGATCATCATCAGGTGTGTTTGTCAGTATTTTTTGAGATGTCTCTCACTAAAACTGTTGCTCACCAGTTTGCATAAACTGGCCAGAGGTTCCCAGCAATTTTTTTCCTGTCTCTACATTGTTAATGTTGCAATTCCAAGCATGTGTCAAGACATCTAGATTTGATTCATAAGAGGTTGGGGATAGAACTGAGATCTTCATGCTTGCAAGACAAGTACTTTACTGACTGAGCTTCTATCCCAGCCCTGTATGCTCACGTGTTGAACCTCTACTTGACATTTGACTTATAAATAGATTTCAGTTACACAGTTACCGGTTAGAAAATGAAAACAGTACACACAATAATATCATCCTCCTTCAGTAAAACACAATGGGTTTTAGTTGAACTATTATATACTAAAGTAAAAACTATTTTTAATATTACCCCATGCAGTGGATTATATCCTTAGATAACATGACTAATTAATTTGTGGTTTGTTGAGTACAAAATGATCACACTAGACATGAAGCTCTAAGAAAACAGATGCATTTTACCAATGACTCATTGCTTTTAGTGCTCAGGATATGGTTAATTAATAAAAAGGCAAAACAGAAAGCAGTTTCCCTGGAGCTAGCTGAAATGACAAATGAAAACTAATGATTTTTTTTTCTTTATACAGTTTCTGACTGAATTTCTTATTTCAGAGTCAATGTTCATGAGCATTTCTCAGTATAACAGGTATAACAAAACTCATTGTCAGGGGCTTGGGATAATCACAGTAACTCAGTGATCCAAGTGCCAGCCAGAGAACTGGAGTTCAGATACTCAGAACTCACATAAATGCTAAGTAGGTCTGCTGGACCTCCTGTGGTTCCACCATAGGAGGGCAGAGACAGAGGATCCTCAGAGCAAGCTGCATGGCAAGACTAAGCTTAACAGCAGGTTCTGGTTTGATTGAGATATCTTTCTCCAGTGAATAAGGTGGAAGAATGACAAAGAATGATTCCCAAATCAACCTAATGTCTCCATTTGCATATACAGATATGTGCACACACATATTCTCATGCATCCAAGTATGTACACACACGTATACCACACACACAAGAATGAGGGAAAACCATCAGCATTTTATGGTCACAATAATTCTACTGTGTGCATCCTATGTAAGCAATAATTCAATATAAAGTTCACTGTGCATGGGGGGGGTGGAATCAAACCACTATTTCCAGTTCAATCAACATAATTGATGAAAATTTCACTTCTCATGAGAACAGTCTTCCAAAGCAGTCTAGGCAGTAGCCCTTTAAAAAAGCACATTAAGGCAAGCTTACTTTATGTGTGTGTCCATGCTTATGTGTTTATGGGTATGTACACATGGGTATATGCATACATGATAAATCTAAAGGTAGCAATAATATCTTCTCAAGTTGCACTTTTATTTTATCATATCTTTTGAGAGATTGACTTTCATTGAGTCTAGTGCTCACTTATGAAGCTAGAAGATCTGGTTAGTAAATCTAAAGAATTCTCCTGCCTCCATTGTTCCAGCCCTGAGATTACAGGTGTGTAGAGTGTACTAAGGTTCCACGATGGTTACTGGGGTTATTAAGTCATATCGTCCTACTTTTATGACAAACATTTCTCTGAGCTATCTCTAGAGCAATTAATTTAAATTTTGAAATAAATTTGAAATAGATTTAATTCTAAGTAATTTTGTCAGAATCTATTTCTGTCTGTATCTTTATATCTATATCTGTGTGTGTGTGTGTGTGTGTGTGTGTGTGTGTATAACGTGGGACTAAGTATAGGTAGAAAAGTGAGATTTCTGACCCACTAAAGTCTTAATTTACTTTAAGGTTTCATTGCCTTGATATTATTTATGTAATGGGAAGTTGAACAAGACTTCTTTCAAGACAAGTATGATGAGAAATATGCATTGACCCAGATATTAGTTAGGATGTTTATTGCATAGCTTTATACTTTTCCATGTTGCAAAGAGAATCAATTTTAAAGCAAAAACTATTATTTTACTTTTCTAAGCAAATAGAAAGCAAGACATTCTGGACTTTGTTTCTTCAGATCTTGTAGATTTCTTTTCTCCAAGTTGATTGACAGGGTCACCACTCTGTAAACATCATATTTATTTGATTCAATCAACATCAATTATTTCCCCTGTGATTGATTATAAGCAGTGCCTACTATCTGTCAAAATTTATGGATAGCATTATTACTTTGGGGAGTGACTTATAGCATGTGATAACTAATGTTCACTGCCAAAGTGTGTGTGTGTGTGTGAGAGAGAGAGAGAGAGAGAGAGAGAGAGAGAGAGAGAGAGAGAGAGAGAGGCTAAATCACCTAGTTCCTACTAAAAAGAAAGGGGTGTCAAGTCAAACCAAACAAATTAGGGAATGAGATGGGGTCAGAGAGAGGGCAACTAAGTATGTCCAACCTGAGAGCATTACTTGGAATTCACAAGGAGATGGAAATGGAGTAGAGAGAAGCTCAAATTGCAAACTGCATGTCAATTAGTAATCCATTATGCTACTCTTTAAAAGTTGTACACTACAGCTGCATTTACTTATCTTGGAGAATACAGATAAATTACAAAATCACATGTTAGCTGAATTCTTTCCAAAGAAAGTTTATATTATCTATCTTGGAAATCTACCATATCTTTAATATATATGTTATATTTATTATTTGGACTAATAAAAAAGTTTAGATCTCATGTATAATTCTCCTGTATTGAATTAACAAAGGACCACATGTAAATCTCCCAAGGATGGTTCTCTTGTGATATGCAACTTTAAATATTAATTTAGAGAAGGTTGATGCCTATGTTCAAAGTCTTTAAGGGAACTGCTGAATGCTATTTATTTTTAATTACCATTCATATGGGAAAAAGTACAAGCACACATGTAATGCAAATTACAATATCAATCAGTTTAATTTTTTTAAAATGCTGCAATTCTACATCTCCCGTGTATTTAGATTGCTTAGAAACATCTCAATAAAACAAAAAGAAATTTCTGAAGAAAATAACCAATGGTCAACATCGCTGCAGATATTAGTCCTGATTACATGCTTTCAAAGGGTGATAAAGAATTCAAAGCCAGATAGCTCTTACCCCATTAAAAAATAGGGATCAGAGCTAAACAAAGAATTCTCACCCGAGGAATACTGAATGGCTGAGAAGCACCTGAAAAAAATGTTCAGCATCCTTAATCATCAGGGAAATGCAAATCAAAACAACCATGAGATTCCACCTCACACCAGTCAGAATGGGTAACATCAAAAATTCAGGTGACAGCAGATGCTGGTGAGGATGTGGAGAAAGAGGAACACTCCTCCATTGTTGGTGGGATAGCAAGCTTGTACAACCACTCTGGAAATCAGTGTGGCGGTTCCTCAGAAAACTAGACATAGTACTATTGGAGGATCCCGCAATACCTCTCCTGGGCATATATCCAGAAGATGTTCCAACTGGTAAGAAGGACACATGCTCCACTATGTTCATAGCAGCCTTATTTATAATAGCCAGAAGCTGGAAAGAACCTAGATGCTCCTCAACAGAGGAATGGATACAGAAAATGTGGTACATTTACACACTGTAGTACTACTCAGCTATTATAAAGAATGAATTTATGAAATTCCTAGGCAAATGGATGAACCTGGAGGGCATCATCCTGAGTGAAGTAACCCAATAACAAAAAAACTCACTTGATATACACTCACTGATAAGTGGATATTAGCCCAGAAACTTAGAGTACCCAAGATATAAGATATAATTTGTGAAACACATGAAACTCAAGAAGACCAAAGACCAAAGTGTGGACACTTTGCCCCTTCTTAGAATTGGGAACAAAACACCCATGGAAGGAGTTACAGAGACAAAGTTTGGAGCTGACGAAAGGATGGACCATCTAGAGAATGCCATACCCGGGGATCCATTCCATAATCAGCCTCCAAACGCTGACACCATTGCATACACTAGCAAGATTTTGCTGAAAGGACCCTGATATAGCTGTCTCTTGTGAGACTATGCTGGAGCCTAGCAAACACAGAAGTGGATGCTCACTGTCAGCTATTGGATAGATCACAGGGCCCCCAATGGAGGAGCTAGAGAAAGTACCCAAGGAGTTAAAGGGATCTGCAACCTTATAGGTGGAATAACATTATGAACTAACCAGTACCCCCCTGAGCTTATGTCTCTAGCTGCATATGTATCAGAAGATGGCCTAGTCGGCCATCAGTGGAAAGAGAGGCCTATTGGTCTTGCAAACTTAATATGCCTCAGTACAGGGGAATGCCAGGGCCAAGAAGTGGGAGTGTGTGGGTAGTGGAGTGAGGGGGAGGGTATGGGAGACTTTTGGGATAGCATTGGAAATGTAAATGAAGAAAATACCTAATTACAAAAAAAAAGAATTCAAAGCAAATCTTACAGCAGAGTGAGATAAGACTGGGCTAAAGGGAACTGTAAAAGGTACAAAAAGAAAAAAATAAATTAAAGCAAGATATAAACTAAATATGTGTAAAGAAGCAGAAAAATCAGAAGCACTTTTCTAACTTGTGTAAATGAAGAAAGTTGTATTTCTGGCTATTCCTGAATCATACTTTACAGAAAATATTGATGTGTGAGCACAAGGCTTGGGAGATGGTGCAGACAGTAAACTGCCTGATCTGCAACCATAATGACTTACTTAAGTTTAAATACCAAAACTCACATTAAACCTCCGGTGTAGTGTTCATCTCTAGACCTAATGGTGATCTGAGAGACAAATGGATTACTATATCTCACTGGCTGGCCTCTCTAGCCAATCAACGAACATTTGATTCATTGATTGAGACACACTCACTTAAAAGTGGAGAATGAGAGAGGAAGACAGCCAACATCTGCTCTCACATATACAAACACGTGCTAACGTGCGCGTGTATACTACCCACACATATACACACACAATAAAGTAAAAATGTAATAGCATATTTTTTAAATGTCTTGTTTTAGAAACTTGTAGTTTGTACTTTTTAACCATATAGCTTTTTTTTTTTTCTGACAAAAGTTGTTCTCATTATTTTCAGTTCGGTGGAAACACGGAATTTCAAAAGGTGAAGGAACAATAGTTTATATCAAAGGCATATTGTCCACATACATGATCTGTGTCAATGTGGAGCACATCGCAAATGCTGAATATTTTTAGGGTGAACATACTTACTCTTTAAACCAATTCTATTATGATTGCCATGAAAATAGGACAGAACATTTACCTCTTTATACAAAATTCAAATCAATCAACATTTCAACACTGATCATTTCAATATTGTATAATTGTGTATCTCTCTTAGTCACTATGATTTTATAACAGATTTTACACTTATTTGGTGTGGCATAAAAGCTGCAGGACAGAATGGGGTCATGCAGAGCAGCTGGCATTGTGAGAGGCCTTTGGTGATGATGCAGGTTCAGTTGTAATGGGATTCTCAGGATTGAAGATATCATAGAGAAAGGATGAGACTTGGTCCTATGAGTCAAGATGAAGTCCCTAAAGAGAGGCCAGCAGAAGCCATTGTAAGGTGTACTCTTACTTAACAATGGAGACCCTGCTCTACTGGAGATACCAGGCCCATGATGCCCATGCAGCAGTAGCTGTTGCATGAAATCAACTGAGCTTGTGGGACAAACTGTTAATGCTAAAGATGGCAGGGCCTGAGAATTGGAGCTGGCCAAATTTTTGGAGACCAGAAGAGTTAGTCTTAAAGATTAGATACGGAGTTATTTACACTTTGAGAGTTTGGTTTTGCTTTCATTAAATTGTGTCTGTGACTGGATTCTTCTTTCTAGGAGTAACAGAGTACATAACATAGTTTTTATTTTATAGGAGCCCATAGTTGAGAGACTTTTGCTATTTTCAAAAAATTGGCTTTTAAATATATTTGATGTATGAAAAGATATGTAGCTTCAAAGTTTTACTGTAATTTATATTATCATGTTAACATGAGATATTATGAATAAATATGAAAGGAAAGATTATTGCTTAATAGTGATGGATTTGTATGCCAAGTAGATAAAGGGTCAATAGTGTTGATTAGTTATTTTTGTCAACAAAGCACAAACTAGAGTCATTTGAGAAGAGAGAACCTCAATTAAGAAAATTCCTCCCTCAGATTCACCCATACACAAGCCTGTGGGAGTATGTCCCTGATTAATGATTGATGTGGGCCAGCCCACTGTTAGTAGTACAGTTCTTGGGCAGGTAGTCCTGGATTGTATGAGAAAGAAAACTGATCAAGCCATGAAAAGCAAGCCAGTAAGGTACATTTCTCCTTTGTCCCCGCTTCAGTTCCCAGTTTGAGCTCCTGTCCTGCCATGGAGTCATGGGGGACAATGACAGTGGAAGCCTAGGTCAAATAATGCTGTCCAACCTCATGGGATTTATCACAATAATAGGAAGCAATCTAGGCTAGGATGTGGGAGGAGCAGAAGAGCATCTTTAGAGAATAGCCTTCATCTCTAAACACCTTAGCAATCTCCCCGTGGAGCCTTATGCCAATCACCAGGACAAAGAAAACCTCTGATGTTTTATAACTTTTTACTGATGAGCTTTGCATCATATTTTTTAGCTCAGTGGAGTGTATGTGTCAAGGAGCAAGGAGGAGTTAAGTACCAAAAATTGAGAGCTGTAAAGTCAAAGCAGACTGCTTTTTAACGCTCTTTTCCAGAAGGAAATGGGGGGGGGGGGTCTGGTCCAAACTATGGAAACTGGCATAAAAGTAGAAGCCAGAGTTTTAACCAGTTTTATTTTAAACAAAGAAAAGTTAGATTGTTTGACTGGATTTCTTGAGAAAAGCTATTGGCAAGGTCAAAGTTGTGGCAACTGATATTGGGAGGCAGCTCTCTTTACTTGAATTACTTTAATGAGTATAACATCTACTTTATCTTGTGTATGCTAACATTAACTACACTTCCTTTGCCCTCCGCTGTCTTAAGCATGACAAAGAGGCTGTACAACAGGATTGAAAGGTATTGATTGGTCTATAATCAATTTTAAAAGCACTGTACTCCCTTCTAATGGGCAACAGAACAAGTTATCCTCTATAGGACTTCCTTAGCCAAACAAGATAATCAATAGAAAAGATTCATGATCACTATTATTCTCTACCTATTGCTCTTGTTATTATAATTCCTGTTATTGTCATTGAAATAATAATTTTTGAGACAGGGTCTTGGCTAGACCACACAGGCTGTTGTCAAACTTGCTATGTAGCCAAAAATTTTCTAGAACTCCTGGTCCTCCTGCCTACCTCTCATGAGAGTGGACTGCAGGGGTGTCCTGCTATGTCCAGTTTATCAATGTGGCCAACTTTTACTAAAAATACCCAGGTGGAAAAGGGCAGATAGCATTATTAGAGTAGCGATGGAATGACCTCAAAGAATATGCATGTCATGTGCTTCTAGACTCAGTAGTGAAATGCAATCAATTTAATGTACATGGGAGGACAGAAAAAGAGGCCATAGGTAAAGCAAAAGGGGAATACTAGGGGCGTTTACTGGAGTTGAATGGAGTTGATCTACCATTGAGATAGCAGGAGTTATCTAAGATGTTTCGAAGGGATGTGACAAAAGCATTGTCTTTAAAGATAATTAATATTGCTAATGAAACAGACTGAAACTTAATATGAGAAGAGATAGCTTGCTACATCTTCTACATAATCATATATTTTTATAACAGCACTTTCATCCTTTCTCACTTGAATCAGATAAACTTTGCCTGTGTTTTGTTTAGATGTCTGGTTCATTTATGTATTTTTATTTTTTAAAACAGATTAAACTCTGTGTTATTTCCACAGCTAACTTGTTTCTATTGATCCTCTTTCTTCTTCTTCCTATTCCCCGTCCTACTTGTATGCTTCCACCCCTACTCCAGACTCCCCTCTCCAATTTCACATGTATTTTTATCCTCATCCCTTACATGAAAATTCTTGTTTTTCCTCTCTAATAACACTCACTCTGGTTTTGAGTCCTAGATTCACATAAACATGCACTTATATATTACATGTGCACAAGGACATCTTTCTTATTTCCATTTGTTATGAGTTAGACACTATATTACTCCTTGAACCTTCTTTCTATGTTGGTCTATTTGGGTCTAGGTTATATAAAATTGACAACTCTTTTCTCTTTTCTTTTTTTTTTTTGCTTTGAAAACATTTTTTTCTATTTGTTAATTGAAATTAACCTTCCACTTGGGTGATATGTTTCAGAAGATAATTCCATGTCAGAAGTAAAAGAGGACAAAGAAAGGAGAACAGGTTCTGGCACGGTCTTTGAAAGCTTCTGATATGGTACCCAGCATTTCATTTCCTGCATCATTAGTTTTCTTCCAATTTACTCAATATAAAAGTTCAGCTAGGTGTCTGCATCTAGTACTAACATAGTATTGAGGAAATCCATTTATTCTTTGCTTTATGTGTAATGAACCTGTGGTTTCATTCATTTTCCTTTTCTAAACAGTCCTTGGTCTGGTTGTTAGTGAATGATAAGGGACAGAGACAAAGACCTACAGCAAAATGTTATTCCTCTCTTACAGTTTATAACTCTCTCTGTGTGTGTCCGTCTTTTTTCCTCCTCTCTTCATCCATTCCTCCCTCCGTTCCTCTCTCTCTCCTCTCTCTCAGAGATATGAAGTTTTTATTCTAGATGTCTGCAATATATATAAATTTGCAAGGGGCAGAAACTCCTCTCTCTCTTCCTTTCCTCCTCTTCTCTCTCTCCTCTCCTCCTCTCTTTCCTCCTCTCCTCTCTCTCATCCTCTCCTCCTCTCCTCTCTCTCCTCTCCTCCTCTCTTTCCTCCTCTCCTCTCTCTCTTCCTCTCCTCCTCTCCTCTCTCCTCTCCTCCTCTCCTCTCTCCTCTCCTCCTCTCCTCTCTCCTCTCCTCCTCTCTTTCCTCCTCTCCTCTCTCTCCTCCTCTCCTCCTCTCCTCTCTCCTCTCCTCTTCTCTTTCCTCCTCTCCTCTTTCTCCTCCTCTCCTCTCTTCTCTTTCCTCCTCTCCTCTCTCTCATCCTCTCCTCCTCTCCTCTTCTCTCTCCTCCTCTCCTCCTATCCTACTCTCCTCTTTCTCCTCCTCTTCTCCTCTCCTCCTCCCCTCCTCACCCTCCCCTACAATTCTAACTTTCCCTACCCTCCCTTGTCCTCCCCTCCCCTGGCTTCCTCTCTCCTCCACTCCCCTTCCTGTATTCTGTTATCTCTTCCTCTCTGTCCAGGTCCTGTTTGTTCACCTCCCTCCCTCATCCCCTCTCTTTGGCTCTCATTTTTCTCCCTCATTCTCTCTCTCTTCTCCTTTTCTTTCCATCTCCATTCTTCTCATCCCGAAGCTGCATTCTTTCTTCTACTCTTCCATTTCCCCACCCAACCTTCTAGTCCTTTCTCTTGCCTTTGAATGCAGACAGAATGCAAAGACCCTGAGAAAAACTTGTTCATCTAGGAGGTATGGATAATATTAATTAGCTAAATCAACATAGTTAGAGCTAGAAAATATGAAGGAAAGAAGAAAAATGAGGCCCAGCAACCAACTAGGGGTCAGAATGAGAAAGATTTGTGTAGCTTTTACAAAAAAAAAAAAAAAAAAAAAAAAAAAAAAACAGGCCTAAAACTATAAATAATCCTGAAACCAACAGTAATCCAGTCTGTTTGGTTTTTTCAATAGTGGCTATATATGATAAACTATATGTAAAAGAACCACCACTTGCTAATAATATTTATGAAGTTACAAAAGGATAACTGTAATCATAATAAGGCTTATCAGCTACCCCACTTTAAAAAACAGTAAGGAAACAGTTATCTCTGCTGGAATCAAGTGTGTAATCCTCTTCCTGGGCCCATGCCAGCTCTTTCTTATAACATGGTACTAATTATTTTCAAAAGATTTAGGAGAAATTAGGTCCTATCACAATTATTGAAATTACCACAGGACAAGCATCCTCAGTAGAAGATATTCTAACAACACCTACATTCAGGATGTGATGAGTGCCTAGAAGTCACTTTAGAAATCCAGGGGTCCAGCTTCAAACCTAAAATGCCCCAAATTAGAAGTATGAGGCAGGGGGATCACACGTTTGCAGCCCATCTGGGATATGCAGGGAGACAGATATGAGAGATCACGTTTGAATTATTTACTAACATCTGGGGATAAAACATGACAACTAAGATTCTGAGCAGCTTATATTAGTATATTAAAATATATTTGCATGATAATAACAGCAAAGAGATAATGGAGTATCATTTATTTATTGACAATTTGCAATTTTAAAGAGGTATTTATTTTAATTTATTTGCATGGGGGTTTTGTCTTTATGCAAGTCTGTGCTCCATGTGAATACAAAGCCAAGGAAGTAAGAAAAGTAAGAAGAAAGATCCCCATGAAATGGAGTTACAGAAGATTCTGAGCTGGCATGTGAGTGCTGGACACTGAACCAAGACTCTATGGGAGAGCGGCAAATGCTTTAAATGACTGAACCATCTCTCTACCCCTCTAATTATTAAACATTTACTTTATTTTATGTCTATATGTCTGTATATGTATGTGCAGTTGCCCAGAGAGGAGAGACAGAGACCTCAGATCCTTTGGAGCTGGAGCTAGAGGAGTTTGTGAGCTTCTAATGTGTGTATGATGATGATATTTGCTGGAATCCAAAATCTGGTCATCATCAACAGCATTTACCTACTCTTAACTGCTTAGCAATTTCTCCAACATGTATGCCAAAATTTTAATTATATTTGTTTACTTATTCACTTATTATTATGTGTATGTATTCATATAGACATACATGTGACACCTAATATCTGTGGAGGTAAGGGGATAACTTCTAAGAGCTGAGTCTCTCCTTTCATCATATGGATTACAGTGATCAAACTCACAATTTGGACAATTGCTTTTAGTCAATAGGGTATTTCTGTGATGTCTGAGCATTATTTATAGTATAAAACTATCTGTACAAACACATTATTGCTATTTTTGGAGAATATCACACATTGCTTTCAAGTTTTTTTTTTCTACCAATAGAGCCACAAACTTTATGAACTCACACTGAACACACTGTGAACAACAGCCACCATGTCTTAGCTTGGTCCTGAAGAAGAGGAATGTGCTATTTCGTTTTTAATTAGGTATTTTCTTCATTTACTTTTTCAATACTATCCCAAAAGTCCCCCATACCCTCTCTCCCCCCCACCTCCGACTCCCCTACCCACCTACTCCCACTTCTTGGCTGTGGTGTTCCCCTGTACTGGGACATATAAAGTTTGCAATATCAAGGGGCCTCTCTTCCCAAAGATGGCCAACTAGGCCATCTTCTGCTACCTATGCAACTAGAGACACGAGCTCTGGGGGTACTGGTTAGCTGTCTCTTGTGAGGCTTTGCCAGTACCTGGCAAATACAGAAGTGGATGCTCACAGTCAGCTATTGGATGGAACACAGGGCCCCCAATGGAGGAGCTAGAGAAAGTACCCAAGGAGCTGAAGGGATCTGCAACCATATAGGTGGAACGACACTATGAACTAACCAGAACCTCCAGAGCTCGGGATGTGCTATTTCTAAGTGAACTTAGAAACACCCAGTGCTTATGATAGACATTAAATGTACTTTGAATGTTGAGTGTCTGAGTAAGAATCAGCTGTAATAAAAGAAAGCAGGAAGGAAGGATGAAAACATATTTCTTGTTTACTATATCATTTAGAATGAAAAATATACAATTGTGAACTCTGAATTTGAGAAAGCACCTAATCTAGTTACAGAGTACAGAATACAAAATTCAGCATACCAATGGGCTGAAGAAGTGATTTAGTGATAAGAGTACTTACTGCTCTTCAAATGATCCAAGTTCAGGTCCTAGCACACATAGCTTACAAAATTCTAAAATTCTAGCTCCAAGGTATCTGACGTCTCTTCTTACCTCCACAAGAACCTGTACTTACATCACACACACACACACACACACACACACACACACACACACACAGAGAGAGAGACAGAGACAGAGACAGAGACAAAAAGAGACACACACAGAGAGAACAGTACAAAGCATACACGATACAGAAATATATTATTTAACTAAATTTCTTTTCTTTCCCTGTATTAAAGCAGAACCAAGCTAATCTCCTTCAGCTTCCCTGAGAAAAAATTCTTATCTTAAAATGTCATGCGAAATAATAAAGTATTAATGAGATATTGACCATCAAAGCCCTAAAAACACCATATTATACATACAGCATGTTGAAGGAAGAATAAAAATTAAGCCAAAAAACTTGAAGATGGGAGCTTGATATATGGATCAATGGTTGAGAGCACTTGCACTTTTCCAGAGGACTCAAGGCCAGTTGTCAATGCCCAAATCTGATACATGCCAGCTCCTGTGACTTCAGCTCTACTGAACATTGAAGGAACCTACCTGTACTCATATGTATACTTTCCCAAATATGTATAGCTAAAAATACTAAACACATACTTTTAAAAGTACACAAATACAGTGAGTATTTAACTATTGCTTCTAATGCATTTTGTGAACTCAATATTGCCAATAGAATACAACGTTCTATTTAATAAACTCTGACATTGCTTGCATTGTTCACTGTCACTTAATCCCATCAATGTATACTAACT
Organism: Mus caroli; assembly: GCF_978045245.1. NCBI lineage: Eukaryota > Metazoa > Chordata > Mammalia > Rodentia > Muridae > Mus > Mus caroli. The sequence continues at coordinate 120,133,314 of NW_028227256.1, forward strand.
CTTGTGATTGTTGATGTATTCAGCAAAAGTCACAGAAGAGTAGCTAGGATCATTTATTTTGGACATTGGCATAGGTGTCAGGGACATTTCTGAATATTGTTTCCCTAATATCACCAAGAAAGATGCATTCCTGCCTGTCATTACTAAGTTATTGCTAGGGCTGGGGCATGGCCCATTTGATAAAGTGCTCATCAAGCAAACTTAATTCTATAACCTAGAATCCAGGTTTTAAAAACCACTCTATAAACCTGAAACTCTTCATGAGTAAAGTGAGTATAATAATATTGATCCCATTGGAGGTTTAAGTAAATACCAGTAATTCTAGCTCTTTTAAAGCTGAGGCAGGACAGTAGTAAATATGAGCACGCTTGAGCTGTATAAGATCCAGTTCTCAAAAAGAAGAAAATATATGTTTTGGTTTGTGCTGTAAGATTGAGAATCAACAAATGGGACCTCATAAAACTGCAAAGCTTCTGTAAGGCAGAAGACACCGTCAATAAGACAAAAGGGCCACCAACACATTGAAGACACAGGGTGTAAGATTAAGGCCAAAAAAAAAAAAAAAAAAAAAAGGCATCAAAACTTGAGTAGACTTGACTTTGCCTGTCAGATAGATGGAAAGAAGTCACTAGCATCAAAGAGGGAAATGTCTATTTGGGGGTTAATGCCTCAGGGTAAGTCCAGTCTGAGTTCACAGAATTTTGCCTTGTCTGTGTGGACCTCCCCCCTGCTCCCCTTCCCAGCATTCAAGCAGTCTTTGTTTAGAATATTCCCAGGGGCTGGTTTGGAGAACTAGCGGCCCATTCTGTTTAAAGCCCATCTCCAGGATGAAAGCTGTTGCTGTTGCTGTTATTTTCAAGTCTCTAAAAAGGTGCTGTGCCTTTAAACAGGGAAACCTAGACTGCCATCTTTTAACAAGATCAACTAAACCTTTCCCACATCCCATTGGTATGCGTTTCAAATAAATAACGGAAGTTGACTTTGCTTTAGAGACTCATCGGTCCCGGGGTGGACGCATGCATCCAAGGCCAGCTCTGAGGGAGGCCCACGCTGCTGGTCACGAGATGCTGCTTTTGGTATGAGCATAGGGGACCATGCTGAGGTCCTGGGGTATCCAAATACCGGGGCAGCAGACAGCTCAGCAAATCTTCCTTAGACATGAAACCTATGTCCCCTGGCCCTCATATCCTCAGCCTCTCCACCCTGACTCAAAGTTTGGTTTGGGTGTTTGGTTTCTAAGAAAAGGACTGTTTGCCTAGTGCACTGCTGTCCTTAAACTCTGGGCTCAAGTGATCTTCCTGTCCCACCTCCCACTAGCTGGGATACCCCATGCTTCAACTCACTCCTTGTTTGAAGCAAGGCCTCACATAGTCCAGGCTGGCCTCCAAGAAGCTATGTAGTTGAGGGTGACCACCCTCTCTAGGGGGCTTGATCTGAGCCTGACATGACTGCCAGAGCCAGGAAATGAGATATCACTTCCTGCTATAGTCACTTGAGCAGCCCTGCTCACTGTAATTCTGCCTGGTGTTCCCACACTTGTGTGGGGCCCAGTTCCTGTAACCAACCCTGTGTCCATAGTTACTATGAGCATTTTTGAAACATTCAACTGTTAACTCTGCACATTTTGTGTGTATGTGTATGTATGTGTGTATGTTTGTGTTTATGTGTGTGTGTATGAGTGTATATTTGTGTGTATATGTGTGTTTGAGTATGAGTGTATGTGTGTGTTTGTATATATATATGTGTGTTTGTACATGTGTATATATATACATATATATATATATATATATATATATATATATATATATATGTTGGTATATGAATGTACACATGTTTATTTATGTGTATATGTGTACATGTGTATGAATGTGAGTGTGTGTATGCATGTACCATATGTGTACATTTGTGTACCTGAGTTTGTGTTTGGAAGGGGGTATATGTATGTGTTCAGGTGTGCATGAATATGTGCATGTAGAGATCAGAGGGCCTTGATTGCCATTCTGCAGGAGCCATTACCTTTTTGTTTGAGACAAAGTCTTTCACAGAAATCAAGGCAGGCCAAGCTGGTTGGCCAGTGAATCCCAGGGGTTTACTTTCCTGTCCCTCCTCTCTGTCATTGGATTATAATCACACAGCACTAAATCTGGATCTTTCAAGGCTTTTGGTATGGGACTCAGGTCTTGGTTGCTCTTCTTGCTTGCGAGTTAGATAAGTGCTTTATTGACTGAGATATCTCAACTCTCCCAACTCTTTACATTTTAAGTCTAGGAGAGAGACTTCAAACAATATCACATATGAGACCAAGCCCATTTAGTTTTTTGGTATGTTATCTCAGTGGCCTAGGGTAAAAATCACAGCATCCATCAGGAATTCATATTCATGTTCTGGGAATCAATTTTGATATGGTAGTTATGAATCATGTCTCTACTATTTTATCCTAGGTTTCCAGACACAATATCATATAAAACCAAATCCTTGCCCCTGGTAGTTTATGGTTTACGGACATAGGGGTGTCCTTAGAGATAAATTCTAACGATGACTGAACAACAAAGATGAGGGATTGACTGAAGTATACAGAAGGATAGATTATCATTGCTAACTGAGCAAACCCTCTTAGTCCACAATTGCCCCTCACCAAAGTATATAGGTCATCCTTGGAGATTGCAATCAGATGTAATATCACATCAGGGATCACCTGTTAACAATCCTTCAAAGCCAGTTTTCATGAATGTGAACATTACTTCTATATTCTGAGACTGAACAAGAAATGTACAATCAGTGGATATAGTTCAAATCCCTTTCCATAGAACCAGAAAGTGGTATCTGTTAAAATTTGGGCAAAACTACAGATGTACATGAAACTGTGTCTGTGTGGAAAGTGTCTAGGCATTACTTAGAGGAGATCTGATTTTTGTATCTGAAGATTTATGTGTGCTCAGGTTTTCACCTGTCTTTTAAAATTAAAACTAACATGAGTCTATCATTCATGAACTCAGAACAAGTTCAAGCCAGTCAGTCAATGGAACCAGCATGGATGTGGGAGAACCAGAGAGCCCACTACTAGTGAGGGAGATATTGGTAGTTAATGGTTGTTGCAGAAGGGAGAGTCAATAATTTTAGGGGATGTGGCTTCTAATAGTTTCCTATGCTCCAACACTTAACCACAATCTCAAGAGCCTATGACCATCTCTAATTCAAGTCAATGTGCACAAACACACACACACACACACACACACACACACACACACACACTCACACAGACAGAAACACACGCACTCACACAGACACACACACACATATGGAGAGTATGGGGAGTTATGGGAAAAGTTGGAGAGAGAAAGTGGGGATGAGCATTATATATTTATACATGTATAAAACATCTTCACTGGAAAGAGAGGCCCATTGGACATGCAAACTTTATATGCCCCAGTACAGGGGAATGCCATGGCCAAAAAAAAAAAAAAAAAAAAAGGGAATGGGTGGGTAGGGAAGTAGGGGGGAGTGTATGGGGGACTTTTGGTATAGCATTGGAAATGTAATTGAGGAAAATACGTAATAAAAATATTAAAAATAAAAAAAATTAAAAAATAAAGCAAAGGCAGAGCTGATGTCCTCTTAAAAATATCTTTTTTAAAATATTTTTTATTAGGTCTTTTCCTCATTTACATTTCCAATGCTATACCAAAAGTCCCCCATACCTTCCCCGCCCCACTACCCTACCCACCCACTCCCACTTTTTGGCCCTGGTGTTCCCCTGTACTGGGGCATATAAAGTTTGTAAGTCCAATGGGCCCCTCTTTCCATTGATGGCCAACTAGGCCATCTTTTGATACATATGCAGCTAGAGTCAAGAGTCTCCCAATATGTTAAGTGAGCTTTAAATTAAAATATTTTAAATTAAATACCAACACTTACAGTTCATATTTTTTTCTTTCATAGTTTGTCTTACAATTTGTCTTTCTTGTTAGATCTAGAGATTAAATAAATATAGATTTTCTTTTTTTAAAAAAAGACCTTTTATGTAATCAGCTCTCTCTGATCATCATTCCCTGTGGTGGGTACCTTTGTCACATGATTCAATGCTCTGAACTTGAGCATAGTTCAGATATTGGCAGGATACTGTCACCTAAAGACGAGAACCTACTGATAATCAGAATGGTTAGCCTCCACACCATTTTCCTTTTCAATGTTATACTATTCATAACAATCAGTGAAAACTGTACCTAGACCTTTCTCCCTTCAAGAAAAGGGTAATTTCTGGAACTAAGGAGAAAGCTTCGTGAGAAAAGAGCTTGTCACATTATTACGGGGACCTGGACTTCAACCCTCAAAGCAAATATGAAAAATCTGGACATAGTGCCAGATATTTGTAATTATAATTCTTCAGAGGTGAAGACAGGTAGGTTCCTGTGTCTACTTGTTGAGACAGCTTAACTTACTTGATCAGCTCGACACATGAGAAACTTTACCTCAAAAACAAACAAACAAACAAACAAACAGGGGGACAGCATCTGAGGGACAACACCAATACTGATTTCTGTGCTCTAGTCAAATACTTGACCACATATGTACACACATGTAGACACCATCATGAACATGCACACATATATACACATGTAGATTCCCCATGAACATGAACACACACACACATGCACATATTAAAAGGAACAGATAGTTTAATTCTAGGGGACAAATTCATTTTGAACACTCACCAGTGGAGTTATACTGTGAAACTAATATTACTTTCAATAAGAAAAATCTTTATTTAGTTGTATTTAATTTCTTATTTAAGTTTTGTGAGCATGTCTGTCTATCTGTGGTTTTTTGCCTGTCTGCATATACATATATACACGTATGGTTGTATGCCTGTCTCTGCTGGGATCATATAAGGGTGTAGAGCCTCTGCTCTTCCAGAGATGAAGTTATAGGCATCTTTGGAACATCCTGTATGTTTTGTGAATGCTGATATCTTAAGTCCAGCTTTCACAATTATGCATCAAGCACTCTTAGCCACTGAGCCATCACTTCAGTCCTGTGAAAATCTTTATTTGTATCTGGAAGTCCCGAGTCTCTTGTGAACTTTGAGGATATTACTCTAACAATAAATTCAAGTGATTCCCCTTAGGTCCACAATCTTCATTATGTCAAAGGTTTGTGTCACTCCATTTTATTGTATCTACAATGGAATTTTCGAATTTTAAAGGTTCAACTCAGTCTCATCCTGTTTTCTCCCATGTCTTTGAATATTTCTACTTCAGGTTTATATTTTAGGCTATTATCCTAACTTAACAATCTTAAAAATAATTCAGTTATACGTTTTCTAAACTATACCAAACCTATTTTATCCTCTGACCTACTAATATACCTATTCATTTTGATAATACTCTGAGCTATGATGATGCTGTGGTAATATTGTAATTTCCATAACAGCTTTAGAAAATTGTCTTCCTACTCTCAGTATTTTCAGTTATTATAATGATATATAACTATTTACTTATATTATACCATTCTGTAAGTTGTGAGTTAATTATAATTTTTATTTAGAAATGCAGACTAGAAAAGTAGTTGAAGTCAAAACATGGCAGTTCATAATTTCTTCTTAAATCTCAGCCTTTCTTTGTGGTATCATTTCTGTGTTCTAGCTTTAGTAATTTTTCATTAACTTTATTAGCACATATTAAGAATATTAATGGTTTTCATAGAAGTATAGAATGCATTTCAATTTTTGACTATTTTCTTTTGGTTTAACTTGCTTTGCATTTTAAAGGTTTTCATTAGAAAAATGTATCTGCTGGATACAACATTTTAAATGGGAACATCTCATGGCAGACACTGTCCAATTACACTTGAGCATCTTATTTTGATTGCTATAAGATCTGTTTAAATAGTTCAGACTCTGTAGCCTGTCTTTTCTTCAAAATCTTTTTAAGATGTCATTTTCCAGTTGATTCTGCAATTATATTATGATAAGGCATGTGGACAGACATTCCTTCCTAATTATTGCTATTTCTCAATAAGAAGTAATATTTACAGCATTGAAGAGGTTGTTTAGCTTTTAAAAACACTTTCTGCTCTTGGAGAACTCAGTTTCCTGCACTCATGTAGAGTCACTCACACCTGCCTGAAACTCAATCTTTAGGAGATAAAATGTTGCTGCCTCCTCCTCCTCCTCCTCCTCCTCCTCCTCCTCCTCCTCCTCCTCCTCCTTCTTCTTCTTCTTCTTCTTTTTCTTCTTCTTCTTCTTCTTCTTCTTCTTCTCTCCTCCTCCTCCTCCTCCTCATTCTTCAATCTGGGGCATCTACACTCATATGTACATTCCCATACTTAAGCACACATACCCATAAATAATAACTTAAATGTAACCTGTTTTAAAAAGAAATGATTTTCCCATAGTCAGTTAAATTGTAGTTACAACTTTGTTTGCTTTAAGAAATTCACCTGAAGATAGGTTGAAAGACCACAAAAACATAACTAATAAAAACCATTTTTTTAAATCTAAGTATTTTCCCATATCCTCTGTTTACATTCTCTGTTTGAATACTGCACACATAACGATGTTTTGTCAAGTGGCATAAAGAGATTGCACAAGCATATTTCAGCATGCTCTTGTCATGAAAATATGGCTATATTGCCATACCTGAGTAGAAAATATATAAATTAAATACGACCCTCTAACAAACAACTTACATTCCAGATTTTGCAAATGCTCATACAAAAGTACTTCATAAGCATCGCATGTGTGTGTGCGCTCGCGCTTGTGCACGTGTGTGTGTGTGTGTGTGTGCATGTGTTATGGCTGACACAACATCCCATATTGTAATTGCTCAGGAACTATCTACCTTGTTTGCTAAAACAGAGATTCACAGCTCAATAAGTAAGCTAAGTTTACTGGCCCAGGAGTTCTAGGGCTCTGCCCCTACCTGCCTCTCTCTGCCTCTCAGATATTAGAATTACAAGCTAATACCAGCACATCTAGCACAAAGAACTTAGATTTCCTTCATGTTTTGTTCTCAATAAGTTAGATACATCATGTCATATAATAGTATGGTATATTTAATCATTCTGTGTTCTAACATAACAAGTCCTACTTGCTCTTTCCATATAGTGATATATTTGAATGCATTGCTTTTTTATATTTTCTTAATTATTTACATTATAACATTACATACATACATGCACACATATGCTATACATGTACAACACATATAAAACATATACATATTGTGTATGTATACAGACACAAATATATATTCACAAAAGTGCCACTAGACCACATTATGAACACCAGCCCTAAAAAGACCTACAGGAAATTCTGCACCTTTTTCAAGTATAGACAACCATTTATGAGTCTAACTCTTCTGATTTTCATGGTACAATAACACTGGGAACCAATATTCACTACTGTATCCATTAATTTGAAATTCTGATATAGTAAGGTAGATAAATCGTTATTTATGGATTTTATTTTTTAATTATTTACAGGTCTCCTTCTCTAGTTCTGGCTGTCATGGAACTTACTATGTAGACCACAGAAATCCACTTGTCTCTGACTGTAGGGAAATGCTAGAATTAAAGGCAGGCACAGCCACTCCTGGAAACAAACCTTTCTTAAAAGCACTATTTATATGTACACACACACACACAATAATCTTCTGAATAGGTAATTTTTACCAGTTAGACCAAAGCCCAAGGTCAGTTACGACATTTCTTCTCAATGTTCCTCTGCTTACAACCTTACAGTAGCTGTACTAATTTTGCTGATTTTATCACTTTGAAAACTGAGCTCCTGGTGAGGGTGATTCTTAGAAAGTTAACAGGTGGCAAATGGCAACAAGCGGAAATGGATCTTGAATTTTCATTGTCTAAAATTATGACTGTTTGTGCACTGCCATGATGGATGTGATCATAACGGACTGTGTACTAAAAACATATCCAAGCCTCCCATTTTGCTGAAATTTGCCTCCATCATGCTGACTTTTAATTCTTGGAGGAGTCTTGATTACTTTTAGAACATTGCTGCAAAAAATTGCCTATAGAAAACAACTTAAGGAGAAAGGCTTTATTTTGGCTCATAATTTGAGGGTCCATTGTGGTCAGGAAGGCGTGGTAGCAATAGGGTAAGACAGCTGCTCACATTACACATATAGTCAAGAAACAGAGAGAAATGGATGCTGGCACTTAGCTCACTTTCTCCTTTTTATTCATTTTAGGATCCCAGTCCATGGGATGGTACTGCTCATATTTCGGGTGGGTCCTCCTATGTTAATTAACAGATCAAAAGGGCTCCTCACAGATGTGTTCAGAGGTTCCTTTCTTAGGTGGTTCTAGGTCCTGACAAGTTTACATTCAATATAAACTAACCAAGAAAGGCTGACAAAAAACATCCACAGGTAATTATGATAATATTGCAGAGACTGTTACCCAGCTGTGCAGTGGTCAAAGAGGGAAGATGTTAGAAAGAATCAGAAGAAGATCAAAGGCTGCTGCTAGCCTTCAAGCACCAAAACACCCCACTTTGAAAAATTCATCTAAGTCAGTTTAACAAAAAGGAAGGAATCTTTTCACAAGTTTGAGAGCCCAAGGAAGAATATCTATTATATTATCTTCCCTTGAACTTTCTTCTCCATAATCTTGAAGGTGCTTTCAAAAGCCACATCTGAAAGAAAAGTTCTTAATAAAAGAAAAGGGACTTCAAAGATTCTTTGAATGAAGCATTATCATACTAATTACAGACCTAGCATCTGTCTACAGAAGGTAAACTTTCAGGACCTAATAGGTCACCTAGCACCGTGCAGCTGGAAGTGTGGGGCATTCAGTTTCAAGAAGTTATGAATCATGTCATCAGTTACTTGATTGTCTTGGCTAACAAAGTTCCACATCATTTGTTTTAGCCTCATAGCACTGCTCTCTAATGCACTTCATCAAACGATGAGATGGGATGGTCAGGTAGAAAACCCTGTAGACACTGATATTTCTCATTTTGCATATTAAACACCGAGAAATGCTTTGGAAATGGCAATCAGTTGTTCATCCACAGGGCTGCTACTATACAGTGCTTTGTTGAGATTGAGCACCGTGTTGCTCAAGATGGACTAGAATTCGCTGTGACAGAGAATGATTTCCATGTACAGATCCCCCAGCTTTAACCTACTCAGTGCTGGGATTACAGATGTGTGCCAACCTGCCTAATTTCTGTGCCACGTGCCCACATGCAATGTGCATAGTGCAGGGGATGGATCTCAGAGTTCTCATACATGATAATTAAATACTGCACCAAGTAGTTACATCCCCAGCCCCCAGTGTTCTTTGAAAAACATTTTTGCAACTCACAAAATATTCACACATGAGAAACTATCATTCTATCATTCTCTCCTAGGTCCCCCTTCATTCACATGCATGCTCAGACATTCCTCTCCACTCTATACCCCAGACTTTTTATTCTCTTCCTATAGACAACAGTATTTCCAAATATAGGCTCAGTTAAGACAGGAGCCTCATGCAGCCTTCTTGCATTATCTCCAGAGCCTTACACAGCCACTGACACATACTAAGACTTTAATGAAGGTATTGAATAAATGAATATTTAATAAACACATTGAGTGAATATGAGTGAATGAATAAATAGAAAGTTAACACCAATCACAAATTCACAGATGTAGTCAAACAAAATGATTTCAATCATCCCATCCATACATAATGAGAGTCAAGTTTAATGCTAAGTACATGAGATATGGAAATTGATTGGTAATAAAACAAGGGTGTGAATCTTTCATTTGCTAATGCAAGGCTTGGCAAATTTTTTCTCTATAGGGCCAGGTAAGAGTTTCAGGCTCTGTGAGTGATGTTTCTCTGCTGTTTGACCCTCTATGTTATTGTGATAACATCCAAGAATGATTAGAATGAACCTGTGTGTGTGTGTCTGTGTGTGCATGTATTCTACTAAGAATTTATTTTAAAAAACCGGCAGAAATACTAGAATCAAAAATTGGTACCCTATGCAAAAAGAAGGGTAAATAAAGATGTAAAGAAACACAGCACTCTAACTTTGTTAGAAGGGATAAAAACTGGTAGACACTTTCATTGTTGGCTCCCTTCCTCCCTCTCTCCTATTTTATCTATACTTTTTGCTTTTGAATGGACATTTGTAAGCCACCATGTACCACTAGAGGTCAGAGCACAGACAGTTCACAGGAGTTGGCTTTCTTATTCCAACATGTGGTGTTGGGGTTGATGGCAAGCATCTTTATTCATTGAACCATCTCACTGGCAGTATTAGATATTGTTAATGAAAACGTGCTTTTCTGGTAGTACTATGTCCAATTTTCTGAGGAACTGCCAAGCTGATTTCCAGAGTGGTTGTACCAGCTTGCAATCCCACCAGCAATGGAGGAGTGTTCCTCTTTTTCTACATCCTTGCCAGCATCTGCTGTCACCTGAGTTTTTTATCTTAGCCATTCTGCCTGGTGTGATGTGGAATCTCAGGGTTGTTTCGATTTGCATTTCCCTGATGATTAAGGTTGTTGTCAATTTTTGTAGGTGCTTCTCAGCCATTCGGTATTCCTCAGTTGAGAATTCATTGTTTAGTTCTGTACCCTATTTTTAATAGGGTTATTTGGTTTTCTGGAGTCTAACTTCTTGAGTTCTTTGAATATGTTGGATATTAGCCAGCAATATAACCAGCAATACCACTCCTGTGCATATACCCAGAAGATGCTCCAAATTATAATAAGGACACATGCTCCACTATCTTCTTAGCAGCCTTATTTATAATAGCCAGAAGTTGGAAAGAACCCAGATATCCCTTAACAGAGGAATCAATACAGAAAATGTAGTACATTTACACAACAGAGTACTACACAGCTATTAAAAAATACAATGAATTTATGAAATTCTAAGACAAATGGATGAATCTGGAGGATATAATCCTAAGTGAGGTAACCCAATCACAAGAGAACACACATGATATGCATTCACTGATAAGTGGATATTAGCCCAGAAGCTAAGAATACCCAAGATACAATCTGCAAAACACATGAAACTCAAGAAGAAGGAAGACCAAAGTGAGGATACTTCGATCCTTCTTAGGAAGGAGTTACAGGGACAAAGTTCATAACAGAGACTGAAGGAATGACCATCCAGAGACCGCCCCACCTGGAGATCCATCCCATAAACAACCAACAAACCCAGACACTATTGTGGATGCCAACAAGAGGCTCTGCCAGTGCCTGACAAATACAGAAGTGGAAGCTCACAGCCATCCATTGGACTGAGCACAGGCTCCCCAATGAAGAAGCTAGAGAAAGGACCCAAAGAGCTGAAGGGGTTTATAGCCCCATAGGAGGAACAACAATATGAATTAACCAGTACCCCCAGAGTTCTCTGGGATTAAACCACCAATCAAAGAAAACGTATGATGGGACTCATGACTAGCTGCATATGTAGCTGAGGATGGCCTAGTCAGTCAAGGAGAGGGTCTTGGTCCTGTGATGGTTCAATGCCCGCCCCGTGTAGGGGAATGCCAAGGCCAGGAAGTGGGTATGGGTGGGTTGGGGAGCAGGGGGAGGGGGAGAAAAGATATTGGATTTTCAGAGGGGAAACTAGGAAAGGGTGTAGCATGTGAAATGTAATTAAAGAAAATATCTAATAAAAAAAAACATGTTCTTGAACTTCTAATCATCTCTAAATCTCTTTCACTATAAAATGTGATTCTAAAAGAAAAGACTCCCATTAGCAGAGTTTAGAAACTGTGGATCCAAAAAGAGCTTCAGGGCAGTCAGTGCCTAGCATCATATGAAACTGTGGCTTTATATACTTATTCAAATTATTCTCTTTTCACAGACTGATCATATTCTCAAAATATCCCATAATAAAACAATATTTTAAAAGCACCAATCTGTGATTAACCATATGTTCATTAAGATAAAAATGTAATGTTCACATTTAGAAGATTTGTTCTTTTCTAATACTATTTATGACAAACATACTAAGGACAAGAAAAGCAGCTGCAGTTCACTGGATGGGGCTGTAGACTGTGCTGCCTGCCACACAGAAAGCCTGATCAACATTACCAAGTATTCTCTTCTCTCAGTACAAATATATTTTGATTTAGTGGACTGTGTGAATAGTGGGTTATACTGGCTATTAACTAGTAGCAGAGTGCTCAGGTGAAGGACCCGAGAGAGAGATGCAACCACCATTCCAAGATCAGTATCACCACACTATAGCCACATTTTCAAAGTTGTATAAGCTAACACAAGGGACTACTGTTTGGTCCAGTCACTAGAATTTCTGTCATGGGATACTTCTGAAAAAGCGCTGTCTTTTCCAATTGGAATTTTTCTAGAAACAGTTTCTGTTCTATTTTAGTTCCTGGCAATGCCACATGTGTTTTCTGAAAACACATTTTACATTTCCAAAATATGTTTGTCCTGGCAATCTTGGGGTATGTGATATTTTGGTAAATAAGATATTTTTTTCGAAAAGTTATGTCTAATTCTACAACAAGAAATGTATACTCTTCATAGGCCAAAAAAAGGTGAATATTAGTTTTCTCAGCAAAAATAAGACAAGAAGTAACGAATGTATTTTAGAGTAAATGAGAATAATGATAATAATTACATCACTACCAACAAAGCACTCATTTTCGCAGGCACTCCTTACTTCTGAGTATCTATTTTTCTTTATATATAACAACTGCTAAGGAGAAAGAACAAAACTACAAATAGAGTAATTTTTTTCCATTGCAGAAAGATGTCAAACAGATAGGAAAGGAGTAAAAAGCTCACAGGTGCTGAGAGCAGCTTCTTTTACCTCCAGTGTTGCTTGAGTGATGGCTGGAAACGCAGGACATTTAGTCCCCTGAAGATGCATTGCTGGAACTAGTAACACATCTGCAGAATAGGTTTATCAATTTTGAAGCTTCTGTAAGGGAAATCCACTATAAAAGAAAACTCAAATGTGCCAAGTCTCCTTCATGCCATACACACACACACACACACACACACACACACACACCTTCATTCCCATCTTTAACAACAATAAAAGCAGCCCTAGTGCATTTGATTCATTGCCCAAGATTACTGGACAAAGTGTGCGTGCGTGCGTGCATATGTGCGTGCGTGCGTGCATATGTGCATGCGTGCATGCATGCATGCATGTGTATGTGTGTGTTTCAACAGTTCCTCTAGAGATGCTAAGGAATGCTGACCTGGATGCTTTTCAGCATAGCTGGGTTCTATTCCTATCACCCTTATTGTCAGGCAGCGAGTGTGGAGGAAGGAATAAAGGGGTGGGAGAGAACCCGAGTCTCTCTAGAGTTCCCGTGCTCTGGGTCAGTGGATATGGAGGATTGCTACACACTCTATACAGGGCCCTGGGTTCGTGTCTGGCTGTGTGAAGCTATGGACCCAGTCCATCGGGGGAGGTGGACAGGGGGCAGTCTGATGTCTCTGGGCCTCATGGAGTCCAGACATAACAGGTTCTCAGTCTAGGACATCTCAGAAACCACTGGATACCATGGAAGAGCTGAGAACAAAGTGGGGACCATGGGGGCAGTTTGGCATCCCGGGGCAGAAGGGAACAGTGGGCAGGGGCAGAGGGGTGCTGGATGGTTCCCACAGGAGTGAGAGTCTTTGGTCCAGTCTGTGGCTAGAGTGCAAGAAGGCCTTCCAGAGATAGCTCTTTAGGGGAAAGCCTATTCCATCGTTCAAGCATGGAGGGCCTTGATGAGCAGAGACAGTCTATGGTTTTAGAGCATTTTTGTAGAAAGGCAGAGAGAAAGCAAGGAAGGAAAAGAAAGAGAGAGGCCGGCCATGGCCATGTGGAGAGAAAGGAGGGAAGGGAGGGAGAAAGGAGAGCTAGAGATGAGATTAAGAAAGGGGAGAGCTTAAGAGAGAGGGGAGGGGCCAAGCAGCCCCTTTTATAGTGGGCTGAGTGATCTTGCAGTTGCAGGGTACCTGTGGGGCGAGCATACAGGTAACTGTGAGGGTGAAGTCTAGCTAGAATGCCAGGAGCTTGGGGCTTTGTCTGTGTGACTGATAGTCACAGAATTACGGAGTTGGGGGTCTCTGTGGTGTCAGGCATCTGTCTCTGCGAATGTGGCTCACTGTTCTCTCCCTTGTAGAGTTTTCTACTGGGTCTCCGGAGCAAGCCTCGCTCAACCAAAGAAAGGGTGCCTTTCACTGTACCATACCTTACGGTGACTCACAACCATCTTACCATCTCGTAACTCCATTTTCTGTGGAGCTGATGCACTTTTCTGGTCTCTGCGGCCACCAGGTTCACACATGGTACCCATATAAAAATGCAGGCAAAATACCCAGGAGATATAACTATTTTAGAAATGATTCGAAAAGCCGGGCGTGGTGGCGCACGCCTTTAATCCCAGCACTCGGGAGGCAGAGGCAGGCAGATTTCTGAGTTCGAGGCCAGCCTGGTCTACAAAGTGAGCTCCAGGACAGCCAGGGCTACACAGAGAAACCCTGTCTCGAAAAAAAACAAAAACAAAAAAAACAAAAAAAAGAAATGATTCGAGTATGCAGCATATAGAAATCTGGAGCCCACATGGAAGCAAAGTCACTGAAAAAAAAAACCCTTTAAAATTAATGGGGCTCATTTTCTTATTTCCTATTTAGATATGTTCTAAGTAGTGTGTTATCCATGTGTCACAAAGCCTTGACTATTTATTATCAAAGACAAGTAAAATACCATGCATTTGAAATTTTGTCACTGAAAATAATTGCTACCATTAAGAATGTAATATTTATAATACAAGGATAATTGCTGTATTTATGTTTATTTCAAGTTCTGAGAGCTGACACTAAGTTAAAAAGATGCCTCCAATAAGATGTTTTGGCAGTGGCATCCAAAATAGTTTAAAAGTTAATTATTACTCTGTGATTCAAGAAGAAATGTTCAAAGGAAGAAATGTTCAAACTCTAAAATTCTCTGTACAAACGTTATGGACTTAACAAGTAAATCTCTAGAGAGGATTTCAAACTACACATCAGTGTCATCGATATCTTCCTACCCTGGATGATGACTATGCTGTTTTCATAAACCATGGTCAGAATCAACTCTTTGTTTTTTTTGAAGAGTGCAAAGTTTAGTTTATTTGGAAATAATTACTATACTAATACAATATATTCATATGTATGGAACTTGGATATGTGGGAGAGGAACAGACAGAAAGTACACAGAAAGAAACAAGTTGGCACCCAAACACATGCCACAGTGTAAACATGGAGGAGAGAGGACAGCTTCAGGTATTGACTGTTTGATATAAGTTCTTTTATGCACCACCGCATATACCAAAATTTCAAGATGTCTCTTTTTCCCTCCATTTTTCTACTCATGGGGATGCTGAAATTACAGGACACATATTTCCATGGTTCTGGAGGATCTGACCTTATGCCTCACAGGCATGGCAACTACTTCACTTCCTTAGCCATTTCCTCATCAATCACATTTTTTTTCTCAAGAATTATCCTACAGTCAGAAACTCTGATCTGGGGTTGTTCCTGTCTTAGAACTATGGGGACAAAAATAGAGAGGAGAATGGGGGATAGGGTGAGAAGAAAGTCCAGTGACTGGCCAAAATATGGCCTTATCTCAGGGAAGGCTCCAGGGTCTGACATTATTACTGATGCTATGGTATGCTTTCAGGCAGGAGCTTAGCATGGCTCTCCTCCTAGAGACCCAATAAGCAGCTTACTGAGACAGAGGCAGATACTTGCACCAAACCAATGGTCTGGAGTAGGGGACCCATGTAGTTGAATTGAGGAACAGACTGGAAGAGGTTGAGGAGAAGGGTAACTGCATGGGAAGAAGGAACCTGGATCCCCGAGATTTCTCTGACACTGAGCCACCAACCAGTCATCATACACTGGCTGTTTCCAGGCCTCTGACACATATAGAGGGGAGGACTGTCTGGTCTGGCCTCAGTGAGAGAAGAAGCACCTAACCCTTGAGAGACTTGAGGCCCCAGGGAGTGGGGAGGCCTAGCAAGGTGTGTTGGGGGTTGGGACATCCTCTTGGAGACAGTGGAGGAGGAATGGGATGGGAACTGTTGGAGGGTGGAATGGGAGGGCGATAGTGACTGGGCTGTAAGGAAATGTTAAAGATTTTTTTTTAAAGGCCTAAAAGCACAAGTCATGAACTTAGAGTAGGAGGCCAGTTGTATTACACACAAAGAATATTCAATGCCCTCATTTGTGTAGTAAAATTCCTGCTTTGTGCTAAACAAAAGACATAAGGAGCCAAATGACTTAACTAAAATTTATTTTAATGGCCACAAGAGAGTATCCATCCCTGGAAAAATAAGGAGTAAGACTCCAATTATCTTAAAAATTAAATATATGAAAAAATTAATAACATAAACTCTTCAAAGGTAAAAAACAAACTATCAAACAAAAAACCAGAAACAAACAAACAAACCAACAAACAAAAACTGTACTTGGCTATGTACAAGGGAGCCTGTAACAGAACAGGAGAAATCGTTGAGGTAACCAATTCCTTATAGTGCCTGCCTTCCTTTTTAAAAGGCTAAAATTAATCAGCTTTAAATTCATATTTTCACTATGAATAAACAATCTATGGAAATCTGGAAAAAAAAAAAGAGAATGAGCTACCAGAGCTAGAGAGAGAAGGACCAGTAGTACATACAACTAATTTTTCTTGCAGAAGACCCAAGATTTCATCCTATCAGTAAAGTCAGACAACTCACAAATGCCCGTAACTCTAACTCTATGGAATTGAACACTTTTTCATAATCTCCTCACGCATGTGTATGCATTTGTCCATGGAACATAGATACAGATAGATGCACATAAATTAATAAGAAAAGAAATATTAAAAATAACGTAGTGTATCATCTTAATTTGTGTCATCACCAAGATGGACATCTGAACAGAACATGTTTTATTCTCAAAACATTAAAGACACTGTGGTTTGGAGACATGTAACAGCATCCTGTATCTATGCCAATCTAAAGTAAAACAGATGTAAATGTTCAAATTGATCAGCAAGTCAACTAAAGAGAAATATTTTACCACCACTGAAAACAAGAAATCAAGTAAATCCAGATAAGCTGATATCTAGATTTGCAAAAGAAGCAGTGGACTCACATGAGGAGCGACAAGAAAACAGCAGGAAATTTTCCTAGCAGGACTATGAGAAAAACTAATGTTTAAGAGGAGAGACCATGTATACTTATTTTGGAAAAGGGGTTTCTTATATTTCCTAGGATACACTTAATACCTCAGCTGGGAGAACCAGCAATAAAATATTGAATGTGTGTGTGTGTGTGTGTGTGCGTGTGTGTGTGTGTGTATACACATAAATGTGTATATATATATATATATATATATATATATATATATATATATGTTTGTGCATATATATGTATATATGTGTATGTGTGTATGTGTGTGTGTGTGTGTTATTGTATTATTGTATATCAGTGGGGGTATTTGTATGCCATAGAGCACATGGTACATGTGTGAACTGCAGAGGACAATATCTGCTGTCATTTCAAAGTTTCTAACTTGTTTGAGACATCCTGCGGTTAACCTGTTAATAAGGTTCTCTGGCCTCATGTGAGCTTCTCCTGCCTCTTGTCTCACATTCACTGTAGAAGCTCTAGGATTACAGGCACATGTCATTGCACCTAACTTTCATGTGAGTTGTGACCTGTAGAGGTTAAAACTCCAGTTCTCATGTTTACACAGTGTGATGATTCATTTTAGTAGTCAACAAGTAGTAATCTCAATGAATGGTCTTCTAGATCAGGATGACCTGAAGACTTATCTGTGTCTTCATTACATTGACTGATATGGGATGGGAAGGTTCAACCACAACCAGGGTCTCCAACACACACACACACACACACACACACACACACACACACACACACATTAATACCTTGTTTTCAGTTTTTTACTGTGGATATGCTGTGACTAACTTCTTCAAGTCCCTGCTGTCATGAATTCCCTATAGTGGTGGACCATAACCTGGGACTGTGATTCAAATAAATACTTCTACCCATAAGTTACTTTCATCAGGGTATTTAATAACAACAACAACAGAAAACAAATCTAGGAATTTTACCTACTGATTCATCATTTCAGCTCAAGATTCTGATTTTTTATTTCCCCAAACTCTGAAGTCTTCCATACCACTAATGGCTACAAAAAACCAAACCAAACCAAAACAAAACAAAAAAAAAACCTATCCTGATTGTCAGGAAACTAACTAGTTGTGACTTTAGACTCATATTCACAGACAAACATTTGCTTGAGAAGAAAGTGAAGAAGAAAGCATTGTCAATGAAGAAAACCATGAACAGATATAGTGGAGCTGCACCTCATGTCTGGTAAGATGATAGAGAGCACCTGTAAGTGAATATGATCAGGGTGTTGGATCAATGAAGATTTGGACAAAGGCAGGTAGGATCTATCAGATCTACTTAATATGCACATCTAGTTGATGCTATTTAGCCTAACTGATGCATATACTCCCAGAGGACCAGAGAGATATAGGGAAATCCTGGATATGTAAGGAATTGTCCACACCAAATCTCAACTGGTTCAGGAGGCATATAACCACAGAGACCTAAATATTAGTATCAATGTTTGAGAAGTATTTAAAAGATAACTATTTTAACAGGCCTATGTACCAGGTCCAACCCCAAAGGAAGCCACAATAGTAAAAGGCTTACATTAATTAAAATTAAAATAGACAAACAAAACTGAAAGATCCTCATCCCCAAATATGTATATATTACAATGTGGAAATAATGCTATTTTTTTTAAATCAAGGTAATCTAACTCCTCTACCTACTTATAACTTCCCAATGACCCAAGCAAATATATAGAAGTAGTAAAATACCAGAAAAATAACTTAGAAATAGAAACAAATGAATGTTTGATCAAGATCTAGATGACAAAGAAATGAGAAAATGAGCAACCTTAATGAGAGTAACCCCAACAAAGATGAAGAAAGAGAGAATACAAACATAAGAAGAAAACAAATGAAAAACCCAGAAATGTTAGAAATGCAATTATCAAGCCAAAATGAAGTTCATACAGCAGGTGTAATATTATCGAAGACCAAATCCAATGAGAAAAAATGGTACACTCACGGGGCAACATAGAATAATAAGCAAGGACACAACATTCAGGAGCTCTGAAGTGCAATCATGAATCCATACCTAAGAATCTATGAGCAAGAAGGAGTCAAGATATAAACTTAAGGCAGAATAAACAAACAAACAAATAAACTCTTACTATTGTATTTGTACCAGAAATTTCCTCAAATTTGAAGGTTGTTTGTATGTAGGCTCTTGGATGTTTAAGCGCATTTGGCATTTGGAGCTCCAAATAGGCACAAACAAGAAAGACTTTCTCTGCAACATTATAGCTAAAATGTGGAGAAATAGAAGACAAAGGGTAATGAGAGCCATAAGAGCAAAACACAAAAAGACTTGCCTTGGAAAACTCATCTGAATTACTTTCCAGCAGGAACATTAAAGGACAAGAAAAGCACAGAATTTTACATTAAAATATACTTTTGTATCTTTCAGATCATAGGAGAATACCATAAGAAACCAATACCAATAGAAAATAGGCTGAACAGTGGAGTGTGTTCCACCAGTGGGTCAAATTAGAGAAAAAATAGCCAATACTAGAATCAGTATGAAAAACACAAATCAGCCAAAGCTTTGAAATACAGCTAAAATTGATGACTCTAAGAAGAAATTATAGCTATGATCCCCAGAACTAAAAAATTAAGGAGAATGTAGATGATTATTCCAATCATATATGACAAGATCTTAGGAAAATATAGGCATGTCAAACTAACAATTATTAAGAAATATCACAATCAATTAAACAGAAAGTTTGTTCCTTAAAAACATAAATTTGGTCAAATCATTTCCTATGCATCTACCCAGGGATTCACAGAACAACCCTGCATTTGACCCACATGCCAGGCATATTCAAATTTTTTGAAATAATTAGTGAGTGAGCCAAAGTTGAGAGGTTAGAATTTAGTAAGGGGGCTTATGGAAAAGAAGGTATATCAAGTCAATTTTCAAGAATCTGGACCATAGGATGGACCATGATGGTGAAAGATCATGTTTATAGATGCAGAAGATGGTCACTATTCAGATACTTGCAGTCAGTGGTGATTTGCAGTGGACAGATGTATCATTAACAGCTCCACAGCAGCTGAGCTGGATGGAGTACTTAATAGCCTGAGGTGGCGACATGTTTATGAGAAAAGGCAACATAGTCATTGCCCTAAGAGAACAGGCAAAAGAAAAAAGGAATCATGAAGTTTTCATGGAAGTGGGTGATAGAGGATGCATAATATTAAGCAATGTAATCCAAACATAGAAATAGCAAGAAACTTTCTTTCTCATAGGCATATTCCAACCTATAATATGTATATGCATGTAAGTACATATGTGCATAAATGGAGGCAAAGAAAGTGTACTATTAGAGAATAGAAAAAGATGGAATGTAGACAAATCAGACAAGCCTCAAAGAGGATTGAAAACTAATTTGTTTTCTAATTTCAAGTCTGTCACAATTTTTTCATGTTTGTTTGATTTTGTAGTGAATATGTAAATTCCATTTTCTAAGTATTAGAGGAGAAAGGACTGGTTTTACATTCTGAAAGAAACTCATATGTGCTTGTCCTTTGGAGAAGTGATTGTGTCTGAATTCCACTGGCCATCAGTGCAATGGCAAGTAGACAAGTATGGTCACTAAATAAATCTATCATACAGATAAACTTAGATCTACAGAAAGGAAAGTTTAGTCTGAAGAGATAAACTGTGTAAGGAATAAAGAATCCCATAAGAGAGAGACGAAAGAAAAACACATCAAAAATCAAAAAGAAAAATGCTAGGAATCAAAAAACATCAGTCATTGTTAACTTCCAACATTAATGGTTTCAGTTCTCCAATAAAAGACATAAAATAATAGATTAGCAAACTGAAGCCTTCTTTCTGATGCATCCAAGAAATATAATTCACCATGAAGGATAAATATCACCTCAGTGTAAAAGGGTGGGAAAAGACTATGCCAAGCAAATGGATTAAAGAAGCTAGCAGATGTAGCTATTTTAATATGTGAGAAAATTTGAAGGGCACCTGCATAATCATCCAAGTGATAAAAAGCTACCAAGAGGACATTGAAATTCTAAACATTTATGTACTAAATACAAGAGCACCCCTAGTCTTAAAGAAAACACTACTATAACAAATCACATATTGATTCTTATGTAGTGATAGTGACTGACTTCAATATTTCCCCTTGCCAACAGTCAGGTTATCCAGACAGAAACTAAACAGAAATGCTCGAGTTAAATGACATCATACATGAAAATGATATAACAGCTATTTACAGGATTTTTCCTCCAAACAACAAAATATGCATTTCCCCTCTAAAAAAGATCATAGGAATTTCTCCAAATTTGACCACACACTCATATACAAAGCAAACCTCAACAGTTACAAGAGTATTTAAATAATAACCCACGTTCACTCTGACTACCACTGATCAGAGTGGGAGACCTATAAAACACAAAGTACACAAACTGATGGAAACTGAACAACTCACTGATAGAATAAAAATTAAAACAAGATGTAAGTCCAGAAGAAATTGATAAACTTTTTAATAACTGAATAAAAATGAAAACAGAGCTCACCTTAACCTATGGGAAACAATGAAGGTGGTTCATAGCTACCTGAAAGAGTTGGAGTGATCTCACGCTATCAACTTAGTGGCACACCTGAGAGCTCTATAACAACAGAAAGAATAACACCCAAAAAGATGATGGAAAGAAATGCTCAAAGCCAGGGCAGAAATGAAGGAAATAGAAACAAACAATACAAATAAACAATGAATTCAAGCACTGGTTCTTTGAGAAAATCAACAAGATTTGTAAACCCTTAGACAATTAAACTAAAAGATATATAAAGAAGACACAAGTTATTCAATTGCAGAAGGAAGGGGGAATTACAACTGAAATCAAGTAAACCAGAGAATCATAAGGATACAGTTTAGAATCATGAACTCCCCCAAACTAGAAAACCTACACCAAATTGAAGAAATTCTTGATTTATATAACTATCAAAGTTAATATTAAATTATCAAATTAAATCAAATCAAATAAGAAAATTAAGCAAACCCATAACCCCCAGTGAAATGGAAGCATGAATTAAAAGTTTCCTAACCAAACAAGCACAGGGCCAGATAGATTCAGCACAGAATTCAACTTCATCTTCAAAGAGTTAATATAACATCTCCTCAAATTATTCTGCAAAATAGTAACTCAAAGAAAATTCCCTTGTTCTTTTTATGAGGCCATAATTACCCTGATGCCTGAACCACACAGAGACCCAACAAAATGTTTTAGAGATTGAAAAAGCTATAGACATTATAGCTGACTCCCGAGAGGCTCTGCCAGTACCTGACAAATACAGAAGTGGATGCTCACAGCCATCCATTGGACTGAGCACAGGGTCCCCAATGAAGTAGCAAGAGGAAGTACCCAGGGAGCTGAAGGGGTTTGCAACCCCATAGGAGGAACAACAATATGAACTAACCAGTATCCCCAGAGCTCCTTGGAACTAAACCACCACCCAAAGAAAACATGGTGGGACTCATGACTCTAGCTGCATATGTAGCAGAGGATGGCCTTGTGAGTCATCAATGGCAGGAGAGGCCCTTGGTCCTGTGAAGATAATATGCCCCAGTATAGGAGACTGCCAGGGCCAGGAAGATAGAGTGGGTAGGTTGATGAGCAGGAGGAGGCAGAAAGGGATAGGGGGTTTTCAGAGGAGAAACTAGAAAATGTATTTAAAATGTAAATAAAGAAAATGTCTAATAAAAATAAATAAATTTGAAACATTTTCAAAAAATTTGCAAACTTAATCTGAGAATACCACTCAAATAAATTATGCACCATTATCAAATTGAACTCATCCATAAAATTAATGGATGTTTCAACATATAAAAATTTATAAACACAATCCACCAAGTAAGCAGATTGTAAGACAAAACCCACATGATTATCTCATTATATGCAGAAAAACCCATTGATAAAACATTTCATCCCTTTTTAATGAAAGCCCTGGGGAGACTAGGGATACAAAGACCATACTTCAACATTATTAAGAGATTTATATAATTTTTATTGTTTAAATTAGTATGTTCTTCATTTACATTTCAAATGCTATCCCAAAAGTCCACTATACCCTCCCCCTGCCCTGCTCCTCAACCCACCCACTCCCACTTCCTGGCCCTGACATTCCCCTGTACTGGGGCATATAATCTTCACAAGACCAAGGGCCTCTCCTCCCATTGATGGCCATCTAAGCCCTCCTCTGCTACATATGCAACTAGAGACACAGCTCAGGGGCAGGGGGCGGTACTGGTTAGTTCATATTGTTGATCCTCCTATACGGTTGCAGACCCCTTTAGCTCCTAGGGTACTTTCTAGCTCCTTCATTAGGGGCTCTGTGTTCCATCCAATAGATGACTGTGAGTACCCACTTATGTATTTGCGAGACACTAGCATAGCCTCACAAGAGATAGCTATATCAGGGTCCTTTCAGCAAAATCTTGCTGGCATATGCAGTAGTGTCTGGGTTTAGTGGTTGTATATGGAATGGATCCCTGGCTGGGCCAGTCTCTGGATCATCCTTTCTTCCGCCTCAGCTCTGAACTTTGTCTCTGTAACTCCTTCCATGGGTATTTATAGAAAGCCCATAGCCAACATTACCTTAAATGGTGAGAAACTCAAAACATGTCTATTAAAATGAGGAACAAGACAATGTCTATTTTCTCTATTCATATAGTCCATATATAGTACTTAATGTCTTAACTAGAGCACTAAGAAAACTGAAGATCAAATGAATGCAAACAGAAAGGAAGTAATCAACATATCTTTTTTGCACATTATATAATTTTATACAGGAAAAAATCTAAAATTATCTGCCAGAAATCTTTCATAGCTGATTAAAAAAAAGTTGGCAAAATAGCAGATTACAAAATTATCACAGAAAAAAATCTTCATATATATAAGGAATAAATGGACTGAGAAAGAAATCATAGAAACAAAAACTTTTACAAAAGTCTCACAAATAATAAAATATCTTGAGGGAGGCCAGCTCTAACCAAGCAAGTGAAACAGTTGTGTTATAAATTTTTAAGGCACTGAAGAAAGAAATTGGGGAAGATATCAGAAGAAGGAAAGAACTCCTCCCGCACTTAAGGATTAGTAAGATTAATATAGTAAAAAGGGGCATCTTAATAAAATCACCAATCTACACATTCTGGACATTAGTGGTGAACACTTTTAATCCAAGAATTTGGGATGCAGATGTAGGTGGATCTCTGTGAGTTCTAAGCCAGCCTGTTCTACAGAGCTAGTTCCAGAACAGCCAGGACTGTTACCCAGCCACAAGTGTATAATAAAATGTTGTGCATATACATTATGCTATACAATTCAGACATAAAAATTGGATTATGACTTTTCCAGGTAAGTGGATAAAAATGGAAATGATCATATTTATAGAGGTAACCCAGACACAGAAAGACAGACATCATGTGTCCTCTTTCACTGGAAACAGCTAGTTTGAAATCTTCAGCTCTTAGTACATATCTCAGAATAATAGAGAAACCAAAAAAGCAAAACACAGCCATTGGTAGGGAATTCAGGTATAATGGAGATGGGAATAGCATGGTACAGGTGATCTGGCAGGGGAAAGGAGAAAGGAGAGACTTCTAGGAAGTGGGTGGGAGGTAAATACAGGAATAGGGAGGAGAGTAATATAAGGAGAATGTCTTAAAATTTCAAGGAATCATACAATTAACTATTTGTCTTTAAAAAGGCCTATAATACATGAATTCCTGTGTATAAATGTGCATCTATAGTTTTAATGAACTTTCCTCATCTAGGCTGACAGTGGTCCCTGTAAGGGCCAAAGATCACCTAACAAACAAACAGACAGATAAAAATAAACAATAAAAATACCAACCAATATCAGATGTGAAAAACCTTCTTTGGAGTTTTTGGCCAGGGTTGTCCAAGAGATTTCCAAAACATAAAGCCTGTTTCTATTGATCTTGATTGTCCCCTAAGAGGTATAAGGTAAATCCCTATTGCTAAAGACTGTACACTTCAGAAATGCAGCCCAGAGACTCCTGAACTATATCAGACCAGAATGCCTCCTCTCTTCAGACTAGCGTTCATGGAAGAAACATTCAAGAAAGGAGGCATCCAGCAGTCATATTCTGTGGTGATTCCTGTGAATCACATCAATGATTAGCATAGCACATAACCCTAGGGAGTATAGTACTGGCACCCATACCTGCTGGTGACCAGCAGCTCTCTAATTGGGCTTAAGACCTGCTCAATAAGTGGGAAACCATAGCTGCTCTTGGAAAGCTAGGTTCAGTACACGGTGCAGGTGAAGGTTATTGTGGGACAATTTATAAACCCTAATTTACTATGCCAGCTTAATCTCTAACAACAATCTAAACATTTGGCTTTATGCCCATTGACAAGCATAGTTTTCATTCCTCATCAAGAAAAAGTTTCTAAAAGATGTATACCACTACAGAGAACCTACACCTAATCAAACTCAGAGTCTCGGCTTGCAACTTCAATGAATACACTTAAAAACCACTCCTGTACCCAAGAGTCATGGAACTTTAAAGGAGCTGAAGTGGAAAGATTGTAAGAAAGAGAATCTCGGTGTTTGCTCTGAGACTGTGTCTCCTAGTAATGCCAGAAACTAAACCCATAAAGTCTTGCCAACATGACTCCCCAGTGTTAACTGAACAAGGTCTACATGGATGGACATGACAAAGTGGACAGGGAAAAAAATCGACGAGGCCTTGACCGTACAGAGAACTATAGGCAACTGAGGAAAGATGGGAGCTAGAAAAGTGGACTTATTCAGGAAACAGCACACCAATTGGCCAACCAGTGCCAGATGGCTATTCCTGAAAACATATGTACAAGTACCATTATAGAGACTGAGCAGGTTATTTTTTGGGACATATATGTATATACATATATAAACTCAATAACAATTAATTGAAGGATAATGGAATAGATTTGAAGGAAAGCAGAGGGGTATGTGGGAGAGTTTCTGGGGAGGAATGTCCAAGGAAAATGTGATAATTATAAGCTCAAAAAATTAAGTAACAAACTAAACAATAGAAGAGTTAGAGGAAGGACTGAAGGAGGTGAAATGGTCTGCAATTCCATAGGAAGAACAACAATATAAGAACAACCAGACCACCCCAGTGCTCCCAGAGACTAAACCACCAACCAAAGTGTACACATGGAGGAACCCATGGCTCCAGCTGCGTATGTAGCAGAGGATGGCCTTATCTGGCATAATGGGAAGGGGAGGTGTTGGACCTGTGAGTGCTCAATTCTCCCCAGTGTAGGGGAATGCTAGGGTGGTGAGGCAGCAGTGGGTGGGTGTGTGGGTGGGAGAACAACCTCATAGAAGCAGGGGAAAGAGGGGATGGGATAGGGAGTTTTGGAGGGAAACTGGGAAGGGGGATAACATTTGAAATGTAAATAAATAAAATAACCAATAAAAGAAAGTTTTGTTCTATGAGAGGAGTTTTATAACCTGAAAGCTTGCCTGGTTTCCTTTTCTAAGAAAAGAATTATGCAAATGAGTCAAAGAAGTGACCATCACCTGGCAAGAGGCCAGGTGAAGGGGTCAGGTTGTTTTAGATAACAGGAATAATGGGGCTCAGAGAGAAGGAATAACTAACTTCATTAAGCTCTCCCAAAGAGTTGTGGTGAAAGAACTCAAAAGCTCACCTGTACTAGTATTGCAAGCTGTGATAGACTCATGGTAGGGGAATTACAATTGAGTTCACCCTGGCAAAATGTTTTAAGGATGTTGTTGTTGTTGTTGTTGTTGTTGTTGTTGTTGTTGTTGTTGAGAGATTGAACTATCCTGGCAAGGACCCAGAATTCTCTGTGCTTGATTAGGCTACAGGGGTGATACTGGAGTGTTCAAGCCTTGACTTAATTCTCTGTAAGTTACCTCAGCATGGAGATGGAAATCTATGAAATCATAGCATTATCTATCCCACAGCCATGAGAGAATGAACAAGAGACAATGTGTGGATAGTCTTTCTCACATTACTTCTACATATGCACTTACTTGCTTATGCAATAATATTTTTATTATTGCCATTGAATGCCCTCATTATATACCCCAGGTCCAGGATGGGAGCATCTTAACAAAGCTAGAATAAAATAAATCTTGTTGTCAAACTCTGAGATTCCAGAATTATTTTATACAGTGTATGAAAGCTGAGCAATTTTTTAATCTAAACCAGATTTATTTTTAAATACTTGATAGAGTATGCCATGCAACCCAGGGTTGACCTTGAAGTGCTAAATAGAAGAAAAGAAGGCCCTGAACTTCAGATCATCCTTCCTCACCCACTGTGGGGTGGCTTGGTTGAACAGGCATTCACCCCTCCGTCCAAGTAATGCTCTTTTATTTTTAAGCAAGTCTGAAAAGCTTAGAATTGTTAATAATTTTGTAAGTTCCTGGATTAAAGAAGAAAGTATCTAATTTTTGAAATGATTGGTCTAATGATGCATGCTCATTTCACAGATCTATCACCTCTGTTTAATTAAAATGCAGAGAAATCCTTCTTTCTAAATGGACTGTCAAGGGCAATTCTCTAATATAACTTCTATTTTAGTCGCCTCTGGAAAAGGAAAAGGAGTCGGAATCCCGAGTGACACACCTACCTCCAGATTCATTAATTGAGCCTTCATTTTTACAAAATATTAGACATGCCGGAGTTCCTTAATCTCTACCAATAACTGTCTTGGTATGAACTCAATAATGTTTCTCAAATTGAGACAGGAGGCCCTTGCTTTCTGCTGCATATAAATGAACTATTTTCACAAAATCTCTATATTTTGAGACGTATTATCTCACCATTTTTGTTCAATAAGCATCTTTCTGCTTGAATTTGTGTTTTAGTAGATAATGGCAGGTTATTGAAAACCTAATTTTTAATGCTATAATCTTTGTACATGTCCATGTGGTTTTGTGTGGGCAGGTGTGTGTGTGTGTGTGTGTGTTTGTATGTGTGTGTGTGTGTGTGTGTGTGTGTGTATTTGAAGTCCAGCAGTAAACCTATTGTTTTTCTTCAGGTTCCATTTACCTTGTAATATGGGACAAGGTCACTCTCTCCCTGGGAGCTCATTTTACTAAGCTGGCTGACCAGGGAGTCTCAGGGATCTTCCTACCACCCACACCCCCACTTCCAGAGATGCGATAATTATCCTCTGCTACCACACTCAGCAGTGTTTAATGAGAACTCTTACTACTGTTCCACAAAGCTGCAACCCTATGAGGTATGTCTGTGTTTGCATAGGCCATCTAGGCAAGCACAACACAGTCATCCTTCTTTGCTATTCTAGAACTTGTAGTTCTGAGAATATCCTTTTGAGAAAGCCGAGTCAAAAATATCTTACAAATAAGGTAGTGTAAAAGGAAAACTAATGTTTACATAAACTGTACCAATACAGTTCTTTGTGGGAAAAATTAAAAGTATAATCAAAATATGCTCTGTGTTGTAGCTATGATTAAACAATTAAATATTTGCTTGCTTTTGCTTTTCTTTTTTAATAGGTTTCACAACTTTCAATACTTGCCAAATTATTTAATTAGGTTTATTTCTTAGTAAAGTTAAAAGAAATACTTTCAAAGTTTTTCTTCATTTTAAATCTTCAGTTATCTCTGCAATGACTTGAGATGCTAGGGACATGACACGGGGGAGGGGACTTCTCCCTTTTCATAGATGAAAGGGAAATTTAGTAGACAGAGGCACTGTGTGAGAGTGAACTAGGAAAAGGGGTGTATGTGATCAGGATGTAAAATGAACAAATAAATCAAAAAATGAAAAAATAAAATATATAAAAACTAAAAACTTCAGGTACTTAATTTTAACTTTTGGTTACTACTGAGTTAGCCTCCAATCTCTCTAAAAGTTCACTGATTCCCAATTTTCTTAAAAACAATGTCTTAAATTTCACTCAAACTTGATTTTTCTGAAACATTTTTACAGATGTCATAGAGGTCATTTCCCCTTTTATCATGAATGACGCCTCTGGAAATATGCCAATGAGCGAAAGAAAAGAGCCAGCAGAATAGAAAAGAGGAGAGAAAAGACTGTGCTTTCAAAATGCTTTTCTTCAGCCACTCAGCCCATAGCAGGCTGCCCATGCTCCACGGGATAGTGTACTACACCAAGAGGACAATGAGACTCAGTAACTGGACTCAGTGGGTTATCAAAAATTACGATTTGTAGCTGAAAAGATATAGAAGGGCACACCTTGGAGGAGTGGGAAATAGGAGGTAGGGTGGTTATGATGCAAATGCATTGCACTCAATTAAAAACTTACCAAAGAAAAATTGAAATTTGAGAAAAAGTAGTAGAAGAAGGAGAAGGAGGAGGGGAAGAGGAAGAGGAAAAAGAAGAGGAGGAAGGAGGAGGAAGAAAAAGAAAACGCCATCACACTCTATAGTGAGACTGGGTTTTGTTAAAAGAAACAAAAACAAAAACAAAAAGTTGTCTTATGTGAATATGTTTTCACTGTAATCCCAGGTGTAGGATATAGGGGTTCTTCAGATTGTCCACAGCAGCTAACTATGATTTATCCTATGCTCTACCAGGAACTTGATTTGGCTAGCTGATGATAGTTTACATTTGGAATTCTGGGGACTCTTGAAAGGGTATAAAATGTCAGAGTTCTGAGAGGTGGCAGCAGCTGTTCTTCCTGTTGCTGCCACTGCTGCTGCTGGTCCTTGCTAAACCTTGTCTCTGCTCCCACTTGCTGTTTGCTGGGTTGCTGTTTGCTGGTAGGATTTATTAGGTTGATTAAGATTGAACTTGACCCAAACACTCATGGAGGGAGTTGCAGAGATGGAGTTTGGAGCTGTGACGAGGGGATGGACCATCTAGAGACTGCCATGTCCGGGAATCCATCCCATGATCAGCTTCCAAGCACTGACACCATTGCTTACACTAGCAAGACTTTGCTGAAAGGACCCAGATAGAGCTGTCTCTTGTGAGACTATGCCGGGGCCTAGCAAACACAGAGGTGGATGCTCACAGTCAGCTACTGGATGGACCACAGGGCCCCCAATGGAGGAGCTAGAGAAAGTACCCGAGGAGCTAAAGGGATCTGCGATCCTATATGAACTAACCAGTGTCCCCCTGGAGCTCGTGTCTCTAGCTGCATATGAATCAGAAAATGGCCTAATCGGTCATCAGTGGAAAGAGAGGCCTATTGGTCATGCAAACTTTGTATGTCTCAGTACAGGAGAACAACGGGGCCAATAGGTGGGAGTGGGTAGGGGGGAGTAGGTTGGGGAGCGTGTGGGGGACTTTTGGGATGGCATTGGAAGTGTGGATGAAATGGATATCCAATTAAAAAAAAAAAGAAAAAAAAAGATTGAACTTGACCAAAGGAACTTGACATTGCTAATCAGCAGGGAATACTCTCAAGATATCTCTACCCGCTTTCCCCTCTAATCTTTCTTGTCTACCTAGTATGTAGTTGGAAAGGACTAGTTATAATGTAACAGTTACAACAGTCAACACCTTACTGAACCATCACAGCTTTATTCTAGAATTGTAAGAATTCACGCACATAGTAGTTACTTCCTCAGCCACCTGGAGACTTCAAGCAATCCAAATGGATTTGATGGCACAGAGAAGATAACCAGATGCATACATGATTTGTTTATGAGAACAAAATCCAGCTTTATCTTAACGTTTTATTAAGATAACAGCAAGGTAATTCCAAAACTGCATATGTGTGTGTACATGTGTGCATTTGTATATGTGTTATGTCTCTGTGCATAGGTCTGTGTGCTCTATTTCTGTGTGTTGTGTGTGTGTGTGTGTGTTTGAAGTTTGGTCACATTTGCTTAGTTGAAGTAATATTAAATTGACTCAATATACTTGATCTCTGGTGTATATAAGAAAGAGTACTAAAGATTTTCAGAGAGCTATGTGAATAGTTTATAAATTACTTCCGTGTCCCTTAATTATGTAAATGGTGTTTTATGTTTTTTTATGTATCTTCCATTTACTACCTTCAGGTAGAAAATATCTCTGACATACCTCAAAGAGATGACTTTTGGACTTATGAGAATTCAGTAAACATGCCCTCTGGTTGCAGGGAAACTTTTTATGTGTGTCCTATAAGAGACTTCTCTGACTTATAAAACTGTGATATTTAGAGAATGCTACACTATTACTCATACAGCTATTAGGGCTTGGTTGAAATTATCAGGTGTGTTAAACAGCGAGAATAACTGAAGATTGCATGCTAAATATGGCCTTCCTACCACGAACATACACAGGTCTGCTAGGAATAATTGTTCCATCTTAGTGCTATCAATAACTTTTTCAAACTGTGTAAACTGTGAAATCATACATAAAGTAAATAGTAATTATAAAATTGCCTAAATGAAATTTTTAAAGATTTTAAATTATAATATTATTATGTATATGTGTTTTCCTGTGTGTGCATGCATATAAGTAGGAGGACAGAAGATGGTGTCAGAAACCCTGGAACTGGAGGAGCAGGCTGTTTAGGTACTTGGAAATGAACCAGGGTCACATACAACAGCACCAAGAGTGCTTAATTGCTTAGTCATATCATCAGCCCTTAATTTTTAATTGTGTGTGCATGTGTGCTTGTATGTCTTGAGAGTGTACACATGTGCACTATGTATGGGGATGTGCTCATAAAGGCCAGACCAGAGCGTTGGGTTGCCTGGAGTTTGAGTTATGGATAGTTGTCTGCTTCCCGGTACGTGTGCTGAGGGCCGAATCCAGGTTCTTTGCAAGAACAGAAAATATTCTCTGGATGGCCCTTCCTTCCCTCTCTGCTCCATACTTTCCATATTTCCTCATGTGAGTAATTTGTTCCCCCTTCTAAGAAGGACTGAAGCATCCACACTTTTGTCTTCCTTCTTGAGATTCATGTAGTCTGTGAATTGTATCTTGGGTATTCAGGGGAGCACCCTCATAGAAACAGAGAGTCTGGGGATGGGATGGGGATTTCCTGAGGGGAAACCAGGAAAGGAAATAACAGTTGAAATGTAAATAAATAAAATATCCAATAAAAATAAAGTAAATATCTGGGCTAATATCCACTTATCAGTGAGTACATATCAGGTCAGTTCTTTGGTGCTTGGGTTACCTCACTCAGGACGATGCCCTCCAGGTCCATCTATTTGCCTAGAAATTTCATAAATTCATTGTTTTTTTAATAGCTGAGTAGTACTCTATTGTGTAAATGTACCACATTTTCTGTATCCATTCCTCTGTTGAGGGACACCTGGGTTCTTTCCAGCTTCTGGCTATTATAAATAAGGCTGCTCCTAGCCAAATGGATGGACCTGGAGGGCATCATCTTCAGTGAGGTAACACAATCACAAAGGAACTCACACAAGATGTACTCACTGATAAGTGGATATTAGCCCAAAACTTAGGATATCCAAGATATAAGATACAATTTGCTAAGCGCATGAAACTCAAGAAGAATGAAGACCAAAGTGTGGACACTGTGCCCCTTCTTAGAATTGGGAACAAAACACCCATGGAAGGAGTTACAGAGACAACGTTTGGAGCTGTGATGAAAGGATGGACAATCTAGAGACTGCCATATCCAGGGATCCATCCCTTAATCATCCTCCAAACGCTGACACCATTGCATACACTAGCAAGATTTTGTTGAAAGGACCCAGATATAGCTGTCTCTTGTGAGACTATGCCGGGGCCTAGCAAACACAGAAGTGGATGCTCACAGTCAGCTATTGGATGGATCACAGGGCTCCCAATGAAGAAGCTAGAGAAAGTACCCAAGGAGTTAAAGGGATCTGCAGCCCTATAGGGGGAACAACATGATGAACTAATCAGAACCCCGGAGCTCTTGTCTCTAGCTGCATATGTATCGAAAGATGGCCTAGTCGGCCATCACTGGAAAGAGAGGCCCATTGGACTTGCAAACTTTATATGCCCCAATACAGGGGAATGCCAGGGCCAAAAGAATGGGAATGGGTGGGTAGGGGAGTGGGGGGGATATGGGGGACTTTTGGGATAGCATTGGAAATGTAATTGAGGAAAATAAGTAATAAAAAAAATAAATAAGGCTGCTATGAACATAGTGGAGCATGTGTCTTTCTTACCGGTTGGAACATCTTCTGGATATATGCCCAGGAGAGGTATTGCGGGATCCTCCGGTAGTATGATGTCCAAATTTCTGAGGAACCACCAGACTGATTTCCAGAGTGGTTGTACAAGCTTGCAATCCCACCAACAATGGAGCAGTGTTCCTCTTTCTCCACATCCTCGCCAGCATCTGCTGTCACCTGAATTTTTGATCTTACCCATTCTGACTGGTGTGAGGTGGAATCTCAGGGTTGTTTTGATTTGCATTTCCCTGATGATTAAGGATGCTGAATATTTTTTCAGGTGCTTCTCAGCCATTCAGTATTCCTCGGGTGAGAATTCTTTGAAACTCATGAAACTCAATAAGAACGAAGACCAAAGTGTGGACACTGTGCCCCTTCTTAGAATTGGGAACAAAACACCCATGGAAGAAGTTACAGAGACAAAGTTTGGAGCTGAGACGAAAGGATGGACTATCTAGAGACTGCCATATCCAGGGATCCATCCCATAATCATCCTCCAAACGCTGACATCATTGCATACACTAGCAAGATTTTGCTGAAAGGACCCTGATATAGCTGTCTCTTGTGAGACTATGCTGGGGCCTAGCAAACACAGAAGTGGATGCTCACAGTTAGCTATTGGATGGATCACAGGACCCCCAATGTAGGAGCCAGAGAAGTACCCAAGGAGCTAAAGGGGTCTGCAAACCTATAGGTGGAACAACAATATGAACTAACCCCCCAGAGCTCGTGTCTCTAGCTGCATATGCATCAGAAGATGGCCTAGTTGACCATCAGAGGAAAGAAAGGCCCATTTGTCCTGCAAACTTTATATGCCTCAGTATAGGGGAACACCAGGGCCAAGAAGTGGGAGTGAGGTGGGGGGAGGGGAGTGTGGGGGAGGGTATGGGGAATTTTTGGGATAGCACTGGAAATGTAAATGAAGAAAATACCTAATTAAAAAAATAAGAGTAAAAAAAATAATAAAATAAAATAAAAAAATAAGGTAAGTACTCTCACCTGCTCTGTCATCTTTACATCTCTCTAAAGGGAGGAATTTATCAAGGTTGTGATTGGTACCATGGCATATGATCCCTGGATCCTACCTTGCTTGCACTGAATTCCATTAGAAAATTCCTGAGTGGCACCATCATAAGACACCCCAGTCAGTTCAATTATAATATTATCTCTGGGAGTCCACATAATTGCTTGACAAATAATGCCAATAAGATGGGTTTTAACCATACACTGAGTCTGTCTTTTTCACCTCAGCACACAGCCATGATGCTCACACTAACATGTGAGCAGTATTATATTTGTTCCTCAGAACTTATCAGAAAGAATAAATTCTGCTCACCCATGACACTAATGTGTTCAACATTATATTTATTGGTCATTCATTCCATTTCACACATTGTCACTAGGAATTTATGATGGGTAATCTCAGTTGTTAACTTGATAAGATCAAGAATCACTTGGGAGGCAGGCCACTGGGAATGCCTACAGGGGATTATCTCGATTAAGTTAACTCAAGTGGGAAGATATATCCACAGAAGATGACAGGATTTCCTGGACTATGATCCTGGATTACTTAAGAAGAAGAAAATGGGTTGAATACAAGGATTCATCATTCTACTTCCTGACTGGGGGTTTGACTAGAGCAGCTGCCTCAAGATACTGCTGCCAGAACCTTCCCATTAAGATGAGTTGTTCCTTAAACAAATGCCCAAATAAACCCTTCTTCTGCCAAGTTGATTTGGCAGAGTATTTTATCACAGCAACAGGAGAACTAAGAGAGTGTTCCTTAGGGTCAGTAGCAAAGCACTCTACCTATGCACAAATCATGGTTTGGGTGTGCTTTCATGAACACTTGTTGCAACTATTGACTCTAAATGTAGTATATGAATGAAATAGAGATGAAGATTTCTGTCTCAAGCTCCTAGGAAATGAATGAAGATGAAGTCTAAGGTCATGGAATATGAAAAAAAAAAACAGACAGAATATTGGAAGGATGAATCTGCTACTTGGAAGCACACCTTGGAATCACCATGAACATAACACAACATAGAGAGGCAGACAACAACCTAGACACATTTGGCCATGAGAAAGTCCTAGAATTGACAGTACAAAAGTGACCCAATGGATTTGAAATAAATGTTTACACATCATATCATGCTCATTATATTGCCTATGCAACATCTTTTAATTTTCACATTAGATTCCCATAGTCTTCTATTTTGTGTCTAAATGTTTCCATAGAAGAAAAGCAGCCAGAAGACACGTGTGTGTGTATGTGTGTGTGTGTGTGTGTGTGTGTGTGTGTGTGTTTTCTTGCATTCATGCACACATACCAACAAAGTCTAGTTTTATAAAGGAGTTTCATGTGAAGAATCAAACCATAGATAAACCTTATATTCAAGACATAGGGTACTACTATCATTGAAAGATTGTAGGTCAGCTGTGTTGACCAAGCCAGTCAACACTCCAGCTTGGCAAAGGAAGACACTACAGATGCTTGAGCCCTAGTTGAGGAAGAACTAGAAGTTAATGGCCACTGGAGGAAGGAGAGCCAGATTCCTTCAATGTTGTTACCCACAGTCAGTTGCCCAGTCTCTAGAGTATGACACTAGACAAGACAGCACACATGTGTAGCAGCAACTCTGTGGATTATAAGAGAAGAGGAAGAGACAAAATAAGATCAAGAGGATGGCAGTGACTGTGGCAATGATGACTAGAGTTTAGAAGGTGGAAATGAGAAATCTGAGAGGAATTAGAAGTATGGGGGGATATGATCATAAACATCTTAAATGTGTGAAATAACTGAATAATATTTTTTTAATTACAACAGGTTATTTTAAGGCTGTGGGTACAGCAAACTTTCTCAAAATCTGACATTGCCAAGGCATGTTGACAAAGACATAATTCCTCTCCCCCTGGAGTACACTTTCCTCATGGGCTGCATTTTGTTCCCTTGAAGAAATTAATTTTCTTTTTAAAATGTTCATTATGAAGATTGGGTTTTTTTTGAAATGTGGCCCTAAATAATTCTTTCAGGAAGAACACATGCTATTTCTCTAAAGTGAAGACTGTTAATTTAGAAGTGATCTATATTCTATCTTTATGCATCTCACTACCCCAATAAAAATTTAGGATCCTAGCTGCCTTTTTCCTTTTTTCATTTCCTGCATGAGAGTGTTCCATGCACTACAATTCAAGAATATTAGTCACACAGCCCAACTTTTGTTAGAATTCTATTTCCTTTCTCCCTTGAGAATGCTAACTATATCAATCTGTTATGATACAGATATGCAGGGGAAGACCTAAGTCTTGACATCCAAGTTTTCAGCCATTATCAAGTGTGTGAATTAATTTCCTGCCATGTTTATGAATATCAATATTCTACTGTGAAAGAGGGATTATTTCTGAAAAAAATTCACCTTGAATAGTATTATTTTCTCTCCTCTCACATCTCTCAATTTCTGGTTTTTATTTTTATTTTTTTCTGGCAACTTGGGATTTGCAGTTCTCTTAAAGATGTCAATACAAAACAGTCTATTGTAACTACTCTCTCTTGTGAAAACCATGAATCAGGTTAGCAGTCTGCATGCCAACAGGAGATAAAAAGGGAAAACTTAGCACACTCTTAAGAAAATGAAGAATTTTGTCAATGATAACAAAACAAAACAATGAAGCAAATTGATACCAGCCTACATTTCAGGAGAAGGCTAGACACTCAGCTCCTTTTACATGGACAACTCTAACACATACTAGTTTTAAAGGACTGTCATGGCTAACCTTACAGATTTTCTTGTGGCTTTTTGGTCATTACAATCTGCCTTAGGGAGGAGTATACAAATACATACATATTTTTCCATACATACACATACATACATACATACACAAACACATACACACTCACAAACAGAAAGCATATGTTAGATAGCACTCAAAATATTCTATGACTCATCAATATTTCCCATACTGTATAGGGTTAATCTCAGAAACCTCTGAGCATTTTGTGACATCATAAAGTAAACAAAGGAGGTATTTCTCCATTTGTGAATCCCACAATCACTATGAATCACTTACTCTGAGTTAAGGGAATTCCTATACTGATTCATGAGGGGAAAACTAGGACCTTTCTCTACAGTTAGTGCCCTGCCACCCATAAGGAGGGTCCCTTGTCATCTCTTGGGCACCAATCAAATCTCAGTGACTACTGATATCTCATGAACTGGCTTGAATCTCCATTCTAACTTACTGAGAAACCCAATTCACACACTCAAACACTTTAGGTATTCCTAACACAGAACTCATGTATGACAATTGATCTTTAAGGTTATGTTAAGGTATTAAAATTCTAAATTGTTATGGAAGCAATTAATTCCTAGTAAGAATAATTTGGGACTTGAAAATGTACATTTCTTTATTGAGTTCACACTCTTGGAGAGGAATTCCAAGCATTCATAGTCCTACCAAACACCCTTTGATATTCTCATCCACCAATACAAGTATATTCCAGCTTTTTCTTTAAACCATATATCTGCATTCACAATTTCATTTTATCTACTTTTTTTTTTTTTTACATTTTACTTTCACTTATGGTGGGCATGTGTATGTAAGTACATGTGGATCCAATTGCCCCAGAGGGGAATGTTAGATCCCAGGAGCTAGAGTTATAGAGTTTGGGAGCTACCTGTTGAGAGTCCTAAAAACTTTACTTAAATTCTCTGTATAGAAGCAAGTGCTATTAACTGCTGAGGTATCTCTCTAGGCCTAAAATTTCTGCTTTTGATAACCTTTAATAATATTAGACAGCTTGGGCTACTAATTACATACTTACACGATGCAATTTTGATTTCACTAGCAGTAATTCATTCTTCCTGATATTTTCTTGTGTCTTTATGGTAGCTATATTATCCTCTGTCTCTTCAAATTGGAAATGTCAAAATGGAGTCAGATACTTTTGTTTAAAACACAGGTGCTGAGATCAAATTCTAGTCCTCATGATTGCAAAACAAGTACTATATTGACAGAGGCTTTCCCCATTCTCAGATTTTATTTGTCTGTGTTTCTTCTTAGAACCCTCTTCTTCCCCTACTATGTCATATCTGGAACAGCAAACCACTTGAGAGCCATCCCCACCTGAGATGGTCAAGGGCACTTCAATGGCTCTAATCATGCAGAAGAAGAGTCATGAAAGCTCTCATTCTCTCCTTTCCTTTGTTGGATATTTTCAACACTTCTTATCTCTTCAAGTGGCACAGACAAGGATTGTCATGATTTAGAAAATCAGAATGAAGTTTCATTTCTGTTGTTGTAGGAGGGCTTGTCTTTATCCCTAAACACATAAGAGGATTTTCCTTGAGAACAGCCAGCAAGCATGCACAGCAAAATCACACAAGTCCTGTGTTCTGAAAGCTGACTCATGTGAGTGTGACTTCCTCGCAGACAGAATTGGTCTAATCAAAACAGTAGCCCAGTTTTCTACCCACTCAGAGAGGAGAAACCTTTCCGGACCCAGGATCATCTGAACTTATTCAATTGGAGAGTTTGGTAGTGCCTTTGCCAAGTATATAAACAGCTGTTATCTACTGTTATGTACAATGTAAATTCTAAAAAGCAAGGCAAGAATAATCATTTTAAAAGTTAATCAATATCCAGTGACCAGCTCCACAAGATAAAGCAAATGAGAGCAGAGAATATTCCTGCTGTAATATGTTGTGAAGACTGTAACACCTTGAGATGTTATTGAATTTTAATTTGAGATAATATCTTACTCTGTTTCTCTGACTAGCCTAGAACGTATTATCCTCTTGCTTCTGGCTCTGGAGTGTTGAAATTATAGAAACAGGCCACCAAAATATATAAATTTTGAGATAAATTATGTGTTCTGCTATTTCAAAAGATATACCAATGAAGGGTTGGTAAAAGCATCTAAGTGAATGTCTAACACTGGTTAACCCCTGTGGAATGTAAGCCTTTATTTTAAGAATTAAGATTTCACTTTAAAGGTTTTATGTGACAAAAATAAGCTAGGTCAGAAATTTTATTTCTTAGACAAAAATATTTTAATTTTATGAGCCAAATAAATAGAAATTGTTTAATTCTGTAACTACCAAATAACCAGGCAGTGGTAACACACACCTTTGATCCATCACTTGGGCAGCAGATGCAGGCAGATTTCTGAGTTCAAGTCCAGCCTTGACTACAGAGTGAGTTCCCAGACAGCCAGAGAAACCCTGTCTCGAAAACCCAAAAACAAACAAACAAACAAACAAACAAACAAACCATCAAACCCTTCACGAAGCTTAATAAGAATCTGAGAACTAGATTTTCAACAAGTGACATAAAATGCAGAATCAGCAGCTGGGTTCACTTTCTCTAAGAGTCTTGGCAATGCCTCCTTACTTGTCTATATCTTTGAGTCCTCTAAACTTCAATCTGATCTCAGGACTCAAGAGATGAACTCCAGGGTCACTGGATCACTTTGGCTGTCTGCTCCTTATGACGACATGGGATATGCCTTCTTTTTCTGTGAAAATGTGACATTTTCTCTTTAACTGGGTTCACCAGGATGGGTGCTAGATTTGGCTCCTTAGAGGCCAGACTGTAACACTGAGTATGGTAACACAGTCAATAATGAAATCATGGAAGAGTTTCTTCAAAAAACAAACCAACAAAAAATGGTCTTTTATATTCTTCCTCAGAAATGGTGTCATTGGATAGAATGTATGAAAAAAATGATTTAGTGTCTTCAAAATGAAAGAAATCATGCAAACACAACACTTCCTATTTTCCATGAAGTATAACACTGCCGGTATAACATGTGCTCATGACAGGGAAACGCTGATCCTTCCCTGCCTGAATCCCTCAAGTTTTTGATTGCCAAAAGAATCTAAGGATCTAGTTCTGAAAAAACAAAAATAAACACATGATTATTTCTTCTTTGACTTCATTATCATCAAACTAGCCTTACCTTGTATCATGAAATCATAATTATCTCTTTCAAACTCCTTTTAACCAATAGGTTATAAAGAGTAAGCCATGAAGTCATTTGTTAAATTGTAATAAACACTCCAATTTAAAAAAATGTAACTAAAAATTCGTACTAATTAATAGTTCTTATAATAAGCTGAATGACCACACTTTTTTTTCAATTATTGTAAGCTAAATAAAATTAGAAATTCTGAGAGCTTAGGCAGCTATAGCTCTTTTATGCAGAAAGTTTTGTAATAAATACAGTAATAAATCTCTCAGCTTACAACCTTCCACCAAGTCATAGTACTCACATTTGTTTGAAAAGGGACTCTGTATAACTTCAAAGATAGGGCTGTCTCCAGAGCTTCTCTTTTCAGGTAAAATCTCAGAAAGGACATTCCTTTAGAGTGAGTTAGTCCTCCTTTTGATTTTTCTCCATTTTCCTAAGATGAATTTATGCCTTTCCATTTAAAAAGCAAGTATTTATAATGCATGTGCTTTTTCAGCTATTAATATGGTTCCTGTCTTCATGAAGAAGCAAACATCCCGGGCTTCACCTTCCTGTAGAGGTTGTGTGGACCACTCTGCACCAAGGATGAACCCTGCAGAGACTGTTACTTAATACGTCCTTCCTCATCTAAAAATTCATCATGTAAAAATATTATCTTGAAGATGAATAAATTTCCCATCTATCTGTGTCTCAGAAGTAGATCAAATTGTTTCCTAGAGTCACATTCTGCTAAAGAAACATAAATATTATAAAAATGTTAAAACTTCAGATATAAAGTAATGCTTTAGGAGCAGGAGTCAGAGAGAGGGCTCATTGAGTAAAGCACTGGCCATGCAAGTAGGCAGATCCCTAACATCCACAAAACTGTTGACCAAATGGAAGGTCTGTTTGAGTTCCCAGAGTTTGGAAAGGAAGAGATGAAATTTCTTCCTTCCTTTCTTTCTTCCTTCCTTCCTTCCTCCCTCCCTCCCTCCCTTCCTCCCCCCTCTTGCTTTAATCTTTTTTGTTTTTATTAGGTATTTTCTTTATTTACATTTCAAATGCTATCCCCTTTCCTAGTTTCCCCTCTGGAAATCCCCTATCCCACCCCGCTTCCCCTGCTCCCCAACCCTCCCACTCCTGCTTCCTGGCCCAGGCATTCCCCTATACTGGGGCATAGAACCTTCACAGGACCAAGGGTCACCAAGGGTCACTCCTTCCAGTGATGACTGACTAGGTCACCCTCTGCTACATATGCCTGTAGAGCCATGAGTACCTCCGTGTGTTTTCTGTGATTGCTGGTTTAGTCCCAGGGAGCTCTGGGGCTACTGGCTAGTTCATATTGTTAAGACAATCTGGATAGTTAGACTAGCTGAACTACCTAGTCCTTGCTTAAAGTTATTTAGGCCTCAATGTACAGTGTAGACAGGGATCAAGAAAGACACCTAACAACCTAACACCAAACTCCAGCTTCTATGCATAAAGACACTCCTGCACACACACACACACACACACACACACACACACACACACACCACACACGCACACTTCCATGTGTACCACTAAATGACAGCTTTGCATAGAGCTAGAGTAAGTGATTCATTATTGCCCCTCCTCTACATTTAGACCAATAGAGTCAGAGGTGTTTGACAACCTAAAGGTAATCAAAGCTGAGGGGAGACCCACTTCTCATCAAGCTTTGCAATGCTTAAATGTCACATAGACACAAAGGCAGCACTATATTTCACTTGCATCACTGAGCTCAAAAAAACAGCAGAGAAGGCTGAGAAACCAAACTAATTCTTTGGTTTTCTGGTCACTGCTATTCTCAGGGTTGAAATTGGACTCTTGGATTTGTGAGCTTATTATTTGCACAATATGGTACTTTTGTGACCTAGTACAGCAAATGTCAAGTTCTTTCTTCACCACAGAGTTTTGAAGGAATCACTGACTTCTTTATTGTTCTCTAATAGAATATTCTGAACTGCTACATAGCAAAATTTACAAGCAAGCTTGTATATATATATATATATATATATATATATATATATATATATATATATATATATAAACTTTGATTAATTGATTAATATTTTACTTAACATTAACTGTCAATTTGACAGAGCCTAGAGGTTCCTGAAAACCATCTCAATTGAGTATTGTTTCTATCATGTTGGTCTGTGAGCTTGTCCATAAGGGACTGTCTTTATTTTATCAGCTGATACAGGAGGGTAAAGCCACTGTGAACTGTACCATTTCCTGGGCAGGCCATTCTGGGCAATGTAAAAAGCTAAGCAATATATAAGTTGGGAGGGAAGCAGGGAACCAGAGAGACAGCAAATAGCACCCTATATGATTCCTGTTATTCTCTCTTGACTAAATTCTCTAGAGTAGCAAGCCAGCCTACCTTCAGGTTCATACCTTGAGTTCACTCAGTGACAGAGAATAATTTAGAAGTTTAAGAAGATATAAACTCTGCCAGCTCCCAAGTTGCTTTTGAGTAAGATGGTTTATTACAGCAACAGCATAAAATGAGAACAATTAATATCAAAATCAAAGGGTGAAGATTAAAATGATCAAAATATATATATCAGATTACTGCAATAAAATTGCATATTTTTTAATTGTTCTAGTGAACTAGGAGAGGAATATACTTCAAACCAGTGATTCGCAGGTTTCCTTGGCAAGCTCTATGTATCATTGGAAATCTGAGTAAAGCCATTTGCAAAAGCTCTTGAGTTCTGCAGTACAGCTCCCTAGGCTGTGCTACTTGTGGCCCATGGGAGAACATGCTGCCACCTTGCTGATAGACGTGGCTTTTTCTTGCATACAGTTTTTTGCTTGAGAGGAAAATGATTGTTTCATTCACATAATCTCACTATCACAAGATCAGCAATATTGCATGGAAGAAAAGACTGAAATAAAAAACATGAAGGCAATGACTTTATGGCCCAGAAGAGCAATTATGATACTGATGAAAATTTTTAAAAGATGCTTTTTTATACCTTGGTGGTCAAGGAAAGATAGAAAATATAAAATAGAAATGAATTAGGTAGTAAACTTTAAATTTTAATATAGGGTCATCATAAAAATATGTGCTAAATTATTTTTCACTTTATAAAGTGAACACATTCCTTGGAGAGTCATGTCTTACATGTTTAACTTTGTCACTGCTAAGAGCTTTCAGATCTCTGGATGGAGACCTTCACTAAGAGTTCTCAGATCTCTCAAAGCACATAAGACCTGAGGAGATGGTTCAGTTAGTAAGCTGAGGGCTATACACACAGGAGGACCTGAATTCGTTCCCTAGAACCCAAGTAAAAAAGGCACACACTTGTTATACAACTGGTCAGAAGATAGAGAAGAAGAAAACCTGTGAGGATAGCCAGCCAGTGTTTCTAATCAGCAGGCTGCAGGTAATTGAGAGACCGTGTCTCAAAATAGTAACGTTAGTGTGGTTGAGGATGAGACTGGACGTCTATATATGGCTTTCACATACATGGATAATACACAAGTGTACCTAATACACACACACACACACACACACCCAGTATGCAGGTTAACCTGACCATGAGAAATACCATTGCTTACAGCCCTTGACCCACTGCCAGACAGACATTTATTTGACAACTATCACACTTCTGCCTGGGCTCAAGGATGTTACTTATAGAAGTCAATTTTTAGAGGACAAAATGGAGCTTAGAGGTGATTTAAAACAACAGTTTTATACACTTTATATATTGAATACTGAAAGTGTAAAATGTAAAGCTCTGCAGTTGCTGTTGTGAATACCTATTCTACCTGTATAGAATTCCAGAGAGTTGTATAGACTTTCAGTCTGGTTACTTTGGGTGTGTGATGATTTTATTTATTTGCAAGGACTTTTATAATAATGTGAATAAAATAATTTTTACATATTATAGTTTTTAATCATTCTATGTGTTGGATAGTTTCATATATGTATGTTAATGTTAGGTATTTCACTCTCCTAGTCCCACCTGCCATCCCCTCCTCCTGCTTGGAGGCCTCCTTTTCACAATTCCCCCTACAACACTACTTTTATCCCTTTTTACCTGTGGCTCACTGTACTTAATGGGTTTATCACCCGAGCACAGGTAGGAAGGAATTTATTTTAGGAAGACCAGTGTGTCAGAGGTAACATCACCAAAGAAAGCAACAGTCCTTCACAAATAACCATTAATTCCTGACATTACTCCCTAGGGAAGACTGAGGCTTCACAGTCCATAACAAAATTCTCAGAGGCCCAACCCTGAGCTGGTTTGTGCCGGTGAGTTACTGAGCACAATGGCCATGTCATGGCTTAAAAGCATCTTCTAGCTCCACTGCTCCACCCTGAACTCTACTCTTCTTTCTTATCTCTCTTCCTCAGAGCTCCCTGCATCTTGGAAAGGGAGTAAGAGGTAAGAGCTTTTCCACTCAGGGCTGAGCACTTCACCATCATTTATTCTCATACACAACATACTTAATGTTATGTTTGAAAGAACAGACTTGCCTGGCAA
Source organism: Mus caroli (assembly GCF_978045245.1). NCBI lineage: Eukaryota > Metazoa > Chordata > Mammalia > Rodentia > Muridae > Mus > Mus caroli. The sequence continues at coordinate 120,178,066 of NW_028227256.1, forward strand.
TGATGGTGTACGCCTTTAATCCCAGCACTTGGGAGACAGAGGTAGGCGGATTTCTTAGTTCAAGGCCAGCCTGGTCTATGGAGTGAGTTCCAGGACACTCAGAGCTATACAGAGAAACTCTGCCTTGAAAAGCAAACAAACAAACAACAAAAAAGAAGAGACTTGCCACTGCATGGGTTGAGTGTTGCAAAGCTAAGTCATATTCAGAACTAACTAGATTGCCATCTAATGCTATTCAGTGCAAACTAATTAAATTTCTGCTTTTGTGTGTGTGTGTGTGTGTGTGTGTGTGTGTGTGTGTGTGTGTCAGTTTGTTTGCTTGTTGGTTTTCTTTCTGAGGCAAATTCTCTTATAGCCCAGAACATCTGCCTTCCAACTTCAATTCATTATGAAACTGAGGATGACCTTAAACTTCCAATCTCCTTGCCTTCTCCTATCAAGAGCTGATACTACACTCTTCTACCTCCATACTCGAGGTATGCGATGCTGGCTATTGAACATGGGGCTTCACATACTAGGCAAGCACTCTACCACCAGAGATATATCCTCACCCCAATTTTATCAGTGATATGTTGAAGTCCAAATGTTAGAAAATCAGACTCATTTACTTACTAATTCCAATATTAATCGTATTGGCTACATGAAAATGGTTTCTTAAAAAAATTAAAACTCTCACAGAAAGTATTAACCATATTTGAAGAGTCTGATTGTTTTGTCTTTTGTATATGTAGATGGAGAAAAATTGAAAAATAATTTCAGCCTCATAAAGACTGATAGTGATTTTGGAAAAGATAAATTCCTGAGCTGGGTATAAATAGCATAATTAAAACAAAGCTTTTATTTTTTTTTCCTCAATTCTCTATCCATTAAGTGTGGGAAAGCTTTTCAATGTGGGAGCTGACTATGGTAGCTGGTTAAAACACTGAGTGGGGGAGGGGCACTCATTGTCAATGGCAACAGTTTCTCAACAGTGGTCATGACTTTTTTATAAATTTAAATTAGATGGTATCTCCTTATAGATTATTAATCAAACAGAAACATCCAACTGAAGTTTCCCTAATGATTAAATTTTTACTTTGCATAATTTGCCTTTTGTGGTTCATCTGCAGCTCAGATCTCATTGATACCAAAGAAATGTCAGCTTCAAAGTTGGCTTCTCTTACAAATGGCACATTCCGCTTTGTGGATTAATGTTGGAAGGGTCCTCTTCTTAAGACAATTAAATGTGACTGAGGCATGCTTTAGAGGCAATCAACCTGAAATCTGCCCCTTGAAAAAATGGATTAGAACAAATGACCTGAAAACTTTAGTGCGGTGATTTCTTAATACATCCACGGAAATCAAATACCACCTTCAAAAGGATTGATACATAAATGAGAGTTCCGGGAAAGAGTAGAAGCTATTGTTCCTTGTCAAAATGTATTTCTATTCATCTGATAAGATGTCTTAAAATATGTATCATTCAGAGATGCTTATTACATTGTCATTTTAGTTATTTGAAGATTATTGAACGTGAAGTTTGTGCATTTCGGAGTGAGAATAAGCTTCCAGAAGATTCATTCTCACACATAACAGCCCTAAATTGCTGAATAAAATTCAAGAGTTTTGGAGAATGAAGGAAGTAGGAAGTTTCCTAAGGGGCATTAAAACTTGTCAGACAGCCAAAGCGAGATATCCCTGAAGGTTAAGGCATCTGACCATCTGAGTTCCATCATCAGGATCTCCAGAATTTTTCCATGGTCCAAGGGCCTCCCTGACACCACACACAAATAAATATATGTAATAAAATTAAAAAAAAATACTGCAACTGTTAGGCCATAATATGGTTAATATTGATGGGATCTGGATATACTAAGATATTTGTCTCAGTGGGTGTGTCAGGGTATTTCTAGAAGGATTCATTGCAAGAAGATTCTTGACCAAAGTGATGATCCACATGTAAGATATTCTGAGGGGAAAGTCTACAATGCAGTTGTATCACCACCATTGTTCCTTGCTTGCGAGTGAATCAACTCTGCTCTTGCAGCCGCCACCATCCTTGCTAAAAATGGATCCAACTTGGTATTTCCCTTCTAGTGTGTACTAAAGATCAATTGATCTCTAGGAATATTCCAGGTCTTAAGTACCAGTTTCAAACTACTGGTGCATCCAGCTTTATTGACTGAGCAGTTATGACGTTATCAGCCTCTCCAGTGTCTAGAAAGACAATGCTGGACTTTACAATCCTTATTGGTAAGGGGTCTCATAACTCTCCTTTGCAATGCATAATTGCATTGCAATTCTGTTCCTTTAAAGAGTCACACCTAACACAGCCTAGCATGGAACTACGGATTACTATGCCTTCGTGGACAGGCTAAAAGGGCTCCTGGTCCGACTAAGCAGCTGAATAACTCCAGGATAAGAAGGACTACTAGGTAGAACAGAGCGAAAAATATACACACTGGGGTCACGTTCCTGGGAGGTTTCTGGAAAATCCACAGAAATAAATCAGAAATAAGTACTGGTGTACACAGCCTATAACACAAACATGGCTGATGCAGTATATTTCAAATTTAAAAGTATCACCCATATTGAGGGCCAAGGCAGAACAGACCTCATAATTTATAGAGAAACACTCTATGAATGTCAAATATACAATTCAAAATTAGACCCTATAGCTGTGCACTCTATGGTCCATTAAAAAGTCACATTTGAGTCTTGGAGAAGTATGCACACTTATTAGCCCAGCACTCTGGAGGCAGAGAAAGAAGGATGCTGAGTTTGAAGTAAGCCTGGTTTACACAGTAATTTAAGGGCAGTTTTAGCATCTTAGAGAAATAATGTCCCTAAAAATAAGTCAAATATGATGAATAAATTCAGAAAATCTGTCAAATACTTAGACAATTAAAAAAGAAATAAAGTAAGATACCATAACGGTGCAAATATCTAAAAGTCATCAAATATGTTTCATAGGAATATGGAAATATGTATACTGTGTATATGTATCAGTAAAGTCTATTAAAACAGAAGACAAGAATGGGAATATGAAATACAAATGAAGATAGATGAAGAGGAGAAGAGGATGAGGGAAAGATGGGAGGAAGCAGGAAGAAAAGAAAGGCAGAAAGAAGATATGAATGGATAGAAGAAGGAAAAGGGAGGGGCAAGAAAGAGGAAGAATGAGGGATGGCAGCGTAGACATGAAAGTGAAGGGGAAGGGAAAAGAGAGGGTGGATAGGATGGAGGAAAACAGGAGAAAATGGAAGATATGGAAGAAGGGAAGGAAGAAAAGGATGGAAGGGAAAAGATGGAAGAGAAGGAGGAACAGAGGGAGGGAATGGGGATGGAGAGAAGGGGAAGAAGTGGAGAGGGTTGGGGTGAAAAGAGGATGGAAATCAGATTGGTAGGCAGGCAACTGCTACCACTGCCATCCAATTTTGTTAAAGGAGTAATATCTTGTCTTTAATCTTCAGGAAACCAAAATATGACAACTGCAGGAGGCCTCTTTAAGCACAATAGAGCATTAGCATATTGGAATGGGTCAATTTAAACACCTCTTTTTACATACTTTTTAACCTTCAGTCAATGTGTATCTGTGAGTAAAGTACTCATGTGCATCTATGTCTGTTGGGTGAGGTATTTGGCAGAGATAACCAACCAGAACATTGCATTTTTTAATACAGTAGTCAATGATACCCTTACAGTATATGCTTTGAATTATTGAACATCAGTATAAATTGTTTTTCTGTTTAAACCCTTGATGGTGAACCTCTGCATCTTCTCATACATGGGCACTTGGCATCATGCTTTTAAAACACACACACAGTGTCAATTTTTTAGAGTTAAACTACATTTCACCTCTCTAACTCTAATGTTGCCACTGAATCTTTTCATTCTCAGTGGTAGTTCTCGAAATCATGAAAATTGCACCCTCCTTCAGATTTGTGGTTATTTTCTGCACTTATCGAGGCTATTCACAGGCTGTTACAAGTGCCCTGAATATAACCCTATGATAATCTCTAAGTGGTCTTTTACAATTATATTTACCTGTGTGCCTGTGTGTGTGCACATGCACATATTCTGTGGTGCAAAATTGATCAGATTATAAATTGCAGGAGGTCGTTTTTTCCTTCTACTGTATGTATTCCAAGGATCAAAATCAGGTAGCCAAGCTTGGTGGTAGGCACCTTTACCTTCTGAGTCATCTTCTGGGTCCCTTTATTTTTCTTCACATAAATTAACTTTAACCTTAGATCCCCATGAAGGCTGTTATAGTCCACCTCACAGAACACAAGTTCAATTTCTTCAAATCCATTGCTTCTTTATCATCCTTAAATACTGAAGACAGCATGGTCTCTATTACCTAAATCAAAATGTACAATGTAGTCATAATGAATATCTTAACATAGCAAGCAGCAAAAAGGAGAAACTAGGGGACATAGAAACATGGCTCAATGGGTAAAGTCCTTGGTATACAAATATTAGGATCTGGGTATTTGTCCAGAATCCATGGGGAGCCACAGACAGAGTGTATCCTGGGTTTGCTCATCAGCCATCCTTACTGAATCCACGAATTCTAGACAAATATGAAAAAGCCTGTCTCAAAATATATTGCAGATAGCAGTAAAGAAAGACAGCCAGCACTGGCCACCGGTTTCTATATGCTTTCCCATATATATGTACACATACAGATACACATCACACACATACCACCATTTCAGGAACTTGAAGCTGGATTTGTGGTTATTGATTTTGATCTTAAGTGCCCAAACAAATGTCATTTAAAGAAAAGTAGCTGGAACATGAGTAGATTATCCTTCTCTCGCCTCCCCTGTCAGGAGACTTCAGTGATACCTTAGACCCAGTGTTATTGTCCATAGATGGCATTGTAATTGGCCCACTCAATAGAAACCTTGATGAATTGGTTTAATAAAATATCAAAGTACCTATTCATTTTAGTGCTGCCTTTGTTTTAGTGTATCTTTCCAGGATCTCATTTATCTGGATTACCCATGTATGCAACAGAAATTATGTCTGGGTTAATCATGGCAATTTATTATAGCAAAGGCCATTAGAACTTTGGTTAATGATAATCTTCAATGATTAATTTACTCATTTCCCCACATCTGCTTTGGGGACTTAGGAAATATTCTCTGAATGAATTTAGTAACTCATATTCTGCCCTCAGAGCATTGGAATAATCAAGGAAATATTCTCTGAATGAATTTAGTAACTCATATTCTGTCCTCAGAGTCTTGGAATGATCACTTTTCTCCTTAACTACTCTTTTTTAAAATATATAAATATACATACCAAAGTAATAGTTGATCTCTAATATTGCTTTATTTTGACACCAGTTCTAGAATAGACAATTTTATTATAATTATAGCTCATGGTAAATCATACCAATTAGTGGATGTGTGTTTATAAACCTTACAGTTGTTCATAATATACCATGATGTAGGTTGGGACTTTTAGCAAAAGGATGAGAGGAAGTAGGGATAAGTGACTAGCATAAGCCAATAGTTAATCACCCAGAAATCTAAACTAAACATATTACTTACCTTCTATTGGTAAGAAACTTTTCCAGGGAACAACTACATGACTAAACTCAAAGTTCTAATTTCTGAACTAGATAACTTTTTCTTAGAATATCTCAATTAGGAGATGATATCTTAATTTTTAGTTGCTGTCATGTTCAGCTTTCTAAGTTAACGGCAATAAAAATCCAAACCTCAGCATTAGACAGAAATACAAGAACATTGGAGATACCAGAACAATGACTGTTAATTTTTTTTTTTAATTTCTTGAAGTCAAGTCTCATGTAACCCAAGCTGGCCTGGAACTCACTTGTGTCTAAGATAACCTTAAATCCTTCATTTTCTCAACTGACCCACTTAACTTAAACTGACTGAATCTTGCTCTTCTTACCCAACAGTTCCCCACCAAACACATCCTGCCGAGCAGAAACTCTCATCCAGCCATCCCTGCAGTTTTCAAGAAGACCATTATTTTAATGAACTATATCATTTGAAATCTTTGTTAACTGAAATTGACGCAACCAGGTCTGCTCTTGGTGGGGCTTTATAAACCCTACCTTGCCTCCTCCAAATCCAGAGTCTCTTTGGAATGTGACAGTCATTGTACACCTGCAGCCAAAATGTAGAGGGGTTCTATGCACATGAAATACAGAGAATGTCATTCAATGATTGTCAGAGTAAGTATCAATATTGAATGTTTGGTATGGTGCTAGGCTCCTGACCCAGGACATCTATACATTAAGCAGTCATTCTACACTTAACTGTACCACCAATGTTATCACCACACTTATCCTAAGAAAGAAAAGACTTTAAGATCTGATAGCTATATATACTCTACTAAATTATCACTTTCTACTTTCATCTGTCATTCCTTTTGTTTTTTCCTCTTCTATCCTCCCTTTCTTTTTCCTTGCCTTCTTCCTTGTCTTTCTTTGCTTCTCTTACCTAACTTTTCTTTCCCTGTACTCCCTGTTTTCCTCTCTTTCCTCTTCTCTGACTCTCCATTTAAAAGTGCTTAAATTATTATAGATTGTGGAATGTAAACAAAGAACATACGGAACTATCAGTTTGATTGATTGTTGGTTCACCAATTTATTTTTTACCATCTTATTATTTGAGGTGATAATATGTGATTTTTTTGAATATGGGAGAAATATATTCTGTGAAATCCACTACAGTATGTATAGTGAGCTGTGCCACTTGGTACCTAAAGCAAAATTAATAGAAATTAGACAAAAAACCCAGGGTAGTGAAAACTATTCTCAACTACAAAAACTTCTGGGGAAATCACCATCCCTGACCTCAAGCTGTATAACAGACCAATAGTGATTAAAAACTGCATGTTATTGGTACAGAGAAAGGAAGGAAGATCAATGGAATAGAATTGACAATACAGAAATGAACCGACACACATATGTTTACTTGATCTTTGACAAAGGAACTAAAACCATTCAGTGGGAAAAAACACAGCATTTTAACAAATGGTGCTGGTTCAACTGGTGGTCAGCATGTAGAAGAACAAAAATCTACTCATTCTTATCTCCTTGTAGAAATCTCAAGTCCAAGTGAATCAAGGACTTCCACATAAAACCAGATACACTAAAACTTATAGAGAAAAGAGTGGGGAAGTGTCTCAAACATATGTGTGTAGGGGAAATATTCCTGAACAGAACACCAGTGGCTTTTGTTGAAAGGTCTAGAATCGACAAATATGACCACATAAAATTACAAAGCTTCTGTAAGGCAAAGGACACTGTCAATAAGACAAAAAGGCAATCAACTGATTGGGAAAAGATCTTTACCAATCCTACATCTGGTAGAGGGCTAATATCCAATATCTGCATAGAACTCAATTAGTTGGACTCCAGAGAACAAATAACCCTATTAAAAATGGGGTACAGAGCTAAACAAAGAATTTTCAACTGAGAAATATCAAATGGCCGAGAAGCACCTAAAGAAATGTTCAACATCCTTAGTCATCACTGAAATGCAAATCAAAACAACCCTGAGATTCCACCTCACACCAGTCAGAATGGCTAAAATCAAAAACTCAGGTGACAACAGATGCTGACAAGGATATGAAGAAAAAGGAACACACCATCATTGCTGATGGGAATGCAAACTGGTACAAAAACTCTGGGAATCAGTTTGGTGGTTCCTCAGATAATCAGACATACTATTACCTGAGGACCCAGCTATACCACTCCTGGGCATATACCCAGAAGATGCTCTAACATGTAATAAGGACACATGCTCCACTATGTTCATAGCAGCCTTATTTATAATAGCCAGGAGCTGGGAAGAACCCAGATGTCCTTCAACAGAAGAATAGATATAGATAATGTAGTATATTTATATAACAATGCACTACTCAGCTATTAAAAATGATGAATTCATGAAATTCTTAGGCAAACAGATAGAACTAGAAAAAAATCATCCTGAGTGAGGTAACCCAATTGCAAAAGAAAACACATTGTATGCACTCACTGATAAATGGATACTAGCCCAAAATCTCCAAATAACCACGATAATATTCAGAGACCACATGAAGCTCAATAAGAAGGACAACCAAAGTGTGGATACTTCAGTCCTTCTTAGGAGAACAAAATACTCACAGGAACAAATATGGAGATAAAGTGTAGAGCAGAGACTGAAAGGACGGCCACCCAGAGACTGCTCCACCTGGGGATTCATCCTATATACAATTACCAAACCTAGACACTACTGTGATGCCAAGAAATGCATGCTGATATGACTGTCTCCTGAGAGGCTCTGCCAGAACCTTACAAATACAGAGGTGGATGTTAGCAGCCAATCATTGGATTGACCATGGGGTCCCTAATAGAGGAGTTAGAGAAGGGACTGAAGGAGTTGAAGGGTTTTGCAACCACATAGGAAGAAAACAATATCAACCAACCAGACCCCCTCCCCAGAACTCCCAGGGACTGAGCTATCAACAAAGGAGTACACATGGCTGCAGCTGCATATGTAGCAAAGAATGGCCTTGTCATGCATCAAAGAAAGGAGAGGTCCTTGGTCCTATGAAGGCTCTATAGATGTCCCAGTGTAGGGAAATCGAGGGTGGGAGGTATGAGTGAGTGGGTGGGTGGGTGTTTGAACACCCTCATAGAAGCAGGGGGAATGAGGATGTGATAGGGTATTTCCAGGAGGGAGGGAAACCAGGAAATGTAAATAAAGAAAATTTCCAATAAAAAATAAATTAGACAATCAGATTTGATATGTACTTGGTTTTTATCAAAATCTAATCATTTGTGGCTACAGTCTTTTACACTAGACTGCCAGGCACAGTCAGCCCAAACATTAAAAAAAATCATGTCTTTATTTTCTTTTTTGACATGAAAAGCTCTTGGCCTGTACAGGGTAAGATGATCACACGCAGGTGCTTGTTCTTGGTTAAACTGTTTTGCTTTTTCTCTGGCTCCTTCTCCTAGTCTACCCCCTCCTCTCCCCTTTCTGCTCCTCCTCACTACCCTCTCCATCCTCCTCCTCCACTTCATCTTTCTCACCCTCCTACTATCTCCTCTTCCTCTTCTTCCAGTTCCTCCTTTGGCTTCTCTTTATACTTTTTCTAGTCTTGTTCTTTTACCTCCCTTATTTGCTCTACCTCCTCCCCATCAGCTCATGTATGTCCTTCTATACAATCTCACTGGGTATGACAAGCAAGCCAGGGTTAGAATTATTTTGGTGCTAATCAGTTATGTCTTAGTGTCATTTTCTTTTGAGCTCTGTAACTGTATATCTAGATAGCAGTAGAATCATTCTAATGTCTTGGTGATTTCTGTGGTAGATGTCATTGCCTACATATGCCATAGTTACTGATCAAATTAGAGATTTAACAGAAGACTTGACACAAAGCAGGAAACCTGCAATAAATATTGTTGACTAAAACCTTGGAGGTCTTATGCTCGCCATTCTCTAGTCAAGCTGCCTGGGAAAGTGCAGAAACACTCACCTTCTACATGATACTTGCATACTCACATCAACTGCCAAAATGAGGTTCAGTTCCTGAATTTGCCAGAGACTTTGAGAACCTTAAAAGTGTATGCTGGATTCTGGGCACATTGTTAGCACCTTGGGGAATAAAAGTGGTTCTCATAGGAAAGCAGGGTTGTGTGGACACCTTCAAAGTTAGAGATGTACTCAGTGCTTTGCTTTGCCCTGTCAGAGATGAACAAAGTTCACCATAAATCTAGGATTTTAATGTATGTTGTTAGTATTTGCTTCATGCCACTTTTAAAAGCTATTCAGCATTTAGAATCTTAGGCATGAAATAGGTTTTAATGGTGTTTCTCTTTGGTTGTTTATCTATTTTTCAACTAGGTACATACAAATAATTGGCAGATCTTACTTTATTTATATGTACGCATACATCTCTGGTTTAGGTATGAGTCCTGTCGAGGTCAAAAGAGGGAGTCAGGTCCCTGAAGCTTAAGTTATAGGCAATTTTGAGGCACCTAAAATATTGTTAGAAATTATGTCTCCTAGAAAAGCAGTACTTGCTCTTAGCCCATGAGCCATCTCTCCTGTCACTCTTTTAGGGTCAGACTTCATATCTCTGTTAATAGTCTTTAGTGATAATTTTCAAAGTCTGCCCAGAAAACACTTGCATCAGAATGAGGTAGTGGCCAATGTCTTATATCATCGGGATGATTTAGTGCCTGTTATTCTAGCAAGAGCCCTCTGTCGCTGTCTTTCCTCTCAAGCATGATTAACAAGGACACAGAATTTCCTGACTTGAAATAAGTTAACATTTATAAAATATTTATAAACATGTCTGATAAGTAACAAACAGTCAAAGAATTAGACTGAATAATTAATATTGCCTAGGGAGGAAAAAAGGGTTTGGTGCAGAGGCAATTCTGGGTTCTACTAAAGACTGAATGGACTAGAATCCTTTCTGTGAGTCTCTCTGATTCTCTGTCTCTGTCTCTGTCTCTGTCTCTCTCTCTCTCTCTCTCTCTCTCTCTCTCTCTCTCTCTCTCTGTGTGTGTGTGTGTGTGTGTGTGTGTGTGTATTTGTATTCACATTCATATGTTTGAATGTGGATGTGTGGACCACAGCACATATACTGAAGTAGAACAATCTTGGCTGCCAATCTTCACCTTCCCAGCTTGCTTGAGAGTTGTGTATTCTAGCCTATGAGCTTCTGTGGATTCTCTCATTTGCCTCCCTGCCTCCCTCCCTCTCTCTCTGCAGAAGCAATGATACTGCAATTGCTCATTCTATGCACCCAGATTCCATGTGGTTTCTTGGGATTCAAACTCAGGACGTCACACAAGTGGTTTTTATTCACAGAACCATCTCCCCAGACTGAATGCAAATTTCTTGACTCTGTAGCATTTTAACAAGTTCCTCAGATATTGTAAGACTGTCAGTTTTTGAAGCTATTGTTTTTCATATTAGGCGCCTTGATGAACTGAAACCATCAGTGTGTTAATACAGATAAAACACAATTTACTGTATATGTTAGAGCCTTACAACTGCAAACACACCAAATCTTTATGGAAAATTCCCGCATATCCAATTAAATGATCCAGTAAAGCATGCTTCTATTGTGGTTAGCATCACCAAGTGATGGATCTCAGTATACAGCTTATCTCTACTCACAACTAGGTAGCTTTTCTCTGTGATCAGTTTCCTCTGGAGAATGGCAGATCCCCATCTATATATTTGCATATCTAAACCTTCTTTGTAACTGAAACCACTGAGACTTTGGAATACATCTCAGCTTCCTGAAAAGTCAATCCAGTCTCTCTACCCAGGAAGAGAAAAGCTTTGATATGAAAGTACAGCTTGTTTTTTTTTTTTTTTTTTGGGGGGGGGGGGCAGGGTGTAGAAAAATGCCAGTTGTGCATGAATTTTTTTACAATGTGTTTTTAACTCCAAAGGGGAATTTAGAAGTGCTGTGAAATATGCTAATTTCCCCATATTTATTCTGTCATTAGAATCAAATTTCAGTTTCTCTGGGTGACTTTACATAATACAAAAAACAGGACCATAGTGGCATAAGGGATGACTCTGCTGCTAGGAGCACTTGCTGCTCTAGCAGAAGACTCCAGTTCAATTTCTAGCATCCACATGACAGCTCCCAATTATCTGTAAATCCATTTCTAGGGGAACTAAAGTCCTCTTCTGACCTCCTCGGGCACTAGGCATATATACATCATGCACAAATACACTTGCAGGCAAAATACCTGTATGTATAAAATATTAAATATATAAGTATTTTTAAATGGTATCATAATCTGGACCAGATTTTCCCATGTAAGGAGGCATGGGAGATCTAAATCTAATCTGTCCAAATCTAAAAGGACAGTAGTACACACTTCAGTGGCTGTTTGATCAAAGTTTAGATGCTGGGATACATCCTAGTTCAGGGGTTCAGGACTTCCAAGAAACCTCCAGGATACAAGTAGGCATTTGCTTATTTATCTATTATTTATTTTAAGACCTATTTTTATTTGGTATGTATGTATATGGGTAGGGACACTTGGGTATTGTTTTCTGCAGGGGCTAGAAGAGTGTCTGATCTACTCTAACTGGACCTAGAGAGGCAACTGAGCAACTCCAACCTCTATGGCTGCTGGGAATAAACAGGAGTCCTATACAGCACTTACAACTGCTGAAACATATCTCCAGCCACCATTTGCTTTTATATTGATACATGATTTTATACATGACAGTTAAAGGTTTTATAATCCAAAAAATTGTATTTTACTACTGAATTGGATTTCACGGTTTCATAGTAACAATAACTGGATAAACTGCTTCTGCCCCAGACCACAGGTAGAAGCCAGACCTAATGCTTTAGTTTCATTTCTACTGCTGTGATAAAATATCCATACTAAAAGTAACTCAGAAAGAAAGAGTTTATTTGGAATACAATTCATTATATAGTCTATCGTTATGAGATCAAGGCAAGAAAGTATATTCTGAGTCAAGAGCAGACAGTGGAGAAATGCATCCAAACGGCCTTTTCCTTGCCATTTGTTTTCAGCTAATTTCCTTCAAGCATAGGGGATGCCTGTGCCCACAATGGGCTGGGTCAGTTAACAGGTAAGAAGATATCCTCCATAGACACATCTACAGTGAATCGGATCTGGTTAATTCCTCATTCAAAGTCTTGTCAAGTTGACAGTTAAATCTAGTCAGCACTTTTAACTCCTAATGTGTGTGTAGTGGGAAACCATTTCTTTAAACAGAATGCTTAAAATCATATTATTTAAGTGGTTTCTCTTCCAATATGCCTGGTGGCCTGAGAGAGGAGAAGTCACATGTGAGAACAAGGAAAATATAGATACATGGAAGCCAAGGAGTGAAGCATCAGGTGAAACCATTTCTTACAGACAGGATGACCTTAGACATCCTGATGCATTCTCAAGTTCCCTAATGCTGTGACTCCTTAATATAGTTCCTCATGTTGTGGTAACCCACAAACAAGTATTATTTCTATACTTACTTTGTAACTTCAATTATGCTACTGTTATGAATTATACATACATGATATACAGTAGATCAGATATGCATCCCCAAAGGTGTCACAACTCACAAGTTGAGGACCACTGTTCTAGACAATAAGGAAATAAGCTTATTATCTAAGCCACTATGATTGAGGAAAAATTTTATGAAAGTTCTAAAACATTAATATAATAATCATTCCAACATTAGTCTGTATAGTTTCATTGAATTCAATACTCCAGTGAAAGTGCAGTAGTACTCTATCAGCACTTTGTCCAAATGAAGTATAAAATCAGGATTCTGAAAGGTCTCTAGATTGCTTCTCTATACTGTGATAAAGTTTCCAAAAACCTACTGGTTTTGCTGGCTTTAAATGATACAGATCTACTTGAAAGTCAAAAACCCAACAAGTCTTTCACTAGCCTGTGAATGGGAAGATTCCTGGGTAATGCCTCGAAAGATCACTCTTCCTATTGTTACAGTAAAATTATAAGCTCCCAGAAGGAAATCTTTTCTTCTAGTCAAGAGAATGGAACCCCTGGCCTGGGTGGAGATCTAACAGTCCAGTTGGGCAGGGCAGTCACCTGGCTAAAGGGGCAGCCCTCAAGAATGCATATCTTCCTAAAGCAATGCTAATGACAGGGCAGAAAATAATTATCTCCTCAAATTGCACAATGTATTTTTTCTTCCCCAAGTCCTAGTCTCTCTCTTCAGTTTCTTCCAGAGCCATACTCTTGGATTTTTTGTAAATACAACCACTGTTTTGAATTAATTGGAAAATATTAACTTTTCTTATCCCTTCTGTTGCTATTCTAAGCACATTTTCAGTGACATGTTCAGATTTGATTCTTCCTCTAAACTTCTCTACTCATTGTGTAAGTGCTTGTCTGTCACATGGATAACTTCTGTTTAACTAAAAAGCCATGGCTTGTTCTCTTCCCTTACCTACATTCTCCCCTGGGCAGCTGTCAAGATATAAAGCTTATTGCCCCAGAGCTTTCCTTTTAAAGGACAAAATAACATTTCCTTGAGCTTCCTTCTGACCTTGTTCTTAAATTCTTTTATCAATAAGACCTCTAAGAGAGAAGCCCAGTTTCCCCAGTAGGGTCATTCTTTCTCATGGGTAGCCCTCAGTTCTTTATTGTTTCAGTACTAAAGTGCTCTGTATTTGCTAACTATTAGCTTGCTAGTGCAGTTGTGAGACCCTGGGCTCTGAGAGCTACAGAGCCCAGACACCCTTCCCCAAAATTACAATTGAGGAGACAATAAAAGGGGAAAGTGGTAAAGGGATATTTATTCAATATAGTCACCCTGAGAAGTAGAGCAAAGAATTCCAGTGACTAGCTTCCCTACCCTCCTCAGTGGCTTGGGGAGGGTGGGGGTTCAGTTTAACTAGAAGGCAGCATAGTAAGATCTGGTTAAGGTGCAGTCTTACCTATCATTATCTCTGCTCCATTCTATCCTACAGTCTCTTCTTCCAGGAGACAATCTCCCTTCTTGGTTAACATTATGGACATGTATTTTTCCAACTCTCAGTCTGTGATTTGGGGAGGAAATCGAATTGAGGGGATGTCTACTGTCTCGGTTATGTGATAGACAAAGAGAGATATATAATTAGCCATTTAGAATATCTCCTTTCCTGCCTGGAGCAGTGTAAGCTGAAGGCATCTTCCATTGTATCTTATAGAGACCTCTTGCACTGACTGGTTCATGATGAGCTTTCTGTAAATTTATCCCACCTCTTTGGCTTTTTGTCTTTCTCCTTTTGAAGATATTTTTTGTTTTATATTGAGGCATGCTCTCACAGAGGTGGGAGAATAGCCCCACAGGGCTCTGGAAGATTAATAAAAAGTACAAAAATTCCCAAGTCAGTGCAAGTGGTTCCCAATTCCCTATCCTCAAAGTTTCACACGTTATAAAGATTCAGGAAGAGGTATCTATCTTCAGTGTACCTGCCTGTAAGTTGTGCAAAGGATGCAGCTTTTTTTTTTTTTTTTAAATTGGGATACAGTTCTTGTGAGTTATCACCCAGGCTTGGGTGGGCTTTCTATTAATGCAGCAGCATTTAAGGAACCCAATGCTCCTGTAAAGTAACTGTGATAAACTTACTGGTTTGCCAAGCTGTCTTTGTGTGTAATTTTCTTCAGCTTGTCACTGGAATCCAATTTGAGGTTAACAAGGAATTTGTTCACACTACTTTGTAAAAAGCCACACACTCCTTTTCATTCATTACATTCCAGTACTCTTGTGGTTTAAGAACCAACTGGTAATCAGTTTTAATTCACTTTGCCATAGATCATATTCCCTAGTTCTAGGTTTTATGATGTGATTATTTTGGGGATCACCCTACCCACCACTGCCATCTATCTTGGAGGAGCAGCAGGTAGGTATTGTGTTGGTGAGTTCTGAGATGGTCCTGAAGGCCATGCTGAGCACAAATTAAATTAAGCTGAGATTTTATAGGGAAGTAGCATGCTCAGGGGGAGACCATGTGTACAAACAAAAAACCATGTTTGATCCATTAGGAATAAAGTTTATAAATGCAAAGGAGCCCTGGGCTCTTCCACTTGATATTAATGATGGTGACAGGAAGTGCCTCTAGAGGAGGCCAGCTCTACACATGTGAAACCCTTTTCAAGTTTAAACTCTAAAGCAGCCTGGAACCTTCATTTTTCTATAGCGAAGTTTAAAGCTGAATTCCATCTAATAAATCAAAATTAAATATAAAGAGTATGAGCAAAGTTTTTCTTAGCTGTTAGTATAATTTATTATTTAGTTCATTGGCATACATTAATTATCTCGAGTAGGTTGTTTTAAAACATTTTCATGCATGTTTATGTTGTATGATCAGAAGGTGGTGGCAGAATATTCAGAAGTTCAGTGTCATCCCCAGCTACATAGCAAGTTCTGGAGCACATGAGATTTTGTCTCAAAATATGTAAATTACCATCTAAAAATAAAACAAAAACAAATAAATAAAGGGAAATATTTTTATTATATTCACCCCATTCATTTCTCTCATCTTTCTGCTCTTGCTATGGTTCTTCCTCCTTTCAGTCAGTGTATCTTTTATTTTCATGGTGTGTGTGTGTGTGTGTCCATAGCTAGGAGCTTCATAAGCATTATTTATATGACCATGGGTAAGTAGTTCTTTATAGAAGTACAAATGCCTGCAACCACTGAAGAAAATGTAGGAAATTTTTTGTGTGTTTGTTATTGTTTTTCTATCTATGAACAGTTTGATGGAAGAGATGGCACTTGCCTGAATTTCTCTCTCCCATCCCCAATTCTTGGTATCAAAACTCATAGTTCCCATGCTCTTCTTGTACAGGAGAAAAGATAAGAAACAAAACATGAAGGTTTTTTTTTCTCTAAATTTATGGTCAATTTTAGAAGGTAAATTTGGAGATATTTTAAAATAAACTTGCATGGCTCTAAGTATGTGGTTCATATAGCAGAAAGATTGGCATGATACACATGAATTAGATCCTCCACCTTGCGAAAGCCAGGGGCTGTGATACATATCTGCAATTCCAGCTCTGAGATGGTAGATGTAGGAAGGTCAGTTGTTAAATGTCATACTTACACAAGAAATCAGAAGTCAGCTTGAATTATATAAGACATTGTCTTGAAAAAGAAAAGTACTACATAAACAAATGATGCATAAAAAATGAATAGAGGTTTAAGATGATTTTAGTAGCATCGCCTCTTAGGGAAACCACACAAGAGTTCGACTAACTATACTATACATAGGCTCCACTGGAAACTTTTCTTAGCTTGTTTTCTTCCAACCTCATGGTCACAGTGATAGCCACAAATGATTTTTGGCATATCAGGTAGACAAATTTCCAAGGTCATTCTTGCTACAGAGAAAAATGAGGCAAAGTTGACACTGCTGGATACTTCTAGAAGGCATTGGAACCTAAATGACTGCACTCTCTAATGTGCATTCACTAGACACATAGTTACTAGTTAATGACATATCCCAAGCATTTTCAGTTTTTGTGAAAAATCTAAGAAAGTCCCCATTTTCAATGAGCTACTTACCTAATTAGACAATTGAGCCATTTGCTCAGCAGATAACCATATGTTCTAAGTTACAGAAACACAGATGTACAAGCAAGAATAAAGTTAAATAAGCACATTTAGGAAAGTTTTCATGAAGACACAACAGACTATGTCGCCAAACATTCAGAAACAGGATGGTGCTCAATTAGAAGATTCAACCCTCTGGGTAATGTTCACCTTGCTGGAAAGTACTGTAGACACTACTAGAAAAGTGGTCAACAATTTACAAACCTGGTGAGCTACAATAGTGATTTTCCTGTAAAATATACCCCCAGCAGCAAGAGTTACATAAATGATATTAGAGTATCCAAACACTTTTTGATTGTATTTGAGACCTGCTCCATCAGATGGAACCCATATTTTATACCATTAGTTAAGGAGGCCAAGGTTCCCAGACTAGATAGACCATGGTCCCTATGAGAGAAATTATTATTATTATTATTATTAGTAGTAGTAGTAGTAGTAGTAGTAATAGTAGTAGTAGTAGTAGTAGTAGTAGTAGTAGTAGTATGCGGAGTGAAATAGCAATAAAATGATTCCTAATGATATATAATCATAATTTCCCTAGGTATGTACTTCACTCACTCATCATCAGAGAAACTTCTTGTAGTAGAAGATAATTAACCAAGAGACCCAAGACTGGATAACACACAGAGTGACGACCTTGGAGAACTCATATTTAAATGGGATGTCTGTACCACACTGCTCTTTTCAAAACTCAAAGATCTGTTTAGAGGAGGAGTCCAAAAGAGACACATAGTACCTATAAGTACTATGTAAGACCAAACCAAAGAAAATTCAGCAGTGCTACATGACAGTGGGAACAATCTCCTACCCACAATCAAGAATCATTTTGCAATTAATACCTGCTGAGAGAGGGAAAACAAATCAATTTTCTTCAGTGGAGTGTCCCTGGGTATATTAACCATATCAGAGGACAAGAAGCATACTCAAAAACAGTTGGCCACACAAAAGAAACTCATGCTTCACTTTTCTTTTTTTGTTTGTTTGTTTTATTTTGCTGTGGTGTGTGTGTGTGTGTGTGTGTGTGTGTCTGTGTGTGTGTGTCTGTGTGTGTGTGTCTGTGTGTATCTGTGTGCTTGTTTGCTATATAGTTTGTTAGTGGTTTTGGTTTTCTTTCTTTAAGAGAGAAAGAATATAAAGTGGAGTGGGTAGAAAAACTGGATCTGGAAAGAGCTGGATGAAGGGAAAGAATTTGCTTACAGCATATGGTAGGAACAACTTAAAAACTAAATTAAAACATTCTTTGTGAGAAAAATGAACATTTAATTATGAGCTGGAAATTCAGTTGAAGATAATCTAGAAGATAATAATGGTGAGGGTGTCATAGTCTGTGAAGGAACTAAAGCTGAAGCCAAAGAATAAAACAGTGTGTTGGAGCTTGGGGAGAGCAACAAATCTGCAAAAGGGCTTCCATCACAAAACACATCTTATTTAGAAGACATACATGCCAAATAAAAACATGGGAGATGAGAGAAAATAGAGTAGGTAGGTGCAAATTATGTGCTACAATTTTTATTGTTTTATTTCTTTTTTTTTTTCATGTGTGTGCATGTGTGTTTGTGTTGCATGCATGTGTGTATGCACATTCCTATGTGAATGGATGCCTGTGGTGGTTTCAAGTTCATGTTGAGATTCTTCCTGGGTCCCTCCCGACTGACTATTGTTGAGGCGATATCTTTCACTTGAATCTAGAACTTGCACCTGTGGTTACTTTCCTTAGCTAGCTTGCTCTGATCATCTCTTGTCTTCTTTGGAGGAGTCTGGAATTACAAAAGGATTGTACTTCTGTGAGGTACTTATATATGCGTTCTGAGGATCTGATCTTTGATTCTCCTTTGTGCAGTGAGCTTTAGCTGCTTATCTTGTCTCAGTGTGTTCTAAAGGCTGTACCACTATGCTAAGAGTGTGAATCATAAAAATCAGGAGCCCATTGGGGGTTTGAATAGAAGTAAGTAAGCCTGTAACTGTTGATACAAGGACAAAGATACTAAAAGAGACATATCTGCCCTTCCCTTAACTCTCAGACTCTTGAAACAATGGAACATAGTGAGCAAGAATTTCCTTGGAAATCTTAAGCTAGAAAGAGAAAGGCTAAATAGACCACAATGAATGCAGAATGTTCCTAGAAATCTCAAAGTGGTGACAGAAAGGCTGAAACTTAGTTCCACCCAAAGGAACACAGTTCTTGCAACATCCAAAACCACCTTACCGAGGAGAAGGGAGTCTAGAAATTGACTGTTAAAAGTGGGTGGGATGACACCTTGACCAGAACTGTTTACCTAGGCACATCTCCTGTCATCTAATCAAACCAAGCCTCATGTTAAACTACTAAAGATGGGCGTAGGCATCACTCTATAATTTGACAAGTCAAATTTGAAAACTTTTAAAGAAATAGCTTCTCTCTCTAGCCTTAATTCAAGGAAATGAGTCACTGAAGTGGGTGCCTCAGAATAAAAGTTATGAGACTTAGAAACGCACTTAATTGAAAAGCACATGATATCTTGCACTGGTACTTTTTCCTATGGTATTTATGCAAAACTAAGGTGGGTGTTTAAGTTATATTAAGTTTTTTAGCAGATGTTTTACAGATTCACTTATTGTTAAACGTGGGTTTTTTGTTTGTTTTGATAAAAATTTAGATATCTCTATAGCAACCCAGGTGTGGTGTTACATGCTCTGATCTGTAAATACAACAAACCTTTAAAGAGCACAATATATAATACTGCAATTAGACAAGATTGCTTTGTTCAGACAATAGCTTGGGAAATAGTCTGTTCTGAACTTGAGGGATGTGATTGTCTGATGGAAAAATAATCATTAGAAAGTTAGTTTTTAAAGGTGAAAATGGTTTAATTTACACTGCCTTTGTGAATATAAAGTTTCAGTTATAAAAAAAACACATGCACATACATGTGAACTCATACAAACACACACACACATAGACACACACATACACTCATAAACAGACAGTCAAATATATACATATACACCTAATACTTCGCATGCGTTTTTGGAGGAAATATATAAAAAAATTTGCTAAACATTCTCTGAGAGTTTAAAAGTTATCAGGAATTTTGTTTTGTTTTGTCTGTTTTGTTTTGTTTTATTCAAAAACAAAAGCAGCGCTCTCTACATTAGGGTAAGTTGTTCACAGATTCCTCTTGTAGGTGAGGAGACATCTGCATTTATGTCTGCTTGTGGAGAGAGAGCTAATTTTTTGAGGGACATTGACCACAATTTAGTGGATGGCCTTACACCCATGTGTAGGACTGGATAGATAGTACTAATTGGACTCAATGGGTTATTGTGAAAAGGAGAAAGGGCAGGAAGATGGGAGGAAGATGTGTTAGGGGCAAACAGAGGGAGCTGAAGACCAAGAGAGAAGAGTGGCTATGATCAAGATACTTTGTTTACATGTGTGAAATAGTCGAAGAATAAATAAAAAAATTAAAGTTATCCATTTTAATGTTATGTGAATGTATACTTTTAATAACAGCAAAAGTGTATAATAATCTTCAAATTCTTTTAAAGTAAAAGCATCTTAGGCAGCATTCTTGTGAAAACCAGAGCTGAGGACACAGTGTCAGTGCCCCTGTGGAGAACAGTGCTATTCCTTCTGGGTTTCTAGGTACTGTATATTAGATTAATGGTGGTGGCAGGAACCACAGAATGACTGGATACCGTGATTGCCCAGGATCTCTGTGGATCTCATTATTGGGCTTCCAAAAGTCTAGAAAACAGTGCTAGGCAGAGCATTTGCAACACAGGAACTGCTTCTGGCTTCTTCGAACATTAAGTAGGTGTGAAGGTGCCCAGGGCAAGCAATGGTCTCTGAAGCTCGACACATGGAGCAACAGTGCCGCTTACACACATTGGCTACCTCCTTTGCAGTGTCTTGGGAGCTAATGCATTAACACTGATATGATTTCTGCAAAGAATGATCCCTGGTCTGTGGTGGGGGGCTTGGCTTGGTCAGTCAAGTGTTTACTCTGCAACCATTAGACCTGGTTTTGACTCCTAGAAATCATGTACAAATGCTGAAAGTAATCCCAGTTCTAGGAATGCAGAAACAAGAGATTCCTGTAGCTTGCTGGCCAGGTAGTCTAGCAACACTGCAAAGCACCAGGTTACTAAGAGACTGCCTTCTTGGAGTAATGTTTTTGTTTACTATGTAAAGATTACTCTTTCATTATTCAGACACTGAGTTCTGAACTGGCAGTGATCTAATTACAGGCTGGACTTTTGGAACTGTTGAACATCCCCTGACTTAATATTTTGTAAATAGTGATTTCCATCACCTTCTGATTGGTTAAGAAGTATATGACCTATAGTACAATAGTAAGATGGGACATCAAGGGAGAGAAAAAGGAACTCTGGGAAGGAGTCACCATGGAGACAAATGTGAAGCAGAAAGCCAGGATGGCAGGTAATGGTCCATGTGGCTGGGAATTAGGCTGAGAAGGAGTCTAAGGTCATCATAGTCCGGGTCAGAATAGTTCAGTATCTGCCTACTTATAGTGCAAGAAGTTTATTAATAGGTATAAATGTTTTAATGTCACTATTTGGAAACAAGGGAGGGTGTAGAAGGCCCACACTTTTACACTGCCTATAACAAAAAGGGGGAGTATAGATCAGGAAGATAATCTGGGGTTGCCCTCTATGTTCCATATGCATGTGTACATGCATATCACACATACATACCCCTTATCCTAAACACACAGAGCAGGAGGGTAGCCAGACATTGGCACAGTAGCAGCATTTTTCATGGTTATTTTTAATTGTATTTGTTTGATCTTATCTTTTAGAGCTTTTGCAGTGCAGAATCATTCTCTCAATTCCTAATTTCATACTTAAATAAAAACTCATTTCTATATTTATGCTTTTGTCCAAACGAGATTCACATGCACTATTTTCTAATTTTGTCTTTATGCACTGTTAACTGACTGTCACATTTCATAACCATCTTGGCAGGAATGAGGAGATTCTAAAGAGACTCTTACACCCCTCACTTTGACTATCAGAGTGAGACAAGGACTCCTAGGAAATTAAAGTTTCACCAGAAATTTCATAATGAGAAAAGAAAAAGTTTGAGTCCTTTCAGGAAATTCATTTCTTGTAAAGGGACTCAAAACTTCTGAGATAACCTTGCAGGAAATACTGGAGAAGAGACTGTGAACATAATGAATGGCTATACCACACCTTTACTGGACTCCATGGCTATGTATAGCCTTTGCCCTCATTGTAAACATAAACCTGTGTCAGATCTCTAAAGACTGTTATAAAAATGTCACTGGGCATCTTTTTTATCTATCTGTTCAATGTGGCAACACTGAATATTCTCCTTTTTTATGTTTTTCACTATTGTGTTTATGCCTTTGATTGGCATGTTGAAGATGATTAGTAAAATTTGTCTGGGCCCAGGCTCTCTCCCTACTACTAGTAGTAAAATTAAGAGAGTGGAATTTCCATAATAGCGCATAGGTTTTGTACATGGAGAAATATTGCTCTCTCTAAGAGGAAATTCTTTTGATATATTCTATCTGAATTTTATGACAGCATGTGGGCACAGAGGAGACTTCTGGGTACAGATTTTATTTATGACACCAAAATATCTAATGAGAAGTACCAATCACATATTTCTCCCATGATTAAATATGCGGACAATTTTCCCAGGGGAAAACATCACATATTCCCAGGACTGCCCTTGCAAGCTAGGGCAAGTTTAGGTAAATGCAAACTTAAGGGTTTTGTTGTTGTTGTTGTTGTTGTTGTTGTTTGTTTGTTTGTTTTGTTTTGTTTTTCCTTTAGCCTCAGTTAGGTGATTTCATGAGATTATTTTCAGTTTTCCATTTGTCTTTGCTCCCTGACTACTGATACAGTGTTATCAGCTCCTTCATACTTGTTACCATGATATTTTAGCAACTATAGTTATGTAGTTTCCATAGCTCAGAAAAATAACCATGGCCAAAAGCAACCTGGAACAAAAGGAGTGTATTTTATCTTATATATACCTTTGTCATTCATCTAAGAAAAGTGGGGCAGGATCTCAAACAAAGCGAAAACCTTGAGGGCACACACTCAAGTAGAATGATGGGAGAATGATGCTTATTGGATTGTCCCCAAAGGCTCACTTAGCCTGTTCTCTTTTCTACCCAGGACCATTGTCCTGTAGTGATACCTCCAACAATATTCTGGGTCCTACCACATCAATCATTAATTAATAAAATGCACCACAGCCTTGCCCATAGGGCAGTATGCTAGTGACATTTAATCAAATGAGATTCCAATATTCCCCAAAGACTCAATCTTGTGTCAAGTTGATATAAAATTCAGCAACATCACTAATCCTTTACAACTTGGCACACCATTGTGAAACCATAATCTCTCTTCTATTGTTCATATCAGGATCTTATATTGTAACACTATCACAAGATAAAGTATTCTAACCCTTAGACTCATACAGCATTTAAAAAATCTAAACACTTTAGAAGTTCAGTCTCTTTAAATATACAGTCTTATTCCAAGTTCAAGCCTCTCTAAAATATTGACTATCCCTGAAATACCCAAAATATCTCTGAAACTACAGTCTTGTCCAATCTCTGAAATCTCTTTAAAATTTCAAAATCTCTCAGTGGTGGGTTCCTGAAGATATAAAAATAAGTTATATACTTTCTTATTACAATAGTAAATAAACCAGGGTACCAACATATATGTCTTCCCTACTGTGGTGTATTGTGTCCTAGAACAATTGAATAGATAAACACTTCCTTAAGTTGTTACAATAAGGTCACTTCTTAGGATCTCCTCACTACTGAGCTGGCTTCCCAATGCCTTCCAGCCTGGGCAGGTATGAGGCTGATAAGCATGCATCTCAGTTCATAAAAGCAGTGGCTCAAACTAGATAAATCCATTAGATAATCCTCAATGATAATTTTCCATTTCCTCATATAATTCTTCCACCAAATATGCCCCAAATATCCCAAAACCACATAGATATTATTTAAGTGTATTTTAATAAACTAATGCATTATACTTTAATGTCTTCTCTTTTTACTCATTTTTCATCTACCAGGCATAATTAGTCAATGATGTATCAAATTAATTATCAATTAATTTTTGAAATCAATGTTAATACTATAGAACAGTAATCATTTTACATATTAACTATGTCCCATCATTACCTTTTCAGCTACTCTTTACATATTATATTAAGTAACAAGCTTTTGGTTTTTTCAAGCTTAGAAAATAATCATGTATTCATTCATATTTGTTAAGTAAATAAAATATAAGTCACTAGTTCTAATCATCACTATAAAAGCAACCTGCTGAGCTTGCAACTTGTCTATGTACTCAGTTATTTTAGTTCCCTCAGACTGATTTTACAAGTCTGGATGTGTGTCTGTAGGTGTGTGTGTGTGTGTGTGTGTGTGTGTGTGTGTGTGTGTGTGAATGATGTGTGTACAGAGATCAGAAATCAACCCTCATTATCATTCTTCAGGTGCTTACCACCCTATCTTTGAAACAGGGCCTAACACTTACCTGTTTGGCTAGGCTAGCTATCTAGTGAGTTCTAGGATTCCTTTCCTCCACCACCCTAACACCCAGCTTATAAATGTACACTACTATGTCTAGCTTCTAGATTGTTAAAGAATCTAACTTAGGTCTTCATGCTTGCAAGGCAAGAACTCGATTGCACTATCTCTCACAACTACTATTCTTCCTTTTTTTCCTTTTTCCCTTTTACTTAAAGGAAATGTGCTTATAACCTGGGATTGTTGCAAAATATGGGGAATTTAATGAAAAGGGGGAGGCTTGAACACTGGGACACTTCTGATATCTAACAAATGATCTGTAGAGATAGGTAAGGTATGGACCACAAAACGAAATTAGAAACATCCCTCAGGTGACCACACAAAGGTGTTCAGGCCTAAGGAGGGGAAAAGTGTGTAGAGGAATTTTAATCCAGCAACATGGCTACTCTGTCGAGGGATCATATACAAAGATCTGTGTGATCCAGCTGAAATGAAAACACACCACACAACTTTAATCCACCTGGATGGAATTAGACATATCCTTAATATACACCTTTAAGGTAAAATAGTTTTGTATAAGTAATTAGCCATGTTTAAATGTAAAGCACAATTGAGAGGCAGACAAAATACAAATCAGAGAAAGATTCAATAGAATGTGTCAGCGATAGGATACACTCAACTCACATGAGAGCAGATGAGATAGAGACAATTTAAATAAGCAGTACATGCACACACAGAGAGAGAGAGAGAGAGAGAGAGAGAGAGAGAGAGAGAGAGAGAGAGAGAGAGAGAGAGAGAGAGAGACAGAGACAGAGACAGAGACAGAGAGACAGGGAGAGATACAGAAGCATACAGATACAGAGACCAACGGAAGCAGAGAGAGGAGGGAGACAGACAGAGACAAAAAGACAGAGGGAGACAGAGAGAAGAGAATAAAACAGGAATCTTGAATGTGAGCTGAGCTTGGAAGAAGAAATGAAGAACACACAGATTTGTTTCACAGAAACCGAGAAACTGATAGGAAAAAGAGTATAGAAGCAACTCTCTCAGACTCATCATTGTAGGATTTGAGATTATTTGCATATCAATGCAGATAGATAGATAGATAGATAGATAGATAGATAGATAGATAGATAGATAGATAGATAGATGGATGGATGGGTGGGTGGGTGGGTGGATGGATGGATGGATGGATGGATGGATAGATAGATAGATAGATAGATAGATAGATAGATAGATAGATAGATAGATAGATAGATAGATAGATAGATAGATAAAGTAGGTAGAGAGTCTGATACAAAAGCACACAGACACATAAACAGACTGATGGTTTTTGTGATCTGTAATCTTAGCAGGATCTAGAGTGAATATCCTGCCATGTCTGTGACAGGGTTTCTCCACTTGGTTACCTGGGAGGGAAGACACTGAAAATGTGGCTGACACTAGCCTGTAAGGTTGTAATCCTCGACTGAATAGAAAACAGAAAGTGAGCTGAGCATCAGCCTTCATCCCTCTCTGCTTCCTGACTGTAGATGAAATGGGACAAGCTACCTTATACTGCTGCTGACATGACTTCCTTGACTTGACAGATCACATCCACAAACAGTGAGGCAAAATAACCTGCCCATCTTAAAGTTGTATCTGTCTGCTATATTATTACAGTAATTATAAAAATGATGAATACTTTCTTTCTGGCTCTTTTGCTTAATCTTAGTCTCCAATTGTATATATTTCCCTACAGATAATGTGTTTCATCCATGGTATTGGAATAAATCTCTATTGTGCAGCATATCACATTATCTATTTCTATCATATGTTGATAGACTCCTGACACCTGTATTATTTTTTTCAGAAGCCTATTATTTAGAATTTGGAATACTACATACAAAGATATTGAAACAGATGAATCCTCACAAGATTGGGGGAGGATGAGGCAAAAGAGGGTATAGATATAGTTTCCTCAAACTCAGTTTATGTTAGCTGCTAAAACAAATCAAAAGAGAAGCCAAACCTTCTGTGTTTCAGAGTATCCTGTGCAACTATGTAGTCAAATGATCAGTGTTTACCAGTATTAAAGAAAAACATGGAATCAAACATCATGGTGTGTTCCCTTAATGCTAACATATGGGAAACAAAGGCAGGCAAATAGCCCTGTGAGTTTCAGGCCAGTCAAAATTACATAGTGAGACCCTCTCTAAATCAGGGTATAGATGCAGATATATGGACATATAAACACACACACACACATACACTCATGACTTCTGATGTTTTATACTGTGAAGAACCTGAATATTATTGTTGCCAAAATTCTGTAGGCTATGCCTCATCATAAGAAAGTATTATACAGCCCAACTGAAGAAACAGTTGAAAATAAATTGGCCTTAAAATATCAATTTCTGAAACAGTAAAATGGCATAGTGAGTGAAAAAGCTCTTTACATACAAGCTTAGGTACCTGAGTTTGATTCCCAAAAAGCACATAAAGAACTCCACGTGGTGGTACACATCTATATTCCCTGCCATCCCTTGGTGGTCATATGGAAGGCAGAGGAAGTAGAATAGACCAGAAACTTACAAACCAGCTGAACTGAAGTCATGGTACCATAACAAGAGATTCTGCCTCAACCACAAGAAAAGGGAGGATGGCTCTTGATAGATGCCCTTTGACCATTCTCACTGTCAATATAGATATACAGGTATAAGAATAGGGACATAGAGATATGTGTTGATGCATGCATGGGTACTCACACAAACACATTTAAAAGTGTTGAGTCAATTAAAGCATAGATACAGGTGGATAAAATGACAGCTGCTTTCTACCATATGGGATTCAGTGGAAAAATTCAAGGAACTGGAAAAGCCTAGAGCAATTATGTTTTTGACTAACAGCTGTTAACTTTTAGGAAAAGGGAGGAAACATGAGATGCATCTAATGAGGAACTTAAAGGTATGGGTCAGTTTAGGAAAACAGAGAAAAGTAGTTTCCAAGGACTCAGCAGACATTTTCTGCGTTAGCTTTAGAGAAGCTTGAGGGTGACCAATTCCAAACACACAAATGTCTGAATATAAATACTGTTTTCCAGATTACATTCCAAAAATTTAAACTATTTTGTCATATATTCTCTCCCTCCATAAAGAAATCACCACAGGACAAAGGAGTGGGGGTATAAAGAATTTTCATGAGGATGTCATCTTATCTAAAACACTTCTTGTTCATGAGGAGGATCTCCATCACTTTCTGCTGATATTTAATTTCTTCTATATAGGAGAGAATTCACACCTAGCCTTGGAGCATTGGTCAAGGTCTCATGACTGGGCAGGTTGTGGGGAAACCACTACTGTTTTGGAGAATGATCTCCTGTCAAGCTGCCTTCAAAATAGTTGCGTTTGTTCTCATTGGTGACTGGTGCTCTCAGACTTGGTCAGAGAGGCTTCTTCAGCAGTGGCTGACAGTTACTGCAGAAAAACATGGTCAATGTGATGAGAAGTAGTTACTGTTGAGTGCTCAGCCCGAACTTGCACATTTATCACAATGACTCCACAGTTCATAGAACATCTCAGAAAAAGGGGACACAAAAAACCCAAGAGCCAGAAGAGTGGTTAAAGGGCTGTAAGACAATCTTCTGAGCATCGCATAACCGTTGAACCCTCAAACTAACTGCAGTGCTTGTTACCTGCACAAGACAAGCACAGAAGGAAGTCATTAACATTCCAAAATAAGTGAAAGAAGCTCAGAAGGCCTGCCCCATCGCTGAGAAACTAGAGTCAGGTAAGGTGTAGAGTGGACTCATATCTGCAACAATATTGCCAGTGATAAATTACCCTTGATCATGGAAATAATAACATACTCATGGCAATACAGTAAATCCTAACTAAGCAGAGTGAGTCACCGAGTAAATAAATGAGAACGCTGTTGTGAGCTTGAAAGCATTCACTCATTGTCTAAATAGATGTATCTATATTTCTCTTACATACTTATACATCATTAAGAATGATATTGTATACTTGGAATCACATCACTAAGAAAACTGGGCTGGGTCCCCATACATTCAAGGCTGAGCCTGTGCTCAGACAAATAAATACACATTTAAATTTAACAATACAATGTGTCTCTTATCCTGAATGCTGAAACTGAGCAGTTAATTTTAGGACCAGTGAGGTGGCTCAGTATATAAAGATACTTAATGTCAAGACTGACAACTTGAGTTCAATCTGTGTGGTTGGAAGGAAAGAACAAACTCCTGACAATTATTCTGACACATGAAACATGCTGCTTAATCCATGTGCATGCCCTCCCATACACAAAATAAATGTGAAACAAATGTTTCCTCAAAAGAAATTAATGGTATATATTTTCCAAGTAATTTGCTCCTAAAATTGTTTTAATTTTCTGAAAATAATTCTTGAATAGCAGGCTGGTTTGGATGAAGTAACTTGACAATGGGTTAGATTTTCAGTCCTTAGAATTTCAGCAGGCACATCTGCCAGCTTTGTAGGCAATGGGCTCATTTCCACTGGGGTCCTGTTAGGACACTATTAGTAAAAATAGTGAAGCTTCTGCATCCTCCACACTCCAGAGACATCCCTGCATTAGCTCTCCGAGCTTGTTTCTGTTTTATTTGGGAATGAGGTAAGAACAGAGGAGTTATCTCTGTAGACCCAGGCTGCCCATGTATCTGTGACAGATCAAGACCAGTGCCACGGATGGGAGAGAGATTGAGTGAGGGGGAGGGATAGAGTGGGAGGGAGGAAAGGGGAAGGATCAGGCCATTGAAGGAAAGGAGAGAAAGAAGAGAAAGGAGAGGAGAAAGTAAAAGAGATCAGGAAAGAGAAAGAGAGGGAGGAGAGAGAGGAGAGAGAGAAGGAGGGAGGGAGGGAGGGAGGGAGGGAGGGAGGGAGAGAGAGAGAGAGAGAGAGAGAGAGAGAGAGAGAGAGAGAGAGAGAGAGAGAGAGAGAGAGAAAGAGAGAGAGAAAGAGAGAGAGAAAGAGGACCTAGAAGTTTGTTAAGGCATACATCAGAAGAGAAGAGTTGTCTAGTATAGAAGATGCATTTATTAAAAAACATTAAAACACATGTTTCTTCCTTGCTCTCTCTTTAAAATGTATACATATCACTGGGCATAACTCTCTACTGTAATTCATCATGTTGGGATCCAAAGGATTTGGAGTGAAGTTTGGTATTCATGATCCAAGACAGAACTACACTGGGGGCTACATATGTGAGAATTTTGTTGTAGATATTCACATCAGACTTTAAAGGCTAAATATGCTTCTTATAATGTATATGTGTGCGCACATATATGTGTACACATACACACAAATATATGATATGTATACATATATATGGAAACAGGAAAATAATAGAGTTCCATGTGGCTGTGGATTCTTTGTGGAGTCATCTAAAACCTAAGGAATGGAGTTGAAAACAGGCAGTGTCTACAGACTCCCATGGAAGAAAATTATTTTTCTCTTTAGATGCCTGTGTATGCCCATAGATAGATCAAAGCCAGGACTATAAAAGCAGGAGACAATGAAACCTTTGTTGACCATTGTATTTGAAAGAGAGTCTAACACAAAACTAGATCTGGACATTGGAAGTGGTCTGTGTAAGGTTCTAGAAAAACTAAACAAAGTTTAGACAAATGACAGTATCTGCTGAGTAGCCTGTCCTTCCTCCTCAATTGACCTTGTTACATGGAGGGCAAATTTCAGGAAGCTGACAGAGCACTGTAGCTATGAAGTTAACAGCAGTCTTCCACCAACTGCCTCACTGTTAGAAAGTACATGTACAGTTATTTTTGTTCAGCTATACAATAAGATTGTAAGTCACAAAATAATAATTTCAATTATTAGTAGAAGCTGAAGACTAATGTAGCAAGGAAGCAGTCTCTCACTCAAGTTTGTAAAACAGAAATGAAATTGTAGAACAAACAGGAATCGCCCCCATTAGCTGACTCAATGATCCCAGGCTATGAAAGTCATTGTCACAATGCTAGAAATCTGTCACTAATTACTATTTTCACAGTACCCCCAAATTAAAGGAATGTTAAGAGGAAGGAACACTTCAGAAACAATTTGCTCACATTAAACGAATTTCTTTCACAGAGTCATACCATATTTTACAAAAACAATTTGCTTTTATACTGATCTCGACTCTCATATTATTTTATGAAAACAGGAAACTAATGGAGTCCTAAGTACTTCCTTAGTCCAGCTGATCATTATTTGAGGGGGGAAGAAAGAATAAAAGCACAATGTGGAAGTTCAGATAGAATGACAGTACCTAATGATTTCCTCTGTATCTCTCTAGAGATTTATCTGATCTGGGAGAAAGTCCTACTTGACCTGAAAAGCTTGATCAACTAAGCTAGCTCAATGTGGTGATTCATTTGCATAAGTAAGTGCCTGCCATTCACAACTATAGCTTGCCCCATGATTCATTATGATTAAAGTAGATAATGGGACCCAGTGTGGCAGAGGGATGCAGCAGAGGAGGAAAAACAAGTTCTTGGGAAAGCTGTCAGTACAAACAGTCCTGCTGCACTTTCATAAATCTACTAATCTATTAATGTCCCAATTGCATAGTATATCATACAAAAGATATTCTGAGTGAAGGAAATAAGTCTATCCTCCAGTCAGTGTGTGTGTGTGTGTGTGTATGCACCAATTGATCTACCATCCTGTGTGTGTGTGCAAGTCAAACTACCTTGGGTGTGGCTCCACAGAGTCCCTTTGTTTGGTTTAATGATTCCCAGCTTTCTCTGTGTCTTCCTCCAAACACCTCTAGGGGGCACTAGGATTGCAGTTGCTAGCAACCACATCCACCTTAATGTGAATTCTGGGATCCAAACTCAAGTCCTCACACTTGTGGCAAGCATGTAGCCCCTTTGAGATCTCACCAACTGACAGAGGAGGGTTTTAAACACTGACTATATAACATAATATGTTTAAAGTATCAAATATTGCATTTTACAGGAAACACAATTTTGCTTATTCTATGTAACATACTGGGGTATATCAGTATTTTTCAATTCACTCATTCAAACTCCCTAACTTTGGTCACTTTTAGAATGAGCATTATTCATCTTTTTCACCAAATACTTAATCATAATTTTGATGTTAGAATTAGGTTTGTTGTAGCAAACCCTTGACTGTTCTCTTATAATCACAGCATTTGGAAGCTCCTGACAGGTACTTTTCTTCACTGAATATTTCTATCATCATGTGACAATGATGCTTGGAATACATTACAATCTTATCAATCCTCCTAATCTAAATCTCATGTGCACATTCTCCTTATCTACACACACACACACACACACACACACACACACACACACACATAAAATGAAAGGGAATTTTAGACTCAAAACTCAGCCATAAGGACCTGTTTTGGGAGCAAGGTGACCAAGGTTTGTTGGCTGATCCTCTGAACCAACTGCTCACAGGGCTTTGTATATCAGATGGAAGCTCTTAGGCAAGAAGTGGAAAAGATTTTTCTCACAATGGAAATTCCTCAAGGGCTGCTGGACATAAATGTATATGGCCTCCCACCTATTCAAACGTTTATTTGACCTGTAATCAGACTAATTACTATAAAACATTTCCTTTATTCTAGTTATTTACTTACGTTTTATCAGCATATGCTAATTTCACATAATTATGAAAAATGAACACCAAGACTGTTGTCTGACCTAGACTACACACACACACACACACACACACACACACACACACACATACACATATATACGTACATACATATCTGCTCCGCTCCCATGTTCATACACCCAAAGAAAAGCATTAGAGTATGAAACTTGTAGCTACATTTCTCACTGTATTTCTGGAAAGCTTCAAAACTAATATAATGCCTTATGTCTTAGTAGCAACATTGTAAACTTCAAATTAACAACAACAATAAAAATGGGCCAGCTTTAATGGTTCATACCTTTAAGCCCTGCACTCAGGATGCAGCAGCAGGAAGAGCTCTGTGAGTTCACAGCCACTCTGTTCTTTTACAAGGAGTTCCAGAACAGACAGGGCTATACAATTGGACCATATATTTGTATGTGTGCATGTATATTAATGGGAATTAATAATGCTTATAATATTTCATCATATATGTATGTGTGCATGTATATTAATTGGAATTAATAACTCTTACATTATTTCATCATATTTTTCTGATTCTCTATGTGTTTATCTAGTTCTCCATCTATCTTTCTAAATACCCACAGGTACTTCATATCTAGTACATTTTAATTTTAATGGAATATAAACTATTTATTGTGCACTCCTCCAACTACTTTTAAATTGCTGCTGAAAAAAACACATTTAATTTTATTTAATTTATATTTACCAAAATGAATGGTCATTGCCTTCATTTAATAGGAATGGTGACAATTAGCACTATCCTGTAACCTTGGCCAAGTGACATACTATCTTGTTATTCTCACTTGAAAATAGCATAAAAGTGCTCATATCACTAGTCTACATAAGGTTATATTCTGTAACCTTACATAGTACATAAAATGGAAAATAAAGTATGTCTTTTTTGTCCTCCTCAACACTGGAAGTCTCTAAATTGCACTTAAAGGAAAGAACATTCAATGTCTCCATGGTAGCTCAACTTATTTACTAGGTGAATGCATTTATGCAGAATTCACTTACAAGGATTGATGAGTGAATAAGACAGATGTTTTTCTAGGGATTAAAACATATAGGAACATGGGCTTATGAAATGAGTGCCATAACTTCAGGATCTGCTGCAAGCAAGCATGTTCAACCAGCATGGTTTTTTTTTTTTTTTTTTTTTTTTTTTTTGAGCACATGATTAGGGTCCTGGCATCCATATGGCTTTCGAGAAAAGCATGCTCATAAGTGTATTGAGATTTCTATTCCCAAGGTTTCTTTTATTTTCTACCTTTTTATTTTTACATTAAGAGTATAAAGAATTCTTTTGCTTGTTGAAACAAAATAATTTGGATGATGTTTTGTCAAAGCCCTCAAAGTTATCTTGAAGTCACATGTTGATACTCTGCTTGGAGAAAAGCTGCCTAGGTACATATGTGTATATGTATTTGTGGTGGTATGCATTGGTATAGGTGAGATGCGAGGCAGTGACAGGAAAAGCACTAGAAGCTTATAGGCCATCCACTCCAGCAAATATAGACCCTGCCCCAAATAAGGGGACTGATGAGAAACAACACCGTAAGCTGTCTCCCGACATCCATATGTGCACTGTGGCACACCCTGACATTCACACACATGAACCAACAAACATTTATATAGAGATATTAAAAATATTAAAAACTTACCATCAATACAATTGCATATTTTTCTTTCCACTAATATTTTGGACCATTACAATTTCATGCCCCAGCTCCTAGATTTTTAAAAAGTAGGCAAATGACCCCTAAAGCTTTCTACCATCCAAGGGAACAATTTATGAAACAGAAAATAATATCTTCTAGATGTTCTATTAAAGCTCATTTCTTAGATTGAGAACAAATTCCCCCATTAATATCCACTTGGAACATCAGATTCCAACTCTAGGAGAGGAAGGAACAGCTATTGTCAGATACCCCCACTTCTACTCTCTTAAAAAAGGTGTGAAAATCTAGACACTAGGCATATTCTGCCAATCTTCCTTGTAGGCAAGGAGTCAGATTTGCCTCTGCAGTAAAAGAGGTTCTGGGAAAACATTAGAAGATTCATCTGTTAAGTCTTGAGTTTAATTCACTGTTCACTGGTATAGCAGGTTTTTATACTATGCACAATGAATGCCCTGGGTTCAGTGTCTACCAGCTCATATAAATATTCACAAATGCAAGTATATGAAAGTAGTCACACTGGTTGATATGGATACTTTGTAGGGAAAACTGGTTAGTTTACAGAGACTATTGAAAAATTCAGGGAGTAACTTTAAAATAATTTGGTAAAAATGATTCTGTTTTGATATGTTGCCATTGAAAATATATGAAAATAAAAGAGTATAAGGAAGCTGTAGAAGAGTACATGGTATATTAGTCATACTGCAAGGAAGAATATACTGTTAAAGGTGTAGGTATTCTGGGAGGTATTCTGGGAGGATCCAGAAGCACTTGGCCATAGCAGTAAGCTCTGAAGTCTGAGGTTATGTGCAGCTAGTGGGACCATGAGATTGGTTTGTGAAGCCAGCATAAACCAGCCTATTCTGTCCAACACATGAAATAATTCTATGTCTGGAATGAATATATTTGATGGATGTATCTCCATTAAATTCAAATTCAAATTGATGATATCTCTAAACTAATATTAGTGTTCAGATACATACACAAGGTTGTTAATCTTGGACATTTTGGTTTCAAAATATTAAATTTCTGTGTCAGTAAGAGACAAGGGCAATTGAATAAGAGAATAAACCAGATATTTGTGTCTAAATTTTCTTATAGTAAATATGTATGAGGGTGAATTTTGACTTGTGACCATTTTGTTGCATAATATAATTTTAAAAGTTCTAATCAATTTGAACAACTTGAGTTTTGTCAAATATAATGTATAATTTCTAGATACATAATAGGATTGGGATAAGACTATTTTTTGTAACCATTTGCATTCAGAAAAGACAGGATTACTTACTCAATGGACAGACTTATAGAAAAAATTTGACCCTGATCATTTTTACAGTATGTGTCTGAGTGTGAGAAACTGAGAAGAGGTGACTAATGGGCTAAACTGGTGTTGAGTATGATAGCTGCTATATGTAACAAAGCATGACTAAGTTTATGGCAGCTGAACCCTGAGCTGGTAACTGAGAACTGGTCCTTTGGTAGAAGAGTACATGATAATAACCATTGAAACATTCCTCAAAGCAGGGCAGTGATGGCACATGCCTTCAATCTCAGCACTTGTGAGTCAGAGGCAGGCAGATTTCTGAGTTTGAGGCCAGTCTGGTCTACAGAGTGAGTTCCAGGACAGGCAGGGGTACACAGAGATACCCTGTCTCTGGGGGGAGAAAAGAAAGAAAAAAGGAAAAAAAAAAAGAAACATTCCTCAAGTCAATGCTGTGGTTTGTTTGAGAAGAGTTGAAGGTTTGAATAAGATACTTAATATATACTAAGGCAAAGCACAATCAGAAAACCAAGGTTCCAGAAGAGGATGTACAATTGTCTTCCAATGCTTTCATGAACACAAATCATATATACATAGATCATTATGTTAAACATCAGAACATTTTCTTTGTTAGGACAGTCATAGCACAAGTATAATGAAATATACCACATGTTCCACAACTACTACCTCTAACTTACTGATATATTCAATGTCCTGTCCCAGTTAAGATCCTCTGTTATCTACCAAAAGGGCATGGAAATATATTACATTCAAGAATCAGAATATTTTTTGCCAATTTAATGGAGTTATTCATTCTAGTTTCAAATTGAGAAAGAAGTTTTCTATTTGTTTAAGGAAGACTAACATGAGTGAAATGACAGATCAGAAAAAAAAACCTAATCAAGCTAAGTTAATGACTCCCACTTACAAATAAAAGTTACATTGGTTTCATATTATCTATAAGAGCAGGCTGGCTATCTAGGAGGAAAGACACAATCCACATTTGGATATAAGGTTTCACGGAAATGGGGTGGTGTAATTTCATAATTTATGCCCAGTATACCAGAGCTAAGATATCTACAGGATATACTTTGAAAGTCAAATGACACCAGACTTGCATATATATAGCAATATCTGGATAGCAGATGAATAATGCAGTAATGTACATTGAAATGTTCACATTCAATTTCTCTGAATTGCTTTTGGCATGGCAATTTCTCTTTAAGTCTATTCATCTACAAGTCTAGGCTACAACACCTCTATGAACATTTGATCCGAGTCCTTCATTTTCTATCTTCTGAGTCATCATGCTTAGAGAGACATCGTTTCAGACTTCATGCTTCAAAATCTACGAGATTAAAATGAAAGTAACTTTTGACTGTATTTTAATACCTTCTTGTCTGAAATCAAAGAAGGAAAATATTAAAGGCAATAGTCAGAGAGAGAGAGAGAAAGAGAGAGAGAGAGATACTGGCCTTCCTAAATGTCTGTTAATAATTGTTTAGCCATCATCCATCATCATCCATAGAAACTCAGACTCATGGATTTTATGAACTGGCACTATCATTCTATGCTGAATATTTAATTTTTGTACAACATTATTTAAATCAGTGAAGTTACTGTAAAGGTAGGTTTCCCACATATTTTATCATTTCCTAAATTGTACTACTTTGGAAAAATCTCCTGCTGTTTCTTCCCATGCGTAGAACATGTCAGAGTCCACAACAGTCCAAGGTGAAACGCAGAAACAAATTCAGCCTAGAGAATGCAGAGCTCAGCAGCCTTAGCTATCAGAATATATTGATCACATTGACAAATCTGTGTGAGTGAGAGAACTGTTGTCCTGGAAAGAGCCTTCCTAAATGACAAGATCAAATTTATAGTGAAAGTGTTTGAAATTGCCTATAAACACAGAAGGCATAAATGAGAGTTTGTCTATCACCAACACAACAGTCTACATGTCTGCCACATACTCAGCATTGCAAAACCCCAGAAAGAAAATTTAATCTCAGGTGGGGAAACAAAATTCTAACATTAGCATCCAAAAGAGATCAATTTTGAGCATTTTAAATAAATCAGTGTACCATTCCTCCTAGAACAGCAATTTGCTTTAACTGGTATCACAGAGATAGGGTTTTATATAGATAGGGAATCTCCCACTCCTTAATAGACAGGCACAAACATAAAAAAAGATAGAGTTATTGGCTAGTGATTCCTTTCAACTAAGCTTGGAATAGATTTGGACACTTATGCCATCAAAGGTAGAAAGCAAATGAGAAAAAGGTACATTTATTGATTCTGGCTCAGCTATCACTCTGTCCCAAAATGAAAAGTCCTGGATGCCTATACACTTACTGTAGATATCTTTCTATATAAAATAGTAGCTATCTTCTCCTATGCTCCCATTTTTTTGCTCATGAAATGGGACTGAAAATGGTACCATGCACAGGTAGGCAAGCTATATCCCTAGCCAATTCCCTCTACACATCTATTTATGTATTTACCTCTCTTATCTTTCTACCTGCCTACCTATCTCCCTCTCAAATTGTTTTACAGTTTTGTACAGACATGTAATGATTTTTTAAAGTTTTACTTACTATTTTTCTTTCTCATTCATCCTTCATCTCACTGAAATCTTTCTTCTTCCCCATGAGTTCCTACATTGAGAAAAGTGTCTAATATTTTATTTGTATGAGTTTGCCTGCACACTCTCATGCTTACTGCCTATCGAGATCAGAAGAGGATCCTTTTAACTATAGTTAGAGCTGGTTGTGGGCCATCTTATGGTTCTTGAGACTGAACCTAGTCCTCTGATAGAGCAGCCAGTACTCAAATCTCATAATTGTTATGCCATCACTTCAGCTTGAGTCGCCCTTTTTTGATACAGGTTTTTTAAGCCTTCAGACTGTCCCTACCCTCGCTGTATAGCCCTGGTTGGTCTTTAATTTATACTCCTTTAGTCTTTACTTCACAAATAGCTGGGATTATAGGTTTGGAGCATCAGGCCATTCTGGAGGTTTATATCATCGACAAAAGTCTCTAGTCCACTTATTTTGTAACTTGGGTTTACTCTCCTGGATGTTTTGCTTTGAATCTAGAAATTAATGCTGGACTGCACAGTTTTCACTAAATCTTTTGTTTTAGTCACTATTCCAATCTGAAAAGTCTACAGAAGCTGGTAAAATATTAAAAGTAAGACATAATATAGGAAATATATTAAGAATTGAAGAGAGGATTGTCCCCCATTTGGTGATTCTAATGAGGTAATTTGAGAAAACCCCACCTCAATGTGTCTAGAGGATCAGATTTCTCAGAATTTCAAGTCTAAGGGAAAAGAAAATATGTTTTTATATAGCACCTTACATCTTTTAAGTGTTGAAAGCTGAGACTTTTTGTTTTAATTTTGAAGTCACTATTTTTTTTGCCAACACTATAAAGGTCAACCCAAACACAAGTGTGATTGGGCTAGTTTACTACTTTGAAGTTAAATAATTTAAGCAAAATGTCAGGACAATCTATCTTTTGATATATATATATATATATATATATATATATATATATATATATATCACTCTGGCAAATGAGCTTTCTCTGATTGTTTTTTTTCATTTTCATGACAAGTACATAAATAGATCTTAAATTGTACCAGGCCATAAGAATTTTAACAGAAAGTCTGAACCAGCTGCAACCCCATATTGAGCTTTCCCACATGCCTTTAAATATGCTTTAAAGTTGATTCTCATCTCAACTGAAAACTTGACAAAGAAAATAGGTCAACGCCTAAGCAGATGGAGACTGTGAATTTCATGCAAAAACTGAGAATGAAGGTCAGTTTCTACATGAAAAAGATACTTACAAAAATGGAGATATTCTGGGGTCATGAATTTGCACTGGAGATTCGTGTCTCAATATTGTTCTAAGCATATGTCTATTAACATACGTTTGAACACACTTTGTCTCATTTATTTCATTTTCGCTGTGCAGTTTGAAAAAAATATTTTAAAGACGTGATGTGAATAACAGAGGATTCAATGACTTAGGACTAAACAAAACTGGACTGAAGAATCAAGCCAGCATCTGGGGGTTGTGTACTGAAATCCACATAAGATGCAATGAATTCAAATCATCTGTTCCTCATACTTCACTATGTAAACCATTAGATTTCACATCCAGAGGAGCCGGGCATGGTGGTGCATGCCTTTAATCCCAGCACTCGGGAGGCAGAGGCAGGCGGATTTCTGAGTTCGAGGCCACCCTGGTCTACAGAGTGAGTTCCAGGACAGCCAGAGCTACACAGAGAAACCCTGTCTCAAAAAACAAAACAAACAAACAAACAAATATCAAATCCAGAGGAAAACTCTCTGTAATTACATAGGAGAACTTGCTAACTATCCTGTAGCTTTCTTATAGCCTAAATAGCAACTCTTCTATTTTTAATAACTTTTAGATTTTTCTTGAAGGGGCAGTCTCTTAAATCATGGGAGAGCAAACAGAAAGAATGTTCAAGCTGAAGGAAAGGGTAGAGTGTTGTGGGATGATGTCCTCCATGCATGATGAGGTTATTGCACTATGAGAATCTCAAAAGCTTGGATTAAACACTTGAGACCTACATCAACCCGAGCCTCTCAGCGATTCATCATGAAAGGGAGGGAGGCACATGAGGGCTCCTCCACACCTGAGGCCTTATATGAAGTCAGTAAAGGGTTGACTGAGAAAACAGGCTTAGGAGACATCACCTCTACCTGAGAGTTTATAGGGAGTTAAAAGTTGCAAGCAAACAATGGTTCATATGACTCTACCTGTGCCCTAGGTAAAGAGTGCTAGGTGGAGAAACATACACTTTCTTTAACTGTCTAACCACTGACAAGAGAGTTGCCCACTAGTCACAGTCCTAGGCCCTATCAATAACTCTACCTCTCCTCTTGTAAAGAAGAACTAACTAATTCATCAATAAAAGGAAAGAGTTTACACTGTGTGTAGGTCATAAAAGTAGAATAACTAGAATTATTTCAGGAAAGGCAAGAGGATCAGGAATACTAGAAGGAATAAGACAGGGTAATAGCGGTGGCAAACATGACCAAAATGCATTATGTATGGAAACTCCTACTAAAACCCATAACTATGTAGAATTAGTTAATTCTGATTACAGGAGTACTGTCTCTTGCCTGGTCTGAATGGTTCAAATAATTTTGGTAGAAATAGTTTCACCAAAGCTGCTTCAGTGGACTAGAATTATGTACACTGGTACACTGAGCAGTAGAGTTCCCTATTCTCAGCGACTCACTCAGCGACAGGTACAACATGGGCACAAGGACAAAAGCACCCTTGGAAAAGCACCCTTGGAGAAATGGTGTGGAAAAAGAGAGAGGAGAGAGAGAGAGAGAGAGAGAGAGAGAGAGAGAGAGAGAGAGAGAG
Organism: Mus caroli; assembly: GCF_978045245.1. Classification (NCBI taxonomy): domain Eukaryota; kingdom Metazoa; phylum Chordata; class Mammalia; order Rodentia; family Muridae; genus Mus; species Mus caroli. Next base: position 120,218,695 of record NW_028227256.1, read on the forward strand.
AGAGAGAGAGAGAGAGAGAGAGAAAAGAAAAAGAAGGAGGAGGAGGAGGAGGAAGGAAGGAAGGAAGGAAGGAAGGAAGGAAGGAAGGAAGGAAGGAAGGAAGGAAGGAAGGAAACAGAGGGTGGGAAGTAGGAAGGAGGAAGAAAAGAAAGAGAAAGAAGAAAGAGAGGAAGAGAGAAAGGAGAAGAGAAAGAGGAGAGGAGAGGAGAGGAGAGGAGAGGAGAGGAGAGGAGAGGAGAGGAGAGGAGAGGAGAGGAGAGGAGAGGAGAAGAGAAGAGAAGAGAAGAGAAGAGAAGAGAAGAGAAGAGAAGAGAAGAGAAGAGAAGAGAAGAGAAGAGAAGAGAAGAGAAGAGAAGAGAAGAGAAGAGAAGAGAAGAGAAGAGAAGAGAAGAATGAGAACGAGAAGAGAAAAGGAGGATAATTTCAAAAGGCTTTCTAGTGATGCGCATGCAGCTTGGAAGGGGACACAGCTACTTAAATAGACTGGCCAGAGCCTGGAAATTCTTTAGAAGATCAAGGATTCGTCTTCTGCTTCATCTCAAGCAGTGACTGATTTTCTAGCAGGAGTATAGTATCTGTATAATTACAAGGTGAGGATGACCATTTGGAGCACTCAGGTGGACAACAAAGGTTGTAACTGATGTAGCAGTTTGGACGTTGACTTCCTGGATGTGGCTCAACGACAAATCAGTGTGTGGCTTACTAAAATCACTATATATGAAGTACCACAGGAATTACAGAAGATCAAAGCACAAAAATGGTCCTGAAATGAAAGCTGAGAAGAGAATAAAAGAATGATAGGTAAAGACTCCGTGAATACTAATAAGAAAGGAGTGAGAGTGTAGGGCAAGGAAAAGAGCAGTTATACACATGCATGAAGAAAAAGGGGAGATGGGCAGCTAATGGCTCACTGCTTGGTCTGGACTTAGGACTGCTCATTTGTACAGTATTCAGAAAGAAACAACAAATCAAACATAAAATAATTTTGTGATGATTTGTCATCAGCACATCTGAAGAGCAGAATTCTTCATTCATAGCATTTGGCAAAGGCAGGGGCATGGTTTCCAGCTATACAGCCAAGAGGGGATGAAAATGGGTCTCAGGAAATTTGTATTGTCGAATTAAAGCAGGAAGGATTTGTTGAGTCTAATGACAGTTATGGTGTTATGAAGGTTTTGAATTTTGTTACTAATGGAATATAATGGAATTATAACTTTAACAAAAGCAGAAAAATGAACAAAATGACACTTTAGTGAATATGAAGAGATTATATGTTTTTCCACTATTGTTTACTTTTATTTAAAATTATACACATAAACACATCTATATATGGAAGGTACACCTGTGCATTTATAAATTCAGGTGCCCATGGAATCCAGAAAAGGAAACCAGATTCTTTGGACTATAGTTATAGGCAATTGTAAGCTTTCTGACATGAGTGCTAGGAACTGAACTCAGGTTCTCTGAAACAGTAGTGTGGACTCTGAACTCTTAGGCCATCTCTCCAACTTGGGGTATTGTGTTTTGAGATAGTATTATAGGTCAGAGATTCCAAAACTATAACTGAGTTGGGACAAGTGTTATTGTCAATTGCATGCATGTCTTCTTTAAATTGTTTTTGAAATTACACTGGAGATGCATCAAGCAAGCTATTGCACAATTAGGAGTCTGGTAGATACCCTCCTTGCATGATCCTTTATTAGAAAGCAAATTCAGGAGAAAATGGATGTATTGAAACTTATTTAGAGTCATTAGGGAGGTTTATCAGCATTGAAGAGTAGGTACTGCTCAGAGAACATTGGAACTTAATATCCATGTTATGCAGCTCTAGGGGATAGAAGGTTAACCTTCAGGCCTGCATAGCACTGTACTCACATGGGTGTAACCACACACATGCACACATAAATAAAAACAATGTAATTGTTAAGTTATTAATATTTGAAATTTCTGGGAAATAGATTGATGTGATTAAAGATTCCACATGAAGCTACCTATGGCAGCACTGACATTTCTTAAAATATTTCTTTGATGTATTTATTATTAGTGTGTGCATATGTATGTGCAAGTATGTGCGCATGAGCCCATGTGCATGTATGTGTGTGTGTGTGTGTGTGTGTGTGTGTGTGTGTGTGTGTAAGTGTGTGTAAATGGAGGCAGGCTTATGTCACAGTATGCCTGAAGCTCAGTTCAGAGGGCACCTTTTAAGAGTCAGTTCTTTCTTTCTATCATTATTGGATTCTAGGAACTGAACTCAGTTCCTTAGGCTTGCTTGCAAGCCCTTCTACCTGCTGAATCACTCTGATGTCTCTACACCAAAGTTGGAGGAATATTCCCGAATACCTCTTGCTCTGTTCTGTTGTATTCACAACTATCATCACTGTTAGCTCTATTCTGAGACAAGCATCTGTCTATTTATGGACTTGTAGTTTGTCAGCTGGAAAGCAGCTTCTTGTGAGTTTGGGTTGCTTGAGGGACCATCAGCAACTTCCAGCTTTTGTTACTGATAGTGGCTGGAACTTTATTCCAGTTTTCTAGTTTGTCAGAAGAATAGTGCACAAAAGACAATGTGCTTCAATGATCCCTGAATATTTAAATACTCAAATAATGATTATAAAACAATAAAAGACAATGGGATTTGATTAGATGCTTGCTTATAACTTTCCACACACTTTCTCAAACAATCTCTAGTATGGCTGTATAAATTCCAGATACTTCTCAGATGCCTTATAATTTGGTTCCTTCTGGCTAATTGATATTTCCTGTTGGTTCTGATATAGCTAATCAAGATTTTATTGTGCAAAAGTTAAAACCACACATTTGCTGCAGTACTATTTTCAAGTCTAATTGGGTTATTAAGCAAAATGCATTTGAACAATTAGACATAAAAGAAATGGATTTTATTCTACCTTAAAACGCCAGTTCCCTTCAAGATTGGCTGGTGAATGTTTTCTAGAAATACAAATATATATATATATATATATATATATATATATATATATATATATATATATCAAATTTCCTAACCTTCTGCTTTAATAATCACTCATAAGATATTTTAAAAAATGTATTTCTGGTACAGACCCAAAGAATGAATTTAGAAAAATCAAATGAGATATTGCACTGGAGTTCTTTTAAAGGCAAGCTTCTGCTATAGCACGGAAGCCTTAAATATTCTCATGTACAAAGAGAAAGATACTGTCCTAATAAAAAAGACTTCTGTGCAATAACTCTGTAAATGTGTCCATGTAAAACTGTTTTATGTGTTGTAGCCAGATGGCTTTTGAAAGAGTGCTCTCCAATTATTTACCATGATGAGAGGTGAAGGATGGGCTCACTGGGAATTTTATAGAAAATGATCATTCATATCTTGAGATTTTTCTATAGAGCACTGGTGAGTTTGAAGTGGTTACAGAGTGACATTTGCCATCAGTGACAAAGGCACAGTAACTAGGCAGCATTAACATGAGGAAAGGAGGGCTCATTTTAAACTTCCCAGAGACCAGGTCACAGCTTCTAAGAATTTCACATCCATTCCTCAGGAAGCTCAGCATATGTGCATTCTATCAGTAAGTGCGCAATAATTAATGTTTGTATTAAAGTACACAATTTTGTTTGTGGTACACCTATAATTGTTTAAAGAGAATGGACAGAGCTGGGAAGACCCACAGTCTTGCAATAATAGAATAGGAAGTGAGTTTTCCCAAGGCAAATGGTATATGTGTGTTGCCTGTTATATCATCTGTCTTTGATGGTTCTTTCTAAGGATTAGGACTTTTAGATCCTCAAATAATACTTACAGTGTTTACTATCCTCAAAGAGAGGATGTGGGTGCATGTCTGGAGCGATCAGGGGTGCAATTGTAAGGGTCTTGTTTGTTATTTTCTCTACACACAGACACAAACACACACACATATAAATAAAATAAAACACATCTACTTTTTTACTATTTGCATGTTTGTATGTCAGAGGACAAATTTGGGAAATCAATTTCTCTTCTTCCACCATGTATATTCCCGGAGTCAAATGCTGGGCCATTATGTTTGGAGGCCAATGGCTTTTCCCACTGAGTCATCTCACTAGCCCAGGCAGATAAATTTTATAAGGAACTTGGCTATGTAGCTGAACTGAGGAAACTAATTAATCTAGACTACCCTCTAAGGTATCATGATGAAGTATAAAATAATCAGATGTGTTGGAAAGAAATGACAAAAACAATATAGAAAACACAAAGTGAATTTGAAAGAAATAAAATATATTTTGGAACCCATGATCCATTACAGGCTTATCAGATTGAGTGTTCTTGATAAACGCAACTGTAATTTGAATATGAAAAGCATATATGTATACACTCATACCACAGAGATATGTATTAAAATTGAGTGCATACATAAATACTTTGTACATAATTACTAAGTCAAATGTTCTGGTTTTAAGTAATCTAGAAACATCGTCAGAGATAAGGATGTGAGAACTGTCTTCTAGCTGATTATTGATGGAGCCAAGCTGACACGCAACATTAACCAGCCCAGTGTGAGGTGATCTACTCGAACTTCACACCCAGCACTCAGGGAGCCCACCATGTTCCTCTCTGCTGCACCCACTCTGGGGCCTTTCATGACTGTATTCTATATGTGCTTAAAAGCATTATCTCCCATGTTTGTTTATTTGCTAAATTTATAACTTCCTACTTAATCTTCATACCAGTTTATATGTCCATAGATTGTCATGTGGAGACTTAGCTTATTTTGATCTACTCTATCATTTGAATTATATATATTTCCCCTTCTGCTATTTGCAAGTTTCCAGTGGGAAGCAAGAGTGTATGCAACTATTTTTATTCCTGGTACCTACCACATTTTCTGATATTTAATTATTTAGAAGTAAATGAGAAAATGTGTGAAAAAATGCAAAGCAATTAGCATTTAAAAGAGATCAAGATAGATTTTTTATAGCATTTTAGAGGAATTAAAATGTCCCCTTCTTGCCCTAAAATGGAATGTTTTAAAGAACAGTTTGGTGGAAACATAGTTTAGTTGAAACTTAAAAAACTTTATCTAGGTCAAGTTCTGCCACTATCTGGATTTCAAATTTGACTTTCTGGGGTCTCATTCTCTAAGGAATAATATTAAAAAGCTGTCAGTTCTCAGGGCACCTTCTTATATATGAAGAAAGAAAAAATAGAGGATAGATGGGATGAACTTTCAGAGGATGTGCACTCTCTCTTTCAACTGTTAGTCACTCAGAGGGTATAAGAGAGAGCAAAAGAAAACCCCATGATTGCAGGCAGACCCACCATACAGGTCCTTTCACCTCTAGTAGCCTCAAGGATGCTTTCACACAGCCTTGCATGAGGAGTTGCATGCTTTCAGCAGGGTGTACTTAATACAATGAGTGCAATGTCCCCAAGAACAGATAAAATTGGGGAAAATTTGTCTTACCAAGAGCAAAAAAAAATTGGCTTTGACTACATCATCTAGACCCTAAACGGAGCCAGATTCAGTGATACCTGAAGTCCTTTTCTTCACAGGGATGGGGAGCTAAATAAGGAGCTTCTTGACCTGTGACTCTTAAGGCAAAGCACCTTGCTTGGGGTTATGCTTCCAGAGTCCATCTCATTAAAAAAATAGAGTTTGAGCTGATCTTCACATTTAAAAACATGCAGAATTCATAACTGTTCTTCATCTTAGACATACAGGCAACAGGTTGCTATAGGGAGTTATAGGAAAAAACAAGAAATGGTAACTCTACCAAGGAAAGCAAAATTTGAATTCCAGGAGGTGAGAACAGCTCCCTAACAGTTGTTTAAAGTCCTACAATCGGGAATCATGGAGAACTGTTATCTTTAGTGTTGTTATAACACAATGCTATCAACAGCATTACATAGTGCAGTGTAGCTTATTTCTCAATGTCTGCTTTCTTATGTTTACGCAAAGAAGACAGTCTGAGAAGGATGAGAGATGGCTGAGTGGGTAAATTGTTTACAGTAAAGCCTGATAACCTGAGTTTAAATCCCAGGACCTACATGGTGGCAGAAGAAACCTTGCACATTGTTTTGTAGCCTCTATACATAGAATGCAGTATGCACACATGAGCATGCACCAACAAAAGAAAGAAAATGCTGTAGAGAGTGAAGGAGAATGAACGAGAAAATGGGAGGTGAGGGGGCTGGTAATGTTTCTTCACAGCTTTATGTTTTGTTTTTGTTTTGTTTGTTTTGTTTTTGTTTTTACCTGCTCAGTAGGAGTAAACCTTTTCTTTTTCAAGTGTGCAAATTTTTGTTCCTTTTTGAAAATCAAGTGCAAAGCTATTCAATGTTAATATAACATGGGTCTGGAAAGATGGCTTAGGCTTTAAGAACACTTGATGCTCATCCAGAGGTCTGGAATCTAGTTCATAGCACCCATATCTAGCAGCCACCCATATCTAGCAGCTTCAGGGGATCTGAAAGACTTTTCAGGCTTCTGTAGGCACCTGTACTGACAAAGATACATGTGCTCTCAACACACTCTCTCTCTCTCCCTCTCTCTCTCTCTCTCTCTCTCTCTCTCTCTCTCTCTCTCTCATTAATTTAGATTATATAGCTTCATGGAAATCAGAGCAATGACTTTTCTTAATGGTTTTTTGAGATGATCCCTGCTAGTCCCTTATTGTATTTATCTAGGGAGAAAAGTAAGGGGAGGTGGCTGCTTTTCAGAAGAATTGCCTGGGTTTACTTACTGCAATATGTGCATGTCCATGTGTACCTCAGCATAAAAAAGAAACACTCTTTACACAGGCCATACAGGCTTCATCCTGCAAATATTAGAGTGCCAAGGGAAGGAATGGTAAAACACAGTGATACTTTAAGCAATCTTTCATGCTGTGGTGAAAATACAACATACTATACCATACCATACTCGTGTACCACAGAGCATGATTTTAAGTGGACCACAGGAATGAAATTCGAGTTTTTGATGCTGAAAGATGGATTCAAAAGAGACCTTTTACTAAAGAGACTGATTTGTTAGTACACTGTCCTAAGTTCAAGTCCTCCCAGCCATGTAACAAAAGCAATATGGACTGGGTAATTAGAATTAGGTCTACATAATAACAAGTAGCCTTAGTTTACTTGGCAAATCCTAGATCAATAAGAAAACAGGTCTCAAGAAGAAAGTAGGGACCACCTGATGAGTGACATCAGGAGAAAACCTCTAATTCCACACATGTGTGTACACATCTACCCCACACATATGAACATGCATGTACACACCCACACACATACACACACATACACAAATACACATGCACACAATCAGAGTTTTTAATGGGTGTATACTTTCACTTTTGGCTTAACAGAATGGATTTCTATGCATTTTGGCTGATTTCACACTATCCCTTACTGTTTCTGCATATGTATTAATATCCAAAGATGATCCCTGGCCTCCTGCTCAAGTTCAACATAGTCTTTCCATTAACATCAGCAAGTGTGCCTTCATCTGCTTGGTTCATTTACTAAGATGCTTTTGAGACCTGTCAAAACGACTTCCACCCCTTCTATTCTTTGACAGAGTAAAAGACTCAGACTTGGCTTAAGTCATATAATTTCCCAAATGGACTGGAATTTTCTGGCAAACCCATTTAGTGTTTGCCATCTGACACGACCTCAAAGAACCAAAGATACAATCTGTTAAGAAAGACTTAATCTGCATTCCAGTCTTGACTATGATGCTCTTTACTGGGTAGGAGGACCCCACCTTGATGAAATATCCTGTGAGTCATAGGATATAACTTTTTTTTCCAGAAAATTCTATGCCTTTTGTGCCCCAGAGTGAGCTCTGAAGTCAGGAGCTGTCACCCATGATGAGTAGTAATAGAATGAATATCTGTGCTCTTCTTTTCATGCTTGTGTTTCTTAAAGGTTTGATATAAATCAACACAAACATTTCACATGCTGAATATTAAGTTCTTTTAATTATTTTTGAAGTTAGATTTAAAGAAACTAGCTTTTTTACTACAATCCTAGGAAAGAAATGAGTCCTTTCTATTTTGAGAAATAAAGAGTAACATTATGGATAAATGTTGGTTGGGTCACTCTTGTCTGCATAATCAGCAGTCATGTTGATCAAGAACAGTCTTCAAGTCTTGGCATCTCTTCATGATCTCTGACTCACACGCTGTCTCAAATACACTGAATCCTTGTCATTCTGAAGTGTTGCTAAAGAAGGATCCTGTCTTTGAAATTCTCCCCTATGTATGTTCAATAATGTCTTCTCAGTTCCTAAGATGGACACTTTGGGTCTGAGCCCTCCGGGTTACAAGTCTTCAACTATCCCTGCAGATCTATGATATTCTCTACCCTGCTTTGCATCTATCTGCATCATTCTCTTTGATTTATAGCAATTAACAGGAAGCTGGTGGGTTGCCTTAGCAATTAAAGGCACTTGCCACATCAGTTTGATACAAGTTGTTTGATGACTTCCGTATGTGTACACACACACACACACACACACACACACACACACACACACACATGCACACACACCACTAGTACTCCCGGCTGGTGAACATTTATTTCAAAAGAATTACTTACATTATATATAGATTTAACTAGGGACAAAAATTTCAGTAGAATACAGACTGCCCTTATGTAAAAAAAAAAAATCTAGTGTACTTTTAATTGCATGTATTGTGTGTGTCTGTGTGTGTGTGTGTGTGTGTGTGTGTATGTGTGTGTGTGTGTCTGTGCGTAAAGGAGCCTATTGAGACCAGAGGAGGGTATTGGATTTCCAAGAATTGGAGTGACAAGTGATTGTGATCTAATCTACACCTGTAGATGCTAAACACCGAACTCATGTCCTTTGGAAGAAGAAATGCTCTTAACTCCTGGGCCATTACTTCAGCCACATTTTCACATTATACTGGGTTTCCCATGCACTCTCTTCTTTACACTCTATCAAAAATGGTGCCCCTGAGGCAGAGAACCCAGGACCTGTAGTCACAGTGGGAATCTCCTGCTCTACAGGTTCATATGAATCCATAGTTGAAAGAAGTAAATGAAAACCAACTAAAAAATAAGTCTTGTCCTTACACCTACCATATTGTGATTTTTAATTGGATATTTTATTTATGTACATTTCAAATGTTACCCCCCTTTCCCAGTTTCCCCTCTGGAAATCCCCTATCACATCCTCCTTCCCCTATCCTACCCACCCACTCACACCTCACCACCCTGGCATTCCCCTACACTGGGGCATCGAGCCTTCACAGGACTGAGGCTCTCTCCTCCCATTGATATCAAACAAGGCCATCCTCTGCTACATATGTGTCTGGGGCCATGGGTCCCACCATGTGTACTCTTTGGTTGGTGGTTTAGTCCCTGGGAGATTTGGGGGATCTGGTTGGTTGATATTGTTGTTCTTCCTATGGGGAGGCAAACCCTTTCAGTTTCTCCAGTCCTTTCCCTAACTGCTCCATTGGGGTTCCTGTGCTCAGTCCAATGATTGGCTGTGAGCATCCTCCTCTATTACCTTGCAAGAATATCTCTCACAGAACCTTAAGCTATGTTTCTGCCTATGATTCTTAACCCTATGATTCTGCCCACTGAGCCTCCCCAATCCCAAAATAAATTTCTTTATAATAAACCTTGGTTATTTTCCGGATGAGGGCTTTCAAAAATACATTGGCCTTTTGACTCTAATTATATTCTTCACCCCTCTTTCCTCAGAAACATTGAGGTCTTTTCCATTTGGCTAATGTAGATGCCCTCCAGGCTACACCACTACCTGCGAGCTAGCTTTTTTCCTTGTACAATCATTAACTGTTTTCTTTTTGAAAAAGGCAACACTAAAGCAATGCAAAGTTAATTAGTGTTAACTCCAATTAGGAATCCAAACACTGCTCTGTTGGTGTAATCAGAAAGTGTGGCTCTAGGATTTATGATGCTCCTTTATTCTTTATTGTTTGAAGTCTTAGTTGGGATTTTTCATTTACACTAAGAATTATTGTTGTCGCTATTTTAGGACAAGTTATTCTGTATTTGATGTTCTTCAGAATGGACACAACTAAATAGAACAATCTGTCCCTACTGGTTTAGCACCAAAGCAACAATTCTATGATCTGTAGGATTTCAAGTCTGACATATTAGTTGCAAAGACATAGCTTTTTTTTCCAGAGTATGTATTAGTATGATGGATGTGAGAAGGTAGACTGCTACCTTTGGGGGATTAATGGAAGGCACTGGGATTTAACCTTGACAACAATCATCTCCTTAAGATACCCTTGTCCTGTACTTAATGTGGGCAAATATTCATCTGCATTAAAAATAACAAAATAGGACTGCCATATCCACACAGAATTCTGTGGTATCCTTAGGGATACCTTTGTTATGTGGATCTGAGTCTGGCTTCCTGCTGCCCTTTTGTGGCAATAGAGTAAGATGAGGATAAATATCTAATAAGAAAACAATTCTGATAGGAGCAGGATTTGAAATATTTTCCCACTGAGGCTACATGTAACAAAACTGAGCATGTGCAAACAAGGCCTCCATCTACCCCTATTGAAGAAGGCTTAGTCTCTCTTCCTATTCCTGTTTTTGTGTCTCTTGTCCAATTCTTTGTTTCAGGACACTGGTCGCTGGAAATCTTGGCAGGTGTGTGACCTCTCTCTATCATACTTTAATGTGAAAAGTTTTTCTTTCTGCAATGTAAAAGTCCTTATCGTTTCCATTTTGTGGCAGGTTGAGACTGAAGAGTCTGTGCACAGAGGTTTGGAGAGATCCACACCATCTGAACCTCCTGCAAGGTTCATTAATTGATGGGAACTTCGAGAATTGTGGCACAGTTGGCATGCTGCAGCTCCAGAACCAGATTGGATCTTACCTTAGGCTTTATTTAGCTGAATTCGTAGCCATTTCTTTCTCACCTTGGTGTCTGATCTAGCATAACTGTGACTATCAGGTGAAAGCTTTTGGAATGTATTAACTTAAGAAAATGCTATTTTGGTTGAACTGTAACAACAGATGTAACTATAATAATTTGGTTTCCAGAAATAAAGCAACTTGCTTCTCTAGAGTGTTGTCTACCTGCCACTGTGAACCACAAAATTACCTTCATCACCTGGCATTCTTTAACTTAGCATCAGTAGGTTACTTTCAACAACAGCTAGCTATGGGGTGAAACAGATCAAGGAAATCTTTGGGCTCCTGTTCACCATTCTGCCACGTGTGCCTGAGCTCTCCCCAGAGCTTCTGACCTGCTGCTGATTCCTCCTCTGTAGCAGTAATATCTGTAAATCAAGCTCTTACCTAAAAAGGCCAGTCTGGCTCATTATTGCCCTTGAACTTGAGACCCAGAGCCTTTCCTTATTATTTTGGACTGAACTACACCTCAATTACACATGATATTAATTCTATAATTTACTAAACCATATCATCTTCAATCCTGTGACTTTTAAAAAAATTTATTTAAACTCTCTCTCTCTCTCTCTCTCTCTCTCTCTCTCTCTCTCTCTCTCTCACCCACACACACACACACACACACACACACACACACACACACACACACACACACAAGCTATGAAAACAGGGTCAGCTCATGTAGGATAAGCAGTGGTTGTCACAAAGACAAAACAAGCTCTTTCTTTATGACTGCTCAGCTGGCTTCTAAGCTACCTCATTTCAATAGCATACATCTTGTAGTCTATACCTAGCTTTGAGGGTGTTACCTTCCTGTGGTCACAGTTTATACGCCACAAAGTATAGACTAGCCACTTCTTCTTAAGAAGCTAATTAAGGGCTGGTGAGATGGCTCAGTGGGTAAGAGTACCCGACTGCTCTTCCAAAGGTCCAGAGTTCAAATCCCAGCAACCACATGGTGGCTCACAACCATCTGTAATGAGATCTGACGCCCTCTTCTGGAGTGTCTGAAGACAGCTACAGTGTACTTATATGTAATAAATAAATAAATCTTTAAAAAAAAAGAAGCTAATTAAAGTAAGTAAATTATGGTGCTGAGAAATGGCTCTTCATTAAGAGTGAATGCGACTCTGGCAGAGGACTTCAGTTCAGTTCTCCTCCCTCTCCCACACACACCAGGTTACAACTGCCTATAACTCCAGCTCCATGGGATCTAATGTCCTCTTCTGGATTTTATAGATACTTCACTCTCAAGCACAGACTCACTGGGAGAAACATATGTCCATATTTATTTTAAAATAAACTATTTATAACAGCAAATTAATAATGAGAGAGATATATTATAAAAGGAGATTTTACTTAATATGACCACAATGGCAAGAGAAACAAAGAGATCCAGTGACCCTTGTGTCCATCCTACAGTGACTCTGAGGTTTAAATAAAGAAATACTGATATGAACATTTAAGTAGGCCTAGTCGAGGTGTGGTCCCATACATGGATGACTTGTTATTATCTGGGCTTCAGAATTTTCCTATAATTTTGGAAAAGAAGTATTCCCTCTGGATGGAGGGCTTTCCCTCTTTCAATATGACATTTCTGGGAAAATTCTCTACTCTTGAGTCAATTCAAAAATCTGCTAGCCAGATTGAGAAACACAAGCATTTTCAAATTGATGTCTGCAAGGTGATACCATGGCATATTACACTGAGCCATTATACAGTTCAACTGCTCTGTCTCTAGATGGATGACAGCCAAAAGAGCCATTCATTGGCCTAAAGAGTCAGCCATGACTCCCATCCCAGAACTTCCACCCCCTATCATAGCACTTCCCACCTGGTGGCACAGCTGTTCCTGTGTGACAGAGGACAATGGGAGAAATAATTGATGAGGTTTAAGGGTAGATTATTTTTTAAGGTATTGCAGACACCACCTGGCTCTGCCAAATCACCACTCTGGGACAAGCCAGATGCCATGCCATGTGGACATTCAAGTAGCCCCTGGTGAGGGTCACATGAAAACCACTGAGACTCTGGGCTGGCAGCCAGTTAACTTGTCAACTATGTGAGTAAAGGAGTAGAGATGTCCTTCCTTCAACTCAGTCAATGCACATGATGGCCACAGCTACCATCTCAGTCATCACTCACAGAAAGCATATCATGCTGGCCCTCTAAAGCCAATCTCTTCAAGAATTCTAGACCCAAAGCATTTATACTCACAATAAATTACTGTTTCAGGTCAATAGTTTGGTATGAAGTCAATATTATATAGCCAGTCGTATTTGACAGTGAGAGTATTTTGCTAATGTAGTATTTTATTGTATCCTCTGAAAAGTTAAAGTGATCTATGATAAGATGAATCATAGATGAATACTGTGTGTAAGCTTAGGAAACAATGAATATATTTTCTTCTACATAATGAATTATAATATATTCATTTACTAAAGTTTCTGTGATCAGAGCTGATAAGAAATGGCTCAGTCAATAAACTATTTTCCCTGCAAACATGAGGGCTTCAGTTTGTACTCATGGCCCTTATGTAAAATGTTATGTATGGTGGTATACAAAGCTCAAATCCAAGCACTTAGAATGTAGAGACAAGTACATTCTTAGTCCTTGAAGGCAGGATAGCCTACCTTAAGTAGTGAGGTCTAGGTTCAGACAGAGATTCTATCTCAATAAATAACACAGAAATGTGGTTGAGGAAGACATAGGACATGAACCTCTGGCCTCAACATGCTCACCTTTTTGTGAACAGACATGCAGACACACAGACACGCAGACACGCACACACACACACAGAGAGAGAGACAGAGACAGAGACAGAGACAGAGACAGAGACAGAGACAGAGACAGAGACATATATACACACAGACATGCACACATATACACACATGTATGGTTTACTGAAATATATACATGCACATAGGCAGAGATTTAGTTAACTAATACCAATCTATATATTTATATATGTAGATGGCTGTCATAGTAATGCCTACATCAAATCATGTGAATGTTATAATATATGGAAACCTATAGAGGCAGATCATTTTCAGACTCCCCACTTATCCCTAAATCATAAAATCTTGAACTAGACTGTCAAGAGGGTTAGGTGGGTTAAGGCAATTGCTGTCAAATCTGAAGTCTCAGTTTTGATCTCTTAGAACCATATGTTAGAAGGGTAGCGCAGACTCTTGCAAGTGGTCTTTTGACTTACACACATGCAACATGTCATGCATAATTGCCTATATACATACTCATAAAATAAGTAAATATAATGAATATTTAATAAAAAATGACAAATCCATTTGGGATGAAGTGATGAGTAGGAGAGTAGCTAGTTCATAAAATGCAGATCAGCTTTCAGGACACTTCAAATTCATCTATTTTTCTCTCAGAGAGAAATATGTAGCTTTTATCTAGCTATATATTTATACATATGAACAAGTGTATAAAATATATTGATGTTGTTCCAGTATTATCAACTTGATTCAACTAAGGAGAAAGTTTGGGAGGCAAACAGTTTGGCAACATCAGCTAAAACAGGAGAAAGATGGCAAGATTTGAGGATGAGGAAGCTGTTCCATTTATCCAAATATAGACTGTGCTTCCCCTAATCTTGTTATTGTATGTGATTGTGTATGTCTGTGTAGGCACACATGTATGTGCAGGGAATGTGAGGACCTCAGGTATTCTACTCTATCACTTTCTACCTCATTCAAGACAATATTTCTCTCTGAAACTGGAGCCAGGCTGACAGTGAGACAGCCAGTCCCAGCATCCTCTCTTTTGTACCTCCACTCTCTTAACACTAAAGCAGAGCCATAACTGCTTTTATAAGTGGGTTCTGGGGGTCTAAAGTTAGCTACTAATACTTGTTCAGAAAATGCTATTATCCATTGAGCTATCTTCCCAGGTGTCTCTGCAAGTTCATCAGTAACAGGATTAGTCAAAATAGCAGTGCACCCCAAATGTATGAAGCTTAATGGCCTAGACAATTCCATGGCCAGACTCTACTCCCACAGACTTCTTAAAGATGTCTGGGTAATTGTAAAGCACTGAAGTATTAAGACCCAGAATTTAATTAGATAATTCACTAGAGAAGAGTTACTTTTTCAAGCAGTGGTGCGTGCCTGATTCATTTTACAGCTATTACTTCTTAGTTAAAATAGATATTTATCATAAAGAGGACTCTGTCTATAGACCTACAGGGTAGTGTGGATGCAGCCAAGTCTGGGTAGCAGCAAATACCCTCTAGAGAGCATGTAGTGTATCAAACAGAGGGCAATATGGCATAAGCAGCAGACCTTTACATGATTGTGTGTGCAGGACACACATGTACACACACACACTAAATTATAATAAAATGCTCTAGATAAATTGCTTAAAATATTTTCAGTTTATGTCATTTAGATAGTTTAAGGAAAAATTTGAAGTATAAAGATGTATAATGTCTAAGCCTAGAAAAATCTCACAAATGCCACTTGAGTATCCAAAGTAATGTATGCCTGGTCCATGAGATGGTTTAGCATGGAAAAGTGCTTTCTGCCAAGTCTGACAACCAGAAACCCCCTTATAAACAGAATATTGACTCTTGCACGCTATCATATGCCTTCTGTTTGTACATTGTGACATATATATGCACTCAAACACAAATAGTATACAATAAATTAAAACTACAGTATATATAATGGAAGTTTCATTAACTTTAATTAAGTAAAATTTAGTTTATAATCAATGAAGTATTTTATGTGTTCCCAGATTAATCCTTGATGGTTTTTGAATTTATGTTCTGATGGAAAGGCCAGAACAGCTGGAATTAGAAGGGTGGACCCACCCCTATGCTAGAGGAAAGCCTTCAAGTAAATGGTAAACATTTCTGATCCTGCCTTCTCCTTAGAATATGGTATCAACATCCAAGTTGTGAGTGCTCTGTGAGGTTTAGGATGATGAACAGCATTCCCACTTGGGTAGGCTAATTTGAGTGCTTAGCAGTTTTCTCTGACTTCTATATATTTGCCTCTATATATTATAGAGGTAAAGAAAAAGTCAGGTCACACACAGTAAAAAGGGAGAGAAAAGGAAAACCTGTAATAGTCAGAACCTGTAACACATGTGCAGTTTTCACAACTTATATCAGCAGTGGAGTGGATCACCCTTGGTATCTAGTGTAGTACAGAAGAATCAATCATAGAACCTCTGAGAACCATGGATATTAAACTTTAGATAAGAAAGAATATACACCTAATAATATACTTCATGAAACTATTTATATCAAATATAAAATCATCAAAGCTAAGCAGTGAAATTTAGACAGTGATTTCCAATGCAAGTGGTTAGACTGCAGTTCTAGAAAGCTTTCCTTTCTTAATCCAGATGATGGCTGCATAGACACGTTTGCTTTACATAATCCCTCAAGCTAGATAGAAAATATACAAATAAAAGTTTTTTGATATGTCTACATACCCATAAATATTTATGCATCGGCAAACTGAATACAAATGTATAGTATATTTCCTTCTAAATTCAAAGCATGAACATTTTTGTGACATGTGATTCTAATTATATTTTTATCTATGTATTTTAGTGTATGTGTTTGCACATGTGTGTACTTGTGGGGGTCCAAAAGCATCAAGAGGGCAATATACATAAATATGCTCGTTCCCTTCAATATGTGGATCCATAGAATTGAACACAGGCTACCAGCTTAATGGTAGGTGCCTTTATCAACTGAGCAATTCCCAGTCCTGTACAGATCACATATTAAAACTAAGCATATTCTCACAACCTTCATTTTGTAGCTAACAACCTTAGTGTGACCCATTGTTCCCTGCCCTGATAAAATCTTGTTGTTGGACTTTGCAGTTCCTCTGGTCTCTAAACCCAGGCTATCAGCTTAAATGTGAAACTGAGATGCTTTGTTTAGATAAAGATATGTTGCAAATGCAGCTGTTTGTTGTTTTTTCCCCATAAAAAAAAAAAAAAACTGGTTCTGAGGACTTCCGAGGGTCGAAGATTTCGATCTTGACTCTCGCTTGGAATGTACATTGATCAATAATCAACACCTGACTGAGACTGCTGTCTGAATATGTGGCTATATCTTGGACCCTAACAAAACATAAATCTAATCTGGAAAAATAAGCAACAATTTGGAAGGATAAAGTAGATCAGAGCAGAGCTAAGCTTCAATAGGTGAGTATATAATTCAGGAACACAGGGATTTGAAACATTAAAGAAAAACAATGGAGAGAGAGACAGATTGACAGAGAGAGAGGCAGAGAGAGATAGACAGAGACAGACAGACACACAGACAGACAGAGAGAAAAAGGGAGACAGATAGATAGACAGACAGACAGACTTGGCTTAGCATGCACTTTTGAAACCACAAAGCCCTCTCCCAGTGACACGTTTTCCCTAACAAGGACACACCTCATAATCTGCCTAATCTTTCAAATAATTCAACTCCATGATGATTAAGCATTCAAACATATGAGTCTTTGTGGGGAATTCTTATTCAAACATCCACAGAAATATGCAATATAACCACATGGAATGTACTGACATTGGACATTCCCCCAAGACAGGTAAGTGCTCAACAGAGATAAGAATGAGATATTCATGAACTGATAAATGAGTGTGTTTAGTATGTGACCTGCTTTTCTATTTTTAACCTGTCTCATTCAGAAATCTTTAAAATTCTGCAAGATTATCCTGAAAAATTAATATGTAAACAAGTACAAAAAATCATACTCATCTATCTCTGGGAACTCACATAAGCAAAAAGTTCAAAGATTTTATATAATTTACATAGTTGATTAAATAAATTGGACGTGATTTTTTTTATAAATTTTAAGTTTTAGGAAAAATTTCAAATAGATCTTTTGACTAATTAGGTGTTTTTATTTGGAGTTAATTATAAATTCATATGTAGTTATAAAATGTGCTTGGATGGAAGTGCGACTTATCCTTCTGCTAGTTTCACCTAATGTGCAAGAGCAAGTAAGATGGCTTTGTAGAAGGACGTGCTTGATACCTGGTGGCTTGAGTTCGATCCCTGGGACACAGTATGGAAAGAGGAATCTGATTCCTACACGTTGTCCTCTGACCTTTAAACACATACTGTGGTACATATGTTTCCATATACAGACATATGTATAAAAGTAATAAGTGAAAAAAACATGAAATTTAAATCATTCTAAATAATAACCAAAACAGTGTTTAAACACCATTGTGTAAGAATCCAGGGTACTGACAGAGTCAATAACCAGAACATTTTTCTCCCCACTAAGAACACAAAAATTGCTACACAAAATAAAGAGAACTGTTCTCACTTTAAACTTATGCCTGAAAAATTTTTTCTCTGTCTTTCCATCTCTCAGCATTCTTATTTCCAGAATGTTATATAAATGGAAGCATACACTCAGGAGATTTGGGGGTTGCCTTTTAAAACTAATGTATAACTCTGGAGAGTCACCCATGGTCTTGGAAATATCAAATCCTTTTCCTTTATATTTCTGAGTTATATACTCTGCATGGTTCTTAACCATTTAACTGCTTACCAACAAAAAAAAATATCTGGGTTATTTAAGGTGATAAACAGGATCTTGTGTATTCCCAACTTGTCTCAAACTTTCTATGTTGCCAAGAACTTTGAACTCTGTATCCTCTTCCTCTACATCTATAGTGCTGGGAATATATGTATGTACCACCATGCTTTATTTATGTGGTGGTTGGTGATTAAATACAAGGCTTTATGTATGCTAGCAGAGCACTCCATCAACTAATTCAACTGTATTCAAGTCCCCCAAGTAATAATTAAAAAATAAAAGTACAGATTTTTAAAGCAATCTTTGTTTACATCGTTACAGAGTGAGACCTGTGTTAAAAATTAATCGGTAGGAACTGGAGAGATGACTCGGTGGTTAAGAGCAATGACTGCTCTTCCAGAGGTCTTGAGTTCAATTCCAAACAACCATGCACATGCTGCCTCACAACCATCTGTAATGGGATCTAATAACATCTTCCATTGTTTCTGAAGACAGCTACAACTTACTCGTATATATATTGTGTGTATATGTGTATATATACACATATGTGTATATGTATATATATATATGGATTTCATATAACACAATATCAAAAAGTACACGGAACAGACTAAATGCACCAACTGGTGGCAGGTAAGTCCACAGCCTATTGTGACAGGTCCTTCTAGCATCGATCAGATTTCTCTTCCAAAATTCACTTGCCTACATTCAAAAGCCCATTTCTGAGTTCAAGATTCTCTGTTATTGCTATGAATGTTTATCTTGTTGACAGTTCCAGTCTTGATTTCCATGACTGTTTCCACATGCTTACATACCAGTGTTCACTGGGTCAGCAAGCTGGATCTGCAGGTAAAGATATTTGCCAACAAGGCTAAATTCAATATTTGGTACCTATGTAGTAGGATAGAGAAGAAATTCCCATAAACTGACTGACACACAGGTACCAACACACACACACGCACACACACACACAAAACCACATATATCCAAAATTGCATGCTATTGGTACAGAGACAGACAAGTTGATCAGTGCAATAGTATTGAAGACCAAGAAATAAAACTTATTGGCACTTGAGCTTTGACAAAGAAGCCAAACATATACAATGGAAACAAGAAAGCATCTTCAACAAATGTGCTAGTCTAACTGGCTGTCAATATGTAGATAAGTGAAAATAAGTGTTTATTTGCCACCTTGCAAAAAGCTCAAGTTGAAGTGAATCAAAGATCAAAGATCAACAAAAAACCTAATACACAGAATCTAATAGAAGAGAAAGTGGGAAAAAGTCTTGAACTCATTGGCACAGGGGGAAATTTCCTAAACAGATCTCCAATGCCTCATGCTCTAAGATCAAGAATTGACAACATCTGATAGAAGGCTAATATCCAAAATATATAGAGTACTCAAGAAGCTAACCACCAGTAAACCAAACAACCCAATCAAAAAATGGAGTATAGAACTAAATGGAGAATTCAAACATAATCAAAAGATAAAATTTCAATATTTCTTTTATACATCAGGTCAAATTTAAATTCTTTTAGATAGCGTTATTTTGTAACCTTGGATTGTATTTTATTATGTTTTCTCATATTAAAAAGCACATTTTTCTCACTATATCAAGTACCTTACAAAATCTGCAAATGAAAGAAACACAAAGGAAACACCAGTCAGCCAAAAATATGAAGAACAGGTAGATAAGCTTGTAATGATAATGTCACCATCTTTTTCATAATAATGTATTTTTCAGTATAAATATAAACTTTAAAGATACACATCAGATGTACACTCCAAAAGGCTAATGCATTAAACAGCAAGTCTTCTGAACTGTGAAATGCCATGTGTCCAAAGACTTTTGATGCGTTATATGAAACTTCCTGCCTTAACTCCATAAATTTTTATTGTCTGTCCTAAAGCTCATAAAACTTCCTTGAGTAATCTCCCATCATTTATTCACTATAGAAACTAATGTGCCGAATTGCCTGTTAACACTTACTTTGCTTTTTAACTCTACAAAATACTCACTTGCCTTATGTATGTTCTAATTGTACTCTAAAGCTGGAGTAGAATAATCAAACAGTGACTGAGAAAAGATTATTATAATTGGTTAATTTCGTTTGTTGTTCTACTTTCTGACACTACGTAGATGACATCAAATGCTATCAACGGTGCTGGGAAGACAGCTCAGTGGATAAAAGCACTGGCCATGAAAACCTGAAGACCTGACTTTAAATCCTCAGAATGCCAGCAAAACTGACACATGATACAAAGTCTGTGACTCCATTGCTTCCACAGGGCAGTGGGGGCAGAAGACAGGAGAATCCACAAAGCTTACAGACAGTATTCCTGGTACATAGAAACAGAGAAAAAGCAAAAAGTTCCTGTCTCAATTTATGTTCCCTGTCATGCATATATCAGCTTTTATACAAATGTATACATAGATGTTCATTTAAATTGTATATGTGTGTATATATATATATACATATATATATACATATATGCACACACACATACACACACACACACACACGACACAGATATTTATAAATTACCACCAGCTGGCAAAGTAGTTCAGTGTGTGAAGACCTCAATTGCTATATTGTACGAATAGGCACTTCAGATTCCACACAATTTCAGCACTACATTAACAGCAGCAACAAATCCAAATCCTGGCTTGGCAAGATGTCTCAGTGAATAGAGGCATTTGCCACTAAGAGTAATGACCTTAGTACCTTACTTAATTTGGTCTCTAGGACTCAGATGATAGGAAGAGAAAATCCACTCCCTAAGTGACCCTCTGTCAGTCACTCAAATTATGAAAACCACCAATACCCCCCCCACACACACATAAATGTAATGAAATCCTTAAAATACTACCAAAGCATATACTGATCATTATTTGAAACAGTGTTCTCTTTGTGTATACATTGCAGCCCAGGACATATCCAGTAGGAAAGTCTCTGACTTCATATGCCCTCTAATTCCACTGATGCTAATGAGTTTATCCTGAAAACAAGCATGCCTCTGTCACATTTGCTAAAACCTCATGCACCTTTAACTCTCACCTGACAGATTGTTCCAGTGATTTGCTAGTCAACTATCTCAATTTCAGTCATGTCTCTACCACAGCCACACTCAACTTGCCTGAGCACTTCTAAGTTTACATATAAACTAGCTCTCTCAGTGTCCACAGAGAAAAAGTTCAGTAGAAGCACAAGAGTTCCTTTACCTGCTTGACATCATATGCCAGGAGAACATACTTTAAATCTGGGGAAAGTGAGTGTCTGGAGGCTTTAAACGTTACCTAGAAGAACCAAAAGAAAGAAAGAAATGATTATTTTACAGAGATGAATCACAGAATAAGTGACTTGAATATTGATACCAAGCATAAGATAAATCTCAATTTGTCAACATAATCTGAAATGGATACTTTCATTCCTTTGAAAATTAATTTTGCTAATTCTGTGATAATAATTTTATACAATATAATTTGGAATAGGACACTGCTGCAAACTTTTCTCATAATTGTCCATTCCACCTTCCTACTCAACATTTAGTTGGTTCTTTCCTTTTTTGTTTCCCCACACAGTCCAGCTTTTATAGCTCATCTAGTTTGGGGAATGAGAGTTGTCTGTCATGTGGTTGACACAGCAGTGATTACATCATTGCAGAAAGCTTCTTCTCTCCCTCCCAGCAGATATCAGATGCAAATAGCTCCTCAGATAGTGGAAGGTTTCTTTCTCACCTTCTTCCCTAGATTCTGTGATTTTTGTCTGGCTTGAGTTAGTGTTAGTCTTGTGTCTATTTTCATTATCACTGTATCAAAATCAGTTAATAAAAACGTTTTTAAAAATATATCCAACAGTTCATTAAAAACACATGAAAAAGCCATTTTATATGCTAAGATTTAAAAACCAATATTTTTATGATCAAGAAAAAATGGGGTTGGGATGATGCTCTTTTGCTACAGTTCTTGACATGCACACAGAAGTCCTGTATTCCACCCCTGTTAATGCAAAAACAGACACTGGAGGAGTAGAGGCTAAAGAATCACAAGTTCACGTTCATTTTCAATCATTAAGCACATTGTCAACATAATGTTCTGAAATGTAAACTTTCATTCTTTTGAAAATTAATTTGTTAATTCTTGAGAACCTCTTACAATATTATGAACCACAGTTTGGACCATATGAGACTCTGTCTCAAACAAAAACAAACAAACAAAAAATGTTGAGCCAGGTGTGGTGGCTTATATCTATAAATCCAAACCCGGGGAGATAAACTCAGAAGGGCCACTTTCCAAATTTGTTGTCAATCTAGACTACAAGTGATGTCCAACTCGGGTTGCACAGACACATTCCTCTCCTCTTCTTTCTCACTTGCACCCCACTCTCTCTGTGTCTGTGTATTGCTCTCTATATAGGTGTGTTTATAAAGTATATATTTTTATTTGACACACACATGCACAAATACAAACACAGACTCTGTGTTGCTCTCTAGACGTATTTGTGAGATGTATACTTATTTTTGACACACACATATGTATACCTCAAATGCACATGTGCCCACTTGCATTTACATTTGTAAAGGTTCATTGGAATTCTGAACTATCCACAATGCTTTATATTGTGTTACTAGAAATAAAAGATACATTATTAACATTCTCTGTTGCCATTTTCTGAATGATTTTTTTCCTATTTACTTCCTTGAGCATTTGTAATTAAAGATCCATCAAAAACCAACTTTCTTTAAAGGGAATTCCCAGGGTAAAGCAGATACAGTACAAATATGTAACTAATTGTATTTGATACCAAACAATTATTGTAAGTACAATGTACCTGATGGATTCTGAGCTTGCTATTTAACAATTGAACTGACCTCGTGACAGTGGTAATTTAAAATGCATGATGATAGTTCAATATATAGAAGGGGAGAAATGACTCTACATGAAATATAGGTAATTGTTGCATTCGAATCAAAGGGAAAGACAGGAAAATTGTTGAGTTGACAGGAACAGAAATAAATAGTCTGAGTTACTTTAAGCAAACTAGGCTGTTTGCATGGTATTTGCTGAGACATGCCTATGTAAATGACTTTGTATAACTTAGTTCTGCTTTGAACATTACTTTATGTTCATACAAAGCTCTCTAAGGAAAATAGAAGAAGGTAGAGATATGTTTCTCTTCTTCCCTTTCCTTGTTGGCCCTACCCCTTTTCTCCTTTTCCAGTGGTACCATAAGATATGGGAAGGAAGGGTTGCATTCAGTCTGTGGACGTTAAGGCTCAAACATCCCAATCATGATATTTGAACTGATACAAAGACATGGAGCAAATAATCCAGCTAATTCTGCACATTGAGATTAAAGGAGTTTGGGGAAAATGATGTATTCCAAA
Organism: Mus caroli; assembly: GCF_978045245.1. NCBI lineage: Eukaryota > Metazoa > Chordata > Mammalia > Rodentia > Muridae > Mus > Mus caroli. The sequence continues at coordinate 120,242,519 of NW_028227256.1, forward strand.
TCCAAGACAGAGACCCTGGTGGTCAGGACCTTTCCCTGTCTGACATTTTCTCTCGATCTTGTCACCTGCCTCTGCATTTTCATCCTTTATAATGAATTAGTATCCTTTAGGCTTGCTCTCTGCTTACTTCTGTGAGAACCAGGCTCTGTAGATTACCAGGCTCTAAGCAGAAAGGACTGAAAGCAAGGCTGGAACAACTCAGACTCCTGTATCTTGGGGATCGAAGGCAACCTGGCCACTGTTACACAGTATGAGTCAGTCACACATAAACCATGCTACTCCAGTCTTCTCCTCTAAAAGGGAGGCTAAGAGGGAGCGACCCCTGTCACATACCTGACATCACATATATCATGTTTCTTTACCTGGGTCTTAGAGCACAGGCCTTATACTAAGTCCTCCTTATTTTGCAACACCCTGCCCCACTTTATTATAGGAAATCTTTGAAAGGAGACAATGTGCTTTGTCTTGGGTGAGGGCTAAAGATCTCTTTCAGAACATTCAGTGCTTTCTGTACAGCTCCACACTTCACCCTCTTTTCTCCTCTCACTAAAATCCAACACCACTGAAGAATTTCCAAACTAGAAGAGATAACAGCAGATCCCCAACATGTAGTCAGCTTGGGTGAGGGATTTTTAGTCAGAATCTAAGAGTGGCAGCTTAGTATCATGGAGCCTCCAACTGCTGGCATTTGGTATATGTGTTGTCAAAATTCAGTGGAATGGAGGAACATGTATGAGTTAATTTCAAGAATAAAATTACAATTTAAGGGCATGTATTGGCTTTATTTCCATTTCTGGAATTTTACATTCTCTATAAAAATATAATAAATAATCCAGTAAGAGGGGCCAAAGGGTTTGTGTTCAAAGACTGAGAAGATCTTTAAAAAGAAGTAGGAACAATGAATTTCCATGAAAAAGTAGTCTGTCAGTTCCATTCATCTTCTCTGTGAAGCAGAAACAAGGAGAGACAGGACAATTAAAAGACTGACTGGTTCCCATCAGGTGACTTCACGTTACCCCTGTGTGAAGACTAGATCCCGGGGAATGTCATCCAGGCTGTAATTGGACTGACCTGCTTAGTCTCTTTGTTTGTTAGGGTTTCAGGGTAGCTTTTATTTTGGAAAATAAAATTTGATTTTTCTTTTAATCTGATCCACCGAGTTTTAGGAGCATTTCAGAAAACAATGTTTTGTTTGTTTTTGATTTGCTGCTGCTGTTGTGTTGTTTAATGTGGGCAGACAACTGTTCTCAGAAACAACTTAGCTCGGTCATTCTGAGTCATATACAAAGAGAATAGAGTGGCCCCAGTGACTGGCCAGAGTACAACCCTGAGAGTTGCAAGTTCTTCTCCTTAGTTGGCCTAGTGTCCAATCTTCATAGAAGTCCCCCATGAGCACCAGCAGTCAAGCATCCATACCGTTCTGTGTTTACTTATAAAGGTTCAATATTTAAAGATAATGGACAGTAATAACAGCATTCCAATCACCAGGTGCTGCTCATCAAGCAGGTCATGTCACACGCACATTCTTCACCTCTCAGAGACTGTCAGTGATGCCCAACAGTTCTTGAGGGTAACCAAATGTGACTGAGATCCTCCTTCATCACCTTTTACTCCTCTCTCTGCCCCTCTGCCTAACATCTTTATTATTATTATTATTATTATTATTATTATTACATATTTCTTCATTTACATTTCAAATGTTATCCCAAACGTCCCCTATACAGCTGCCCCCACCCCTGCCCTGCTCCCCAACCCACCCACTCCCGCTTCTTGACCCTGGCATTCCCCTATACTGAGGCATATGGTCAGGGGAATGCCAGGGTCAAGCTGTGGGAGTCAAGTAGCAAGAACAGGGCCTCTCCTCCCATTGATGGGCAACTAGGCCATCTTCTGCTACATATGCAACATAGTTCTGGGGGATACTGGTTGGTTCATATTGATCCTCCTATAGGATTGCAGAACCCTTTAGCTCCTTGGGAATTTTCTCTAGCTTCTTCATTAGGGGCTCCATCCCATAGATGACTGTGAGCATCCACTTCTGTATTTGCCAGGCATCTTATGTGGTAAAAATTCAGAGGAACTAGCCTAAAAGGATCTTAACATCCAATCAACAAGGTCACCTGTGCTGGCACTGCAGTCTTAGCAAGTATATTGTTATTTAAAGAGATGACGAAATGGACAGTATGCAAAGCCCCATTGCTATTTAAAAACCTGCTATGAGATCAATGTCTCAACTTTTGTCCTAGGGATTAGAAAACTCCACTATCAAAGATGGCGACTTTGTCTCAAGGTCACAGAGGGGCAAAGAGAGTCCAAGAGGGCCCCTCTCTCAGACCTTGAGTTATCTCACCAGCCAGAGGGTGTTGTTTGCTCTTCACTGCTTTCATTCTTTATTTTTTATATTTTTTGGTGGAGATTTTTGTTTCTGTCTAGTATGAATTTTTTAAAGGAAATCTCACATGCTTTGTCTCCTCCACCCCCTGTGCGATATTCTTCACACAAATTAACTTCCTGTTTTCACAGGTGCGTCTGGGCCTTGGTAACAACATTTTAGTGTCTTTACAGTTCCTCCCATTATCCAGTCTGACACTTTGTTAATTATCACTGTACTCCCTCCAGCTTTGGCTGCACACAAACTGGGAAATGTTCCAAATACCTTTGCAGGGGCACAAGCTGCTGAAAACTAGAGCCTAGCAGTGGTCACCTAGGATTCAAGGACCCTTAATGTGAAAATAACATTGGATACTCATTTTAGAGCTACAGAGACAGTTCAGTGATTGAAAAACCTGCACAGGAAAAAAAAACAAAAACAAAAAACATGAGGACCTAAGTTCACATCCCTAAACCCCCATATAAAAGGCTAGTGCTACCTTGTGTACCCATAATCCTTGCACTGTAGAGAAAACAGAGTATATGCATAAGCTTGCTAGCTGCCAGGTTAACCAGTTTTAATGAAAGACTCCATGACAACTGAATAAGATGGAATGCTACATAGCAGGACACTTCAGATCCTCTAGTCTTTATACCTGCATCTGCACACATATATGCATACACACACACAATACAACCTATCAGTTTATTCAAGGAATGCTGGAGATCTTAAACAAATTTATTATACTTTAAAGCAATGGTTCTCATCCTGTGGGTCCTGTACCTTATGAGATATCCAAAGGCCCTCTGACAGGTTTCAAATACCAGATATTTACATTACTGTTCTTAACCATGGCAAAATTAGAGTTATGAAGTGGCAACAAAATAATTTTGTGGTTGGGGGTCACCACCATATGCAAAACTATATTAAAATGTGATAAGGTTAGGAAGACGGAGAACCATTGCTATAAAGCATTTCTATTATTATCTCTTGCATCTGAGAGAAAAATTTCTTTCTAGCAGTAATGAGAGCTGCTTGACATTGGCCTTAATAGTGAATTTTAATATAATTCTGTTGCATCTCAATTGGATAAGCCTTCAAATCAGGGCTGGTAGATGGGGGTTGTCCAGTGATGGCTAGCAGTTAGGAGTGATTGATGCTTTCCAGAGCACTGGAGTGCTGCTTTCAACATCCACAAGAGCCTGTAATTGTAGCTCAAGATGACACAAAACCTTCTTCTGGACATCATAGGCAAAGCCCCAACCACAGCAAGCATAAATAAAAACAAATATGAGTTTGGGGAAGTTTAGTAACTTTAATGCTGTCTTCACAACTAATTCCTTGCTGAGATAAAGGGATGTAGAAACAGTGTGTTGTAAGTACATACTCCTGTGTAGAAGCCAAAACACAACATAAGATAATTACTGCTCAGTGCCCTCCCATTTTTTGTTTGAGTCAGGGTTTCTCACTGTCCTAGACCATACCCAAATAGGCCAGGCTAGCTTGCTTGTTGATTCTAGGAATCCCCCTGTGTCTACATCCTATTTTACTAATGCTGGGATAATAAGCATGCCACAACTGCCTGGCCTTTTATGTGGGTTCTGGGAATCAAACCTAGGTATTCATGTTTATTGATAAAGCCATATCTTCAGAACAACAAAGAATTATTTATGTATTTAGTGTTATTAAACCATAATGCCTACCAGTGACTATTTGAGCCCAGAGTTCTGGAGGATAATAAAAGGTTTGACTTCTAGATTTCAGCAAGTTCCTTTAAAGACAGGCCACAGGATAAGCTCAAGTATAACAATAATGCACATGGTCTACTGGACCAATTAATAAGGGTGATGTGTCTAAGGCACCCGAGGAACACGTGCAGCTTCTTAGAAGTCTGTCATCACTCAGCTTGACACAGATCATTCACCATGTGAGAAGCATCAAGGTCTCTGAAGGCTTTACCAGGTAAAAAGGTACCCCACTAGGCAGATTTTCATGCAATATTGGGTAGAGTAAGATAAGCAGCAGGTACCTCTGTGGTCCATTGCAGAGCTGCCATGTGAAACCTTAACAGCCCTTAGAGACAAGGTGCTTAAAGAAAGGCTGTGGCTGCCAGGGTGAGAGTGACTGACTGGACTCTCTCAAAAGAGCAGAAGCCAGTGCTAGCTTCTCCTGATCATATAGGAAATGTATAGTGTTGTTTAAAAAAAAAAAAGATTTGCTTTTAAGAAAAGTTAGAAAACCAGATGCTAACTTAAAATTATATGTTTTAAAAATTGCCCTGGAATAATTTTCATTGTGGGGGATGGCTATTCTTCCTGGGGCTTGGCAGTTTGCTCATTTATGGGAAAGTAACAATGGCCCTAAGGATGGATGTGAGGAAAGCAGCCCTTGATGAGGGTTTAAGAATAAAAGCCTAAACCTATCACACACTTGAAGAATGTAGATGAAAGATTCATGATCTATCATTTTCCACTTGAGTGAAATCATGAGAAAATCACCAGAAAACATACAAGTTGCTTTGAAGGCTCCAGAGAAGATGGAGATGGGGGCTGGGATAGCAACTTCATATTAACGCCACATTATCAACCCTTCATTGTGGCAGAGATTATCAGGAATTGTGACACCGAAGTCAAGGAGGGAGTAAGATCTGCTTTGTATATAGAAGTTCGTTTTGGCAAATGGATTGAAAGTAAGTCAGATCTGAGGCTACCCTATATATTAGGGGGTCACAAGAACCTGTGACAAGCTAAACAAACAATCTCAAGAAGTTAAAGTAAAAGGAACAGACACAGGCACTTGGACGCTATAAGAAGATTTTCTGTTAGTGTTTGAGGGCAGAAAGAAGGTGACTGAAAAATTCATCAGAGATTTAAAGTCAATGATAGCATTGAAAAATGAGAAAATGTTGAGGGATCAGCTTCATGCTGTATCTTTTCTCTGTGTATATGTACAAGTTATGTATGTGTGTGTTTCTGTGTCTGTGTATGTGTATGTGTATATATATGCCTGTGTGTTTGTGTTTGTGTGTGTGTGTGTGTGTGTGTGTGTGTGTGGTGTGAGTCTGTGGGTTTGTCTTTGTGTCTGTGTGTCTGTGTGTCTGTGTGTATCAGTCATAGGTCAATTTGGGGTATTGGTTCCCTCAATGGATCTGTTCTTTAGGCAGCTCCTGTTAGATATGGAACAGCTCTCTTGGTTAGCCAGCATCTCCATAGAACTCCCCGTTTCTACCTCCCAGCAGCTGAAATTACACATACATGTCACTGTGCCATTTCTTTGCACTGATTCTGGTATCTAAACTCATATTTCAAGTTTTAAAGTAAGTTTAACTCTGAGATATGTCTCCAGGACAAGATGTATCAATTTTAATTACGGTATGCTTGAGTTTGTGAAAGACATCAGAACAGGGTTGACTATCTGCCTCATCTCTAATGGATGAGCATTAAATGGATGTTTACACTTAATTTCAATCTATCCCTTTGTAAAATGGGGGAACATTTCTTCCTCACCCAATGTGTTTGTCAGTAACATTAGTTATTCTTAATACTGTTTCCCACTATATTTATTTGTATCGTCACTTGTAGTCCTTCAGAGGAGGTTACTCTAGATAGCTTGGACTCTCTTCAAACTCATGCTCTTTGTACAGCATGCTATACTTAGGGTTCCAGACCAACATGACAACAGTTTGGTATCCTCTGAATGTGTTTCTTGGTTTTTTTTCTTCACACATGTTTAACTGAACTTCCTATAACAACTTTACCTCTCCCTTCTCCTTCCTCAAACTACATAGGCCTAAGTTCCTGCTCTAATTCTCTTCATTTAAGAGGTTGCATTTCTTTATTATAGGTAAGTACACTGTAGCTGTCTTCAGACACCCCAGAAGTGGGCATCAGATCTCATTACAGATGGTTGTAAGCCGCCATGTGGTTGCTGGGATTTGAACTCAGGACCTTAGGAAGAGCATGCCTTTAATCCAGCACTTGGGAGGCAGAGGCAGGTGGATTTCTGAGTTTGAGGCCAGCCTGGTCTTCAAAGTGAGTTCCAGGGCAGCCAGGGCTGCGCAGAGAAACCCTGTCTCAGAAAAAAAAAAAAGTTGCATCTCGTGCAAGAGAGAACAGTAAGAGGTTAAGAGTTCTCAGCCCCTATTAGTGTTATTCACAGTTTAGCTCCAGAGGATCTGATGTTCCCTTTTGGCCACTGTGGGTACCTGTATACCCATACACATATACACACATACACAGACACATAGAAAATGTAAGTATAAACTACTAAGTTTCTATTCTTCCTTGCATAAGTGACAAATCTGACCACACTGTGTAGAAATCTACTTGCAGTTCATCAAAGGACTGATCACTGCTTCCATCATAGCTCTTGTAGATTGTTTGAAATTGCAATTTACATCTTTTATTGCCACAGTAATGTCTCTATTAAGAGCCTTCACTGCAATGATTCACTTTTGTCAGAGACATTATAACTAGAGTTAGAAACAGGATAATGATGGTGTTCCAACTGTCAGATACTAAAGATCACAGCAAGAAATCATTGAACACAAACTGAAATGTCAGAAGTTCCAGGAAATGGAACATAGGTATTTGCATGATTCGAGGCTGATAGAGAACTGGATGAAAAGAACCAGGATGGGATTAAATTAACACAGTTGTAAGAGGGACTTGGTTGCCTTAAAAATTAGCATAGCATATTAGAGAATGTTTGAACTGGGGTAAGAGTTCCTCGAACTTGTTGGACTATGATGTCAATAAATATATGTACAAGTACCTCTCATTATAATACAGAAAACTAAACAGAAATACCTAGTCAGGGTAGTTCTACAGAGCAGCTCTCTATACTCGAAATTGAAAAGCAGTAATATTTTTAGTAAAAATATATACAGTTTTTTATTATTACTTTTATATGATGTTGAATCCAATTGTCTGTACTATGCATAGTACAGACAATTGTCTGTATACAAGGCCACATTACTGAAGAAAACAGACACTGCCTTTCTAGAAGCTACCAACTGACAAATGCTCCTTAGTTATAGAAGACATGTACACACACACACACACACACACACACACACACACACAATCAATCAATCAATTGATGAATTAATGTAAAATCTTTTAAAAAGAATAATGAAATTTAATAGAAGCTGGAAAGACTGTCAACATACAAGCATGATTTGATGTCAAATGTGGGCTTTCATTTCTATTCTTTATAGTTTGGCTTGTTAAACAACAGGCAAGAAGAGAACAAACAAGTTTTACACTTGTGGCTTTGGACAAGGCCAGCGTTTGCTTCCCGCAGTCAGAAGATTGTTTATCTGGAGAGGATTTAAAGTTCAGATCTTGCTTTCTTCCTCTTTACTCCTTCCCTTTCTTTACCTATTCTGTTACCAAGGACAGAACTTCCACTATATATTTTTGTGATACCAAATGGTGGTTTGGTGTTTTTATATTTTACAAACACAATGGTCATTTTCTGCTATTTGCTACTTTTCTAAAACAGGCCAATGCAGACAATTCCATGATATAACTAACTAGGTAGTTTATATGTGTATGCATTATTCTCTCTCTCTCCCTCTCCCTCTCCCTCTCCCTCTCCCTCTCCCTCTCCCTCTCCCTCTCCCTCTCCCTCTCCCTCTCCCTCTCCCTCTCCCTCTCCCTCTCCCTCTCCCTCTCCCTCTCCCTCCCCCTCCCCCTCCCCCTCCCCCTCCCCCTCCCCCTCCCTCTCTCTCTCCTTCCCTCTCTCTCTCTCTCTCTCTCTCTCTCTCTCTCTCTCTCTCTCTCTCTCTCTCTCTCATGCATAAAAGTACATGTGGAGGCCACAAGTCAACCTTACTTTTCCCCTTCCTTTCAGATCTCTCAATGCCTTGAAACTGAAATAGGCTAGCATACAGCATATATATGTGTATGTGCATGTAACTCTATTGACATGCCCATGTCTCAGTCTTCTTAGAATTGAGATCATAAGCACACACTAACATGTCCAGCTTTATTTTTTTTTAATAACAGGTTTAAAGAAACATCAGCCACTTTACCAACTGACTCAGCCTCTCAATCCTGTGTCTAGATGTTCTGTTTTTAAGATTAGTAAATCTGTGCCTAGTAATCTATGTGGAATAATTTACATAGATCCCCACTGTTCAATAATCATGAATGGTAATAATAATCTTGTATTGATTTAGATCATAGGCAATATACCATACTGTATAATTTCTTTCTTTCTTTTTTTTTTTTTTTTTTTTTTTGGTTTTTCGAGACAGGGTTTCTCTGTGTAGCCCTGGCTGTCCTGGCACTCACTTTGTAGACCAGGCTGGCCTCGAACTCAGAAATCCGCCTGCCTCTGCCTCCCGAGTGCTGGGACTAAAGGCATGCGCCACCACGCCCGGCTTATAATTTCTTTATAACCTTTAATTTTTTTTAATACCCACTGAATTCTCTCAGTGGGGTCAGTAGGTCAGACATGGTGACTTTGAAGGGAAATCTGCCAGTATTTTTCTACTGGGAAGTGTTGACAAATGGCAAAGGCTCTAGGTGAACGGAGACAGGAATATTGTGACTTGCATACCCATGTCAACTTTTGTTTGAAATTAAGTTTGTGGTGCTCTAATGAGTTTTCAAATTAACTTAATGCTTAATATAGCTTGAACATACTTTTCTCCTAAATAGCTCTATTACATTTAAGGACACATACATTAAATAATAGAATAAACAGAAAGAGTAAGGAGCTGGATAGATAGATGGCTCAGTACTACAACTTGAGGTTGGATCTTCAGCACCCATGTAAGAGAAAGTGTTTTTCCTTTGTTTCTTTTGTTGTTGTTTTGGTTTGGTTTTCTTTTCTTTTCTTTTGATTTTTACTGCACATTTGTGAAGATAAAGCAGGGATATCAAGAGTGCGATAACCAGCCAGTCTAGATGAAATGGCTAGTTTCAGGCTCTAGAGATGTTGGCTCAAAATTACAAAGGATGGCAGGCAACAGGGGAAGCAACTGTTGCTAACCTTTGAGTCCACATCTACACTCAAAGGCAAGAGCACCTACATACCACAGACATACAGGAACAATGTATGTCTGTGTGATTGTATGTGTGTGTGTGTGTGTGTCTGTGTGTGATCACGCATATGTGTGTGTCTCTGTGTGTCTTTGTGTCTGTGTATATGTAAAATCTAGCAAAATATAAAAGAGTATACATTTTGAATCTTTTTTCTTACTATAATGCTTTATCATGTTTCTAACATGATGCTTAAAATGTAACATGTTTGGACTATAGTTGTCTAATAGCAAATTACCTCAAGTCATGCTTTCTGTAAAAATTACTTTATTACAATCAATTTTTAAAATAAATTGTTCTTTGACAATGTTATTAAAGTATAATGTGTTTTATGAATACTGTACCCACCCACCATCACCAACCCTCCTTGTAACCCTGTTGACACCTCTCTTCCCTAAAATTCTGCTTCAAACATTTCAAGGTTTTTTAGATCCATTGAGATTAAGCAAAATTCTCTGTGTATCTATGGGTGTTGAACCATCTATTGGAGTCTTGGGGTGCACAAATGGAGACAATAACTGGCTTTCAGCTGGAACTCATCAGCAATGAATACTTAGGAGATCAGTATAAGGCTACCCTATTCATAATTGAATACACACAATCCCTGACCCTCTGTACTTCTCATTCATCTCCTCTCTTATCTGCATTGGTCCTCTTTTATTCCTACCCTTCCTCTCTCCCTCCCAGATTCCTCTCTCCCTCTACCTTCCCAGATTATTTTCTTCCCCTTTCTGAGTAAGACTGTATCATCCACACTTTGGTATGGTCTTTCTTGCTCTTGAGCTTCATATGGTCTGTGAGTTGTATTATGGGGATTCTGAGCTTTTTTGCCTAATATCTACTTATCAGTGAGTACATATCATGTGTGTTCTTTTGTGACTGGGTTACCTCACTCAAAATGATATTTTGTAGTTCCATCCATTTCTCTGTGAATTTCATGAATTCATGGTTTTTAATAACTGAATAGTACTCCATTGTGTAAATGTACCACATTCCCTATATCGTTTCCTCTGTTGAGAGACATCTGTGTTGTTTCCAGCTTTTGGGTATTATAAATATGGATACTATGAAAGTAGTGGAGCATGTGTGCTTGTTATATGTTGGAGCATCTTCTGGATATATACCCAGGAGTAGTATAGCTGGTCCTGAGGTAGTACTATGTTCAATTTTCTGAGGAGCCACCAGACTGATTTCTAGAGTGGTTATACCTGCTTGCAATCCCCTCAGCAATGAAGGAATGTTCCTCTTTCTCCACATCCTAGCCAACATCTGCTGTCACCTGAATTTTTGGTCTTAGCCATTCTGACTGGTGTGATGTGGAAGCTCAGGGTTGTTTTGATTTGCATTTTCCTGATGACTGAGAATATTGAACATTTCTTTAAGTGTTTCTCAACAATTCAAGATTCCTCAGTTGATAATACTTTGTTTAGATTTGTATCCCATTTTTAATAGGGTTATTTGGTTCTCTGCAGTCTAACCTTTTGATTTCTTTGTATATATTGGATATTAGCCCTCTAGTGGATGTAGGGTTGGTAAAGATCTCTTCCCAATCAGTAGGTAGCCATTTTGTCCTATTGACAGTGTCTTTTGCATTACAAAATTGTGTTGTAGTGAGGGAGGTGAAACTGGGGATATCCATTAGAAAGTCCCAAATGTCATGGACCCAAGAGGTTCCCAGGACCTAAAAGAGAGGACATTAGCTGAAATACCCAACAAAGGAGAAATAGAACCTGTAGAGACCATATCCAGTGGGTAGGCACAGCCCCAAGTTAAGCGAATGGTCCACCCTCTCACTTCAAAAATAATGATTCAGAATTTCTTCTAACAAAAAGAAATGCAGAGACAAAGAGTGGAGCAGAATCTGAAGGAAAGGCCACCAGAGATTATCCCACTTAGGGATTCATCCCATCTGCAGACACTAAAACCAGACACTATTGCTGATGCCAAGAAGTACTTGCTGACAGCAGCCTGGTATAGCTGTCTCCTGAGAAGCTCTGCCACAGCCTGACCAATACAGATGTGGATGCTCACAGCCACACATCAGATTGAGTGTGGGAACCCCAATGGAATAGTTAAAGCAAGGACAGAAGGAGATAAAGGAGTTGTAAACCCCTCCATAGGAAGAAAAACATCAACAAAGCAGACCTCCAAAAGCTCCCAGGGACTAAACCACCAACCCAAGAGTATACATGGGATGGGGAGGATGAATGGCTGCAGCTGGCTATTTAGCAGAAGATTTCCTTATCTGGAATCACTGGGAGGGGAGCCCCTTGGTCTTGTGGAGGCCAGATGACCCATGTAGGGGAATGCTAGGGTTGTGAGCTGCCCAGTGTGGGTGCTAGGAATCTAACCCTAGTTCTCTGCAAAAAGTAAAGGCTCTTAACTCTTGAATCACTTCCCCAGCTCACATAGATGTTTATCTTCCTAGTAGATAGACAATTATAATGAGTTTCAAAATAAATGGAAACATTTAAAGTCAGTACAGGATATAATATCCAATATGGAAGGCTTAACCAAAAGAACTTAGAAAAGTCACTATGGCACATGAAAATTGTAAATCAACCTCACAACTAAATGAACTTAACTTACTGTTACAATGAAATAATATTCTGTCAATCATATGGATAATCATGGGAATAATTGTTAATACAATGACACCTATATGGCATTTTGAGACTACACACTGAATTTCTAGTTTACCCTTCTTCTCACTTGCCAAACACACTGCTGTGAATTGGCCCTACAAATATATTTTTTTTCTAAAATGATATCCAAGGTTTTTTGTGTGTTAAAAATATGTGTAAATAAATAAAGAAATAGAAATATTTCTGTTTTCTGTCCCTTATAAGAAAATAAATAATTGGAACCATCAGGGCACTAATAAAAATAGACTTAGGCTGGGGCTGTAATAATGCTAAAACATTTGCCTAGCATACCCAAGGCCATAGGGTTAATCCTATGTACTGCCAACATAAACAGATTTACAACATGTATGCTGTAAATGACACACATTGAAACAATCATTCAAATTAAAAGAATAATCTGAGGATACTCCAAAAGTTTGAAAAATGCTGGCTATAAGTGATTTGAATGGATTGAGTCTGGAAATGATAGGTGAGATTTTGCTCAGTCTCCCCTAACTCATTGCTTTCTTTTGATTTTCCCCAGTTGAGGGGTTGCAATGTTAGATAACTCAAAAGAGTCAATTCTAATGTCATTTCTGCTGCTCTGATAAAAGACACTCTAACCAAAACCAACTTGGGGGAGGAAAGGTTTTATTCCATCATATTCTTCCAGGTCACAGTCTATCACTGAAAGAAGCCAGGATAGAAATTCAAAGCAGGAACTCAAAGCAGCTTTGTTTGTTATTATATGCAGCATTGTATCTGACAGAACTCACTCACAGCCAAGAAAATACAGCAGAAAACATGAAAGAAGAATGATGTTGCTAGCTCACACAGGCTTACATGTAACTTGCTTCCTTATACAGTGAATAACCACTTTCCTAGAAATGGTGCCACTCACAGTGGGCTGGGCCCTTCTGTATCACTTAATAGACAAGACAATTTACTTTAGGCATGTCTGCAGGCTAATATAATCTAGGGAATTCCTCAGTCAAGATTTTCCTCTCAGAAAGCTCTAAGCTGGCTAAAGTTGCTTAAGCTAATTTGGGAAGAGTCAACATCATCAACAACAACAACTACTACTACTACTAAAGCTAAATGATGGGTGATGGTGATGATGCAGATGATACCCAGCACTCAAGATGGCAACATCTAAGTGATTTTAAGAGTGGAAATATGGATGTACTGACTATACAGAAAACATCAATATTGAGTTATAGAGATGAAAAACTAAACTTCCATTTTATTAAAGTATAATATAGGATAGAAAATAGACTGAAAATCTAAAGATAGAAATCACAAAGAAAAAGGAGCTGAAACTTCAAAACTTGTGAAAAATATTTCATCTTTAAAGAATATATTTATTATCTTATTCAAGAGTTTCAATAAATTGAGAATTGAGCAAAATCAAAGAAATCCTAAAGTAGATTCATGAGAGTCAAATAGAAAGAATTGAACAAAAAGAAATCATGAAAATAGAAAGAGAAACTAATTCCATATCTATGGGATCCCTGTAAGAATAACAGCTGACTAATTACACAAGAAGCCATCTAGGCTCAGAGGGAATTGACATAACATTTCCGAAGTAGCAAATAAAAAATACTATTAACAAAGAGCTCCATATTGAGAAAAGCAGAATGCAAAATAAGGAACCAAGGTGCTTTCTACATAAACAGAGGATCAGAGTGGCCATGACCATTGGACCTAACCTAGAAAAGATTCCAGGATGAAATGGGAGGGGATGCAGGACAGAAGTTCAACTACAGGAAGTTGCAAAATAAATTACAAAAGGAGATAGATAGGTTTATGAAAAGCAGAAGTCACTTTTTAATGATGCCCTTCAACTGATTATAGAAGATAATTGAGTAATTACTTAATATAAAATAGCATTGTTTGTGTGTGATATGGCATACATATATAATCTAGTGGGAAGCCACCATCCAGTGTTAATGGATCTATTGGGAGAATGGCAGGATACATTTTGTGTACTACTGAAGTAGGTATTTAAGTTGATTTAACTTAATCTAACTTAACCTATTGCTAGTGGGCCACTGTAATGTTTCAACAGAAAAGGGTGTTAGTGCTAACTACTTTGGTTTGATATGTAGGACTTTCAGAATGGAAGGAAAGTACTAAGACCCAGTTGTCATCTTCTGACTAATATGTGTCATGCGCATGCAAGCATGTACATATAACACACAAACAACACACACATTAACACATTGGACACATGCACACATACAAATAATTAAATGTAAAATAAGAATGTTGTTTGTGGAGACATGTTATATTTTCTATTTTCCCAACACTTGGGAGGCTGAGGCAGGATATTTGGCATGAATTTGAGAGATATATAGTGAATTCTTCAGTAGCTTGTGATACTGAATGTGATCATCTGCCTCCTCTTGAAGTTAATTACTAGTATCAACCATTCCAAAAGTAATGACCAAATTGAATCCCAAAGAAAAATAACTAAAAGGGAGATAGAAAATACCATTTTGGAAGAGAAAACACAAGAACAAAATAAAATAATATACGTGACACAAGACAGAAAACAAATCTCAATCATATAAGATGTTCTTCACTAAATACCTTTACAAAAAATACTTAAATCAGTCTTAATAAATATGTAATTATTGTTTTAACAACATGCAAACTTTTTCTTCTGGCAATAGCAGAATTATATTAGAAAATTTAAAATACAGTGGAGGCACATGCCTTTAATCCAAAAACTTTGCAACAGAAGCCGGTATATGTCTGAGTTTGAGGCCAGCTTGATGTACAGAATGAGTTCCAGGACAGTCAGGGATACACAGAGAAACCGTATCTCAGAAAGAAGGAAAGAAAGAAAGAAAGAAAGAAAGAAAGAAAGAAAGAAAGAAAGAAAGAAAGAAAGAAAGAAAGAAAGAAAGAAGAAAGAGGGAGGGAGGAAGGAAGGAAAGAGAGAGAGGGAGAGAGAAAGAAAGGAAAGAAAGGAAAGAAAGGAAAGAAAGGAAGAAAGAAAGAAAGAAAGAAAGAAAGAAAGAAAGAAAGAAAGAAAGAAAGAAAGGGAGGAAGGAAATGGGAAAGAGAAGGGTATTTGTCAATTACACAGTGATGTGGATATTAGCATTCACCAATATAGCCACTGTGTGAAGGAAAACATCACAAAGAAGTTTAACATGTTTGTGATGTTTGTGTTTCTAGACATGGGTTCCTCCCATCTTTGTTTGAAATACTCTTTCTGCTGCTCATCAAAGCCCAGGGAACACTGCAGATATGAAGGTAGAAAATATAAGAAAGAGCCAAAGGATGAGGAGGAGTGCTGTGAATGTGTCTTCAGGATATCACATGGCTGCTGCCCTCCTAGATGCACAGTAGCTGTGGTTACCTTCACAAGATCATGGGTGCTCTCTACAACCTCCCCATATTAAGAAGAAATTGTAAATGGATAGCTATAAGAGAAGAGAGAAGCACTCTTGTTCAAAATGTCTGGTTTCTGGCAGGTTTTCTATGACCTAGTGGATGGCATTACATCCATAAACATATGGGTTGTCTTAATTGGTCTTAGTGGGTTATAGAAAGCAACATGAATTTGGAAGGGGGCATGTTAGTTGAAGATGTTCAGGTTGGGTGGTGGCAAGTGGATATGATCATTTTTCATTATACACACATGTGAAGTTGTAAATAATAAAGACAAAGTATAATTTAAAAGAGAAAAGATATACTGAGAAGAATAAAAATGAGAAACAAAGCACTAAAATTAACAAGGTATAGCTAAAGAAAGATGGAATTGGGAAAAATATCTGACTGTAAATTTATATATATATATACATATATACATATATATATATATATATATATATATATAGAGAGAGAGAGAGAGAGAGAGAGAAAGACATATAAGGATATAGATTCAAGATATAAATTCATATATTTCTGATAGCTCATATATTATAAGAGTGTAAAGGCTAATCACTGTCAAAGAATAATCTTTTCAAATAATCCTGTGTGGCTCAATAATGCACAATGATTTTATTTCCCATTCCTCACATAGAAGGGTAAACTCAAAATGACTCAAGGAATATAAGACTAAAATGATAGTGATCATAACAGAAACACACAAGTTAATCTAAGTTAACAATAAAGTAATTATGAAAAATAAATATACTTTAACTCACAGTTGGTTATTTTTGGATAGTATCTCATTTAGCTCAGAATTGCCTTAGACCCACTATGTAGTTAAGGATTGACCTTGAACTTCTGATTCTCTTGGCTTCTCCTGAGTGCCGAGATTACACCTCATCTGGCTTATGTGACACTGGGGCTTAAAACCAGGGCCTCATTCATATTACTAAAGCAGTCTACAAACTAGTCTACACCCTTATTTCCCCCAAGCAAAAATCTTTCCATGGATCAATATAACATCCACAAAAGGAAACAAATAGCAAAATCTTTAGCAAATGTACAGAAATAGAAACTAGAGAGATATCTCAATGATTGAGAGCACTGGCTGCTCTTCCCGAGGGACCACAATTTGATTTCCTGCAATGACAACCCTGTGTAACTCCTGTTTGAGATGGCCTGCTGTTCTACTTATCTGACCTCTGTGAACATTGCACACATGTGGTGCATAGACATATATTCAAGAAAAGAACACACATAACTCTTAAATTAAACTATAGACCTTATTGAGTAAGAAATCTTCATATTTGATACATAAAGAATTCACACAGTTTAACAATGAAAGTTCAAATAAACTAATTGAAAATAGTCAAATAATTAAAACAGAGAGATCTGCTATGAAGATGTGGATGAGGCTAAAATAACATTTAAGATCTTCCAGGTTTTTAAAATAAATTATGGAAGTACAATTTGACGTCTTTTCATTTACCAATACTCATGGAAATAAAATTAAAAAAACTAAGTGGAAATTTCTAGTAATGTGAAATTACTCAATTTAAAAACTTGTGTCATTCTATATAGCAGGAGAACATCTCACATCATGCTTCATCACACTGTGACACATGTCACTCATCCTCTTTTCAGTGAATCCAAGCTATGCATATACCCCATTCTTATTCAATGGATACCTTGGTTATAAGATAGAATACTCCAGTGTCTTCATGCTTGGCATTTAAGTTTAAATGAGAAATGCTCCTTCTGGACTCATGTATATGAACAGATGGTTTTCAGTAAATTGTGCTCTTTGGGAAGGTTACAGAAAGTGGAGTCTTGGGGGACATGGATGGCTGGTGGCAGATTTTAAGGTCATATAGAGAAGCCCCATGTTCTGTTCTACTTGTACTTCCAATATAAGGATAAAATGCAATCAGGGAACTTCTTGCTAACTTCGCCTTGATTTCCTGGAACCATGAGCTGAAATAAACCTTTTCCTCCTTAAGTAGCTTTAGTCAAGGTATTTTATAACAATAGCAGAGTAACTGATGACCCTGGGTTCAAGTAACCCTTATTTTACCTAATATAGTACTCAATGCTCAGCAGCTGTGGAGCTGGCTACACTTCTGAGTATGCCCAAAAGTAGCTATAAAAAAAAATGCTACCTTCAGACAAACCAAACAGGGGAATGTTCAGTTCAGTAA
The DNA here is from genome assembly GCF_978045245.1 of Mus caroli. Lineage (NCBI taxonomy): Eukaryota > Metazoa > Chordata > Mammalia > Rodentia > Muridae > Mus > Mus caroli. The sequence goes on from NW_028227256.1 coordinate 120,260,148, forward strand.
AGAAAAGACTCACGTGTTGATGTTGCTGAGAGATAAAGGAAGGAGTAACTTTCTCCCCATGAAGCCATGATGCAGAAAAGTGGACTAATGTGCTGCTATATCCTATAGTACACAAGCCTAGAATAAGAGTAAGCCGAATGCATGACGTTGTGAGCAGGAAGTGTGAATTGAAAGTACATTCACTTGCTTCAAAGTAGAGTCTGCTCTGTAGTCCAGACTGCCCAGAACCCACTAAGCAGTCCAGGGTAAGTGGTGAGAGACAGGCATGAGCATGGACACATAGTTAAACCTCAAATTTAAACTAGCTCAATTTCTTCCAGATCTACACAGGGAAATGGGAAAAATGGAGTGAAGATGCACAGTAATAGATACTACAGAGTGGTGGTGGAGGGACAGTGTGTATGTGTGTCTGTTTTTGTGTGTGTGTGTCTGTCTGTCTGTATTTGTCTGTCTGTGTAGGTGTCTGTGTGTTTGTCTGTCTGCTGTTTCACAGAAAAACCGAGAAAGAGACACAGAAACACAGACATACAGAGACACAGACACACAGAGACACAGACACACAGAGAGATCATATACAAAAACCAAAATTTTTTGAAAAGAAAGAATCATGGCATGGGTGTTAGAGACTGAGACATTTAGAATATGGCAAAATTGGAATTTTGGTCAAATGATGGCAACCGAGGTCAATAAAACCATACTTTTCTCTTTCTCTATTAAATGTATATGTGCATTTGTGTGTATGTGGTCATATTTTCTTATTTAGATGGCAGTAAAACACGGAATTCAATTACTAGATATCTGCAAGTGCATATCTATCTATCTATCTATCTATCTATCTATCTATCTATCTACCTTTCCATTGTCTCTCATCTATTGATCCTCTAGATAGCTATTATGGATCCACCAAACCTATGTGAATATTCATTATATTCATTATATATATATAATTTTTAAATATACATATATATTATTTTATATGTGTAAATATATTTAATTTAAGAACTTTTCTAATTTTTTAAAAGAAATATGGCAATTTATTGGTTTTTGTCAAAAAACAAACAAACAAAAAGAACCAAACAGAACGCAATAAAGAGTCATTTCCTTGGATGCTGGAGAGAGATGGCTCAGTACTAAGAGTACTGCTTCATCTTCCCGATAACCTAGGTTCAATTTCCAGTACCCTCATGGTGGTTAACAATCTTCCATTATTATTATTTCAGGGATTCTGGCATCTTCAGGTAATGCATAAGCAGAGTGCAAAGACATTCATGTGGGCTAAATACTCACACACATGAAATAAAATCTAAGGTTTAAAAAATTAAATCCTTATACTTTAAACTCTTCAAAGTGGAAATTTGCTATATAAAGTATATATGTATTTTATAAATTGTATCTTTTGTATTTTATAAATTATTAAAAATAATTTTGAAAGAGATATTGACGTATGTAAGAGGTAGCACTGGATCAGAAGTCAAAGCATTTTTTCCTTACTCTCAAGACTACTCTAGATGTCTCTTTTTCTCCTTGTCCTTTCTTTTCTTTTCTTTTCTTTTCTTTTCTTTTCTTTTCTTTTCTTTTCTTTTCTTTTACTATAAGATGATTTTTTCCTTGGTGGGTTTGTTCCTCCCTTTCAGGAGAGCTAGCTGTACATACTATGCAATGCTATCCCTTTCTGCTACTTTTCAATAGCTTCCTGATTAATGTGAACAGGTAATTTCCTACCTGTTAGGCAGCATGATGAAATTAGGCTAAAACCCTTGAGTAATTTTTCTCCAAATCATGACTCTTAATTTGGAGACTCTTCGATTCGTACCTGTCCTGTGAACCCTCAGTGGTGTCACTGGGCCCAGCAGCATGCTTCTCACATACCACAAGTCTACATTGAGTGTCCATGTGACTGTCAACATCCTCTCTTGCTGGCTTTCAGTTCCCTCAGGCAAAAATCCTGCCTGCTGAGGAAAGAACTCAGCATCCTTGTTCCTTCTCTGAAAGAGTTGCTCTGTAAATTAATCGTGATGAAACGCTTCCAATCTGTAGTCAGTACTTCCCTCTATATTTCCATCTTTTTGTTTGTCTTTTCTGGTCAGCTTGAAACCTGGCTTTCCCTGGTAACTTGCATTCTAGAAATAATCCTCCCCCAACTCTTTTTTTCAATTCATCATTCCATTTGTTTACATCTCAAATGATATCCCACATCTCAGCTACCCTTCCACAATGCCCCCATCCCACATCCACCCTCTCCTTCCTCCCATTTGCCTATATGAGAGTGCTCTCCTACCCCACCCCACCGCTCCAGGATCCCCTAAGCTGGGGCATCAAACCTCCACAGGACCAAGGGCCTTCTCTCCCATTGCTGTCAGGCAAGGCCATCCTCAGCTAAAAAATGTTTCTGGAGTCCTAGATCTCTCCCTGTACACTACTTGGTTGATGGTCTAGTTTCTGGGAGTACTGGGTGGTCCTGCCAGGGGATCTTGTTCTTCCTATGGGGTTGCAATCCCCCTCTGCTCCTCCAGTCCTTCTGCCAGCTCCCCCACGGGGTCTCTCAGCTCACTGTGATTCTTGGCTCCAAGCATCCATATCTGCACTGGTCATTTGCTGGCCAGACCTCCCACGGAGCAGCCACACTAGGTTCCTGTCAGCAAGGGCCTCTTGACCACAGCAACAATGTAGGGTTAGTGTGTCTCTTTTTCTAAGCTTCAATTTTTTTGGCAAACAGCAGTGGGATCTGAGAGTGTTTGTGACAGTGTGATGGACTGCTATTATCAATCTATGCTTGACAAAACCCAGAACATCCTTGAACTCATATGTCTCCCAAGTAGATTCAATATTAATTTACTGTGCTTCCACTGTGCTATCAAAATGTCTGTCTTCTATCGCACATTCACTTGGAGACTTCAGACCCCACCCTACCACTACCCACACCCCACCAGGGTTATGCATCTCGAACTGCAGAAGCTGAACATTACCAAAGGCTAAAGGGGAAGAAGAGGTTGCATCACCAGCTGCAGAATCCTCAATTGTCTCCTGAAAATGTATTTTGCTTGCTTAAATCACCATAAATGAATAAGAAATTGGATGTGTGGCTGCATATTTAAATTAAGCTTTTAATTTTATTGTATTAAAATTATTATTTTTTATTTCTGAAATAGGATCTCACTCTGTATCTCCAATTAATCTTGCCCTTATTTTAATCTTCCTGTCTTAGGGTCTTGAGTCCTGGTCTACAGGTGCAAGTGATCATGTTCATATATTATTATTACTTAGTAGAGGGATCACAAATGTATATTATATGCATAACTACTTACAGGGTACAATGTCATGTTTTTTTATACATGGACATTGAGCAATGACTAAATTAAGAAGTTTAACATAATTTTTACCAACCTTATTTGTTAGTTTTAGTGGTAAGGCACTTGAAATGTATTCTCCATGATTCTAGAATTTACATTATCATTAACTGTGGCCACCCAACTATGCAATAGAACTAAAAACTTGCTTCCCTGTCTAAAACTTTCTCTGATGAACACTCTTTAAAAGTTTTAATTAGCTCTCCATGACTGGGAGTTAGCCATATGTGAAATTATTCAGAAGTGAAATGCAAGTCTGAACCAGTCATCAGATGGTCAGAGGTGTTTATAAAACTCCAACATCAACTGCTCCAAATAGACTGACTGGTTGTGGCTATATCACAGAATACAGGTCTCTCAGGAGGCCAAAGTGCAAAGCAGTGGCAGATTCTGCCTCATGTTATCTTCCAGCTCTTAGCTGATATATCTTTAGCCTTAAACAGACCAAAGGAAGACCTATACAACAGCAAGTGCTGGAAGTGGGAGCTGACTCATCTTACCAGTCTTTGACAATAATCCTGTTTTGTCCCTATGAGTGATACCTTAGGATAATTTAGCCTCTAGATTATTCTTAATTATAATTGAGGGTGGACGTTTTGGAGCTACTTTAACCCCAGTCTCTTCTCAGAGAAACCTCTACGGATAATGCACAACCGACTGCAACACAGTCCATAAAACGCATGGCGACCACTGTAGTATCTTCTCACATTGTAAAATTAAAATTTAAAATTACTATGTGCCCTAGTAAATGTGTAAAAAGAGGAACAGAATTTCCACTACCAATTATCCTGCTTTGATGTTTGTAATTTTGAATACTGTACCATAATTCATTTTGTTTTCATGTTGGCACAGCAAGGAAAACGAGAAAGAAAATCATAACCACTATGAAAGTTGACAAGCCAAGAGTCTTAATGTAGACTGATGCTGTTTATACACAGAACAAAGACATACCCTCACGGCATTTAGTCCATGTTACTATTTCTGTAGTAGTCAATAGACAGTTGGACCAAATCTGTCTAGCAACAATTATCCTTGGAATACATTCTTTTTCATCATAGAAAATTATTTCTGTTTCAGACTAATTTTAGAGGGTTTATTTAAACATGCATTTTGATTTTTTAATTATGTTAATTATGTGTGTGTGCATGTGAGTATTTACACATAAGCACTGGTGTTAACAGAGGCCAGGGGTGTTGGAAACTCCGCAGGTAAAGTTGCAGAGAGTTTTGAGCTACTGGGTAAGGGTTCTGGGAACTAAACTGGGTCCTCTGGAAGAGAAGCAAATGCTGTAACCTACTGAACCTTCTCTCTGGCCCCTTTAACATATATTTTGAGAGGTTGAAGCGTATATATTCTTATCTCTTGCTTATTAATGTTTCTATTAGTACCTAATTTTTCTTTATTAAAATAGGTCTTAATATTTAGCTACATGAAACTTGGATATATAGTCTCACCTCCCTCCCCTTTTTTTAATTTTGAAAAGTGAATTGGCAGAATACTGTATGACTGTTATTCAAGATGACTGCCAATCCTCACACTATCAATAATAAGAGGATCACAGCTGACACATAGAGGATGCTTGCAATGTTGCTCTGCTCCCTCTTCTATCTGAATTAGTTCTGGATCTAGAAATAATATTTCAAATGCTTAGACTTGTTAGCAACAGCTTTGGAGCTAAATCAATTCTTTTACATTCTCATATTTAAATAGTGGTAAGCTTTTTATGGGTCCCCAACCTTAGAATTTCATTCACCTACTTCAAATCACAAAGTATACAGTAGGGCATATTTTCATGGAAAAAAATGTTTCATGACAATCATATTTTTGACAGCTATGTCAATATTATTCATATTTAGAGTCTTTAACCCATGATTACACAACTTAAAACAACCAGTTAATATATTTAAAATATGCTTGAAATGAATGAAAAAATGGCATCAAATGATCTTAAGAAAGAAATGAGGAGCTAAGGACATGACAGTGGTGACATGGGCTTGCTTTTCTTATGGAGGACTTAAGTTTAGTTCCTAGCAGCCACATCAGGCAGCTCACTGTAGATCTGGGATCCAATACACTCTTCTGACTTCCATGGACAGTGAAAACTCATGGCATACACACAGACACAAGAATAAAAATAAAATAAATCTTTTAACAAACATGTAAATTGACATTTTTGACATACCATGTTTTCAAAGAATTAGAGTATTGTGCTATATACTTGACAATTTTTATCAATAAAGTTTATCAATTGATTTTCTATGAATTTACCAAGAGACTTGTAGTTACAATTATTATCATGATTGATTATAGCTATAAGTAAAATATTCTCATATTTTAAATCTGATAAATTATTTTTAATACCATGACTTAGTAGAGTTGCTAAATCAAAACTAATTTGAACTTTAAAACCCAATTGTCCTTAATAATACTAGAGTGGGAAGGATATAGATTTCTTTTGAAATCATATCCTTATAATTTACATTTTTAATCTCAAATTTTGGGTAACTGGGTGAACACAATCTTATCCCCTAACCTTTACTCTGAGACTTGTAACCTGCATAACTGCACTGCTTTGTAAATGAATTTAGGAGGCCAGTGCATCACATAAGAATATTAATTAGAAAATTTATTAAATGTGGCTCTGTTAAAAGTTATAGGTAACAGAGAAAAAACTACAAAAAGACATCAAAGAAATATTTAAAATATAAATACATAAGCCTAGATAGATTGCATTAATTAGCACATGAAGGCTATATTAGTGAGGTGAGACAGAAATTATATTTTAGCAACACAAGAATAGGAATGATGGATGATGGGATGGAATGAATTATTTTTCTTGCTACGTTAAGAAAACTGAAAAAAAAGATGGAATAAACTCAAAAGGAAAGAAAAACAATTTCTGATAAAAATAAATATAGCATTTATCTGAAGTAGCCTGTGACTGGAAGGAATCAGTCACAAAGTTATTCCCATACTGGGGCTCTAAACCTAATCTGAATGATTTGAGAGGGTGACAACAATTTGCTTACAAAGGTTACCTACAGGGAAAGGAAACAATGAAAATACATATGATCTTTTGCTTCCTAAAGGAATACTTTAGAAAACCAACCACATTGATTTCAGTTTGGACTTCATAATGAAACTCTTACTATGCCCAAACCTCTCTTCCTTTTTCCTGTCTTATCATCCTATGGAGGGCTTGTTTTCCACTATGAAGTGATCTCTCAGTGGTTCTTGTCCATCTCTCATGTATCTGAAGACCACAAAGTGTTCCTTCACCTAGAGAGGGAATACAAGAAGCTGTTCTATGTTGCTTCCTACAGTCCTTTATGAAAGTTGATACTATCTCCTCAAAGGAGGTTATTCCCTTAGAGAGTCTAAGTTAATTGCATAATAGCAATCAGTCTTACCTATTTTTCTCTCTTAAATATTATGAAGTATGACATCCACAACAATTATTTCTAGATAAGTATGGGTTGGTTTATTACCATTTAAACAAAAATGTCATTATTTTGTCTTAATTAATAAAACAATTTTATTATTTTTTATTACTATTGTGGATATGTTTTTGTGCATTCATTTGTGTGTACAGGTCAGAGGACAACCTGCAGGAATTAGTACTCTTCTTCAACCTGTGATTCCCAGAGGAGATGGAACTCAGGTCATTATGCTTTTGTCAGGTTGCCAAGCCACTCAATTATTTACACACACACACACACACACACACACACACACACACACACAAACAGACACACTCACTCACAAAACTTAATAATTATTGGTTAATTAGTGGCTTCCTTTCCATAGTTGCTCAACTTTTATATGTAGATATAGATGCAGATACAGCTATAGAGATAGATAGATAGATAGATAGATAGATAGATAGATAGATAGATAGGCAGTGTATAGGTGTTTTCTTTGTGTGCATCTATGTCCATTAAATGAATCTAGTACACATGATTAGGGGCAGAAAAGAGCATCAGATCCTCTGGAACTGGAGTTATGGACAGATGGGTGCCATGATGTGGATGATGGAAATCAAACCCAGTTCCTCTAGGATAACAACCAGTGCTCTTATCCACTGAGCTTCCTTTACTATATAGCCCATTACTACCCACAATGCACTGGTCCTTCCACATCAGCCAGCAATAAAATGTCACCAAGGTCAAGCTGGCAGTGCTAATTGTTCTCTTGAGGTACCTGCTTCCCTAGTGACTTGAAGATATGTTAAATTGATTAAACTAACACAGACACCAAAAATTATAAATATATTCATACCATGAAATGTGATTTAAGTATAAATAAGGAGAAAAATGTTCATTTCAGGATTCCAACAAAGCTTTAAGAGCTAACTCTAAAATTGTATCATAAAATACAGAGACAGAACATTACCAAACTCATACTACAAAGACAAAATTGTATAAAACCAGATAACATGCAACATAGAAATGCAGACCAATTTCCCAGATAAATGTAGGTAAATTTTTCTCAATAAAACACTTGCAAAAGAACACACAAGTGCATTACAAAAATCATACATTTCCTGGTTAGGTCAACTTTCATAGCCTAGAGATATCTAAAGGAAAAGCCTGGATTGAAGAATTACCTAGATCAAACTGGCATGTGGGCCAGGCTGTGGAAGACTGTCATGGTTGTTAATTGATATGTGGAGGGTCCCAGGCCACTCTAGGCAGCACCGCTCCATAGGCCAATGGTCATAGAGAATATATGTGAAAGCTAGCTGAACACAAGTCTGACTTCCAGCCAGCAGCGTTCTCTATTGTTCTTGCTTCACTTCTTTGGCTGTAAAGTGAATTCCTTAGTCAATGGCATATATAGTAGCAAACAGGCTTGCCCTCAGTTCTTGCTTGAGATCTTTCCTTAGCTTCCATCGTTAATGGACTGTGACCAAGAACATTAAGGAGAATAAATTCCTTCCTTCTTTAAGTTGCTTTTGGTAGGTCCTGTTTTTTGTTTGTTATGTTTTTGGGTTTTGTTGTTGTTGTTGTTGCTGTTGTTGTTGTTTTTCACAGCAACAGACAGAAAACCAGAACAATACACCATGACCACGTAACTTTTATTCTAAGGTTTTAAAATTAGTTCAGCATACACTAATGCATAGCTGAAATATAACACATAAGAAACAGAGTCACAGGATCATCTCCTGTAGATAAAGCTTTGAAAAAGTTAAACATTGCTTCATGATAACACATCCCTGAACAAATTATGACTAAAAGGGATGTCCTTCAATATAAAAAAACATGCAGTATATATCACTATCCCCAATCCTATGCCAAGTAGGGAAGCTGAAAGCATTTCCTTTAAAACCAGAAAGAAAATAAAGCTATCTACAGTCTCGCTTGATGTGATGCTCAAAAAGTCGACTAAAACAGAAACAGCATAGGAATAAAAGCGGAACTAATAAGAATGAAAGAAGTAAAAGCATCCTGTTTGCAAGCAACATAACCCTATACTTAAAGGGCCTTAATGACTAAGCCAGAAAATTCTTAGATCTGAAGAACACTTTTAACATGGAAGATTGCTCGTTTGGTGAAGTGTTTGCCAGACAAACATGAGAACATGATTTTATATTCCTAATATCCACCTGAAAAGCTGTATGTGGCAATGCAATGTAATCCCAAGCCTAGACAGAAACAGAATGATTCCTGGGGCTTGCTAGTAAGCCATGATAGCAAACTGGTGAACTCCAGGTCCAGTGAAGGGAACTCATCTCAAATATAAAGTTTAAAAACAATTGAGGATGAAGACATCTGGTGTCCACCTCTGGCCAACACACACATGCACACACATGCACCACACACACGCACATGCACAACAGAGAGAAAAGAGAGAGAGTCAGAGACAGAGAGAGAAAGGACAACAGACAGGCAGAAGCAGACAGACAGACAGAGACAGATGGTGCAATTGTTTTAACAGTGGGTTAAAAACACTAAAGATGGACAAATCTCCAGTGATCATTGATTGTCAGGATTAATACTAAAAAAAATGGATTTGTTACTGAAACCAATCTACAGATTCAATGCAATCAGCATAGAAAGCCCAAAGAATTCTTCAAAAACCTAGAAGAAAAAGTGAACCTAATGTTCACATGAACATAATGATCAGCAATATCCTGGAAATCTTAAACAGTAAGGAAAATGCTACAGGCTCTCAAATTATCATAGAGCTGTAACCAAACCACTGGCACTGACAGAAAAAAAAAGTATAGAGACCAAAGCTAAATGGAATGAAAAGCCCAGTGATAAGCCACAGAGCCATTGTCAGATATCCCCAACTAAGGTAGCAATAGCCAACTTTGGACAACAAAAGTCACCTCTACAACTGATGTTCTGGGGAAATTCGGCATTGCCATGGAACAAACTGAAACTACCTATTAATGGTGACAATGGAACCAGTTAGAAGAGTAATTTCTCAATATGGTATGATATCTGAGTCTGTTTTCTCCATTAAATGGGGTAAAGGTACTAGAGTAGAGTTACAGATACTAAGTACCACGAGAGTCATTGCTGATGAGCAGTGCAATACATCATGCAGGTAATTATTCATCACTTACAAAAGTTGAGTTGTCCAATAACAATGTGGAAGCATTTGATTCTGTATTCAGTTTCATGACGTGTCCATTGTTGGTTTTATATACCACGACTGTATCTGCAACAACAAAGGTAATCATAATTGAAAAGGGCATCAACAGAGTTTCATATTTGTAAGGTAAAAATACATTATAAGCACACATCGTCGTCAGCCTTCAATAACCCAAGCAGATTTCTGCACTTGGCTCATATTAATCTTCTGGAAATATCAGGAAATTTGCCTAACACATGCTTCATTGTGCATTGAACATAGGGTTAGTGAGAGGGCTCCTCATTTTCATGGCTTAACAAATGGAAATTAATTAAAATATAGGCAATGTGCCACCCATTTTGAAAAGAAAAAGAGACTGAAAGAACACCCTACAGCTTCCAAGGAAACCATTCTTCTTTTTTTTTCTACAATCTAATGTTTAAACTATAAGAGCTACCAATTTACTTTAACTTCACAAGACTACATTATCCCATAGAGAACTACCTTCCTGCAGACTTGGACCCCTTTCTAGCCCTATGTCAACTGTTTATTGGGTCAGAGATTCCCTTCTCTGGTGTTTGACGAGTTTTGGATGACCACAGACTAAAATCACCAAAGCTGTTATCATACTAACCAATCCACCTTGACAACTTTAGAAGATGATTTTTTAAAATTTATTTATTATGTATAGAGGTTTCTGTCTGCATGCATGCCTGTAGGCCAGAAGAGGTCACGAGACCTCATTACAGATGGTTGTGAGCCACCATGTGGTTGTTGGAAATTGAACTCAGGACCTCTGGAAAAGTAGGCAGTGCTCTTCATCACTGAGCCAGATGCTGGCGAGGATGTGGAGAAAGAGGAACACTCCTCCATTGCTCGTGGGACTGCAATTTGGTACAACCACTCTGGAAATCAGTCTGGCAGTTCCTCAGAAAATTGGACATAGTTCTACTGGAAGATCCAGCAATACCACTCCTGCACATATACCCAGAAGATGCTCAAACTTGTAATAAGGACACATGTTCCACTATGTTCATTGGAGCTTTATTTATAATTGCCAGAAGCTGGAAAGAACCCAGATTTCCCTCAACAGAGGAAAGCATACAGAAAATGTGGTACATTTACACAATGGAGTATTACTCAGTTATTAAAAACAATGAATTCATGAAATTCTTAAACAAATGGATGTATCTGGAGGATATCATCCTAAGTGAGGTAACCCAATCACAAAACCCAAACACACATGATATGCACTCACTGATAAGTGGATATTTGCCCTGAAGCTCAGAATACACAGGTACAATTTGCAAAACATATGAAACTCAAGAAGAAGGAAGACCAAAGTGTGGACACTTTGATCCTTTTTAGAAGGGGGAACAAAATACCCAAGGAAGGAGTTAAGAGACAAAGTTTGGAGCAGAGACTGAAGGCATGACCATCCAGAAATTGCCCCACCTGGGAATCCATCCCATAAATAACCACCAAACCCAGATACTATTGCAGATGCCAACAAGAGCTTGAGGACAGGAGACTGATATAGCTGTCTCCTGAGAGACTCTGCCGGTGCCTGACAAATAAAGAAGTGGATGCTCACAGCCATGTGGAGCACAGGGTCATCAATGAAGGAGCTAGAGAAAGTAACCAAGGAGCTGAAGGGGTTTGCATCCCCATAGGAGGAACAACAATATGAACTAACCAGTAACCCCAGAACTCCCTGGGACTAAATCACCAATCAAAGAAAACACACAGAGAGACTCATGGCTCTAGCTGCATATGTAGCTGAGGATGGCCTAGTTGGTCATCAATGGGAGGAGAGACCCTTGGTCCTGTGAAAGCTGTATGCCCCAGTATAGGGGAATGCCTGGGCCAGGAAGCAGGAGTGGGTGGGTTGGGGAGCAGGGGGAGGGAGAAGAGGAAAGGGGATTTTCTGAGAGGAAACTAGGAAAGGGGATAACATTTGAAATGTAAATAAAGAAAAAATCTAATAAAAAGATAGTCTTTACTTGAAATAACTTTTTATAGTTCAAAATGGCTAATTTTTACATATGTGTTGGTTAATTTTTGTAAACGTGATTCAAAACCAAATATAACCAGGAAGCTGTGATTTCTGTTATGGACTTGCTTCCCTCAGATTGGTTTGTGATGGGTTCAGGAATGGTACCAGCTACAGTCTGGGACCTCATTTACCCCTTCTACATCAACAATCAATCAAGATAACACTCTGCAGCTTTCCTTAAAGTCTGCAATTAGCTACCAATAAACTGGGTCTTGGCATTCATTTTGCCTATCAACATTATAATCCTGCAGCACAAATAGTATATTCACATTTAGACTAAGCACCTGGGGTACTTCCTATTTAGTCTCCTCTCTGCTTCCTTTCTCAAACTATAAAAAGCCAGTCAGGCTACCTGTGTTTCTTGTTTGGTCTTACTCATTGATGCAATCTCCAGGTTTTCTGATCTCAACAGCCATGAGCTTGACTAAAAAAACTTAGTCCCATCCCAGTCAGTATTTTTCTGCCTAACAGATCTCCTCTGGACTCCTTTATTTTTATGAGCAAACCACCATAGATTAGTAAGAAGAACTATTTTTCCTTCAATAAGCATGTCTCCACAGAGTTTTGCTGCACTGATAGCTATTACTATACCCTTGAATGCACATATTTTGCATCAGAGATAAAAACAGTTCTGTATCCTCAGAATGGTTCATCTCTCAGAAAGCCATCACACAGCATAATGCTGAACATGATGACGTCTATGGTTCCAGAGACAAAGCACATCTGAGAGGGTACCTACCTCTTCACTTCTTCACTTGATCTTAGCCAAAAGGCCAAGAGATAGTACTTCCCTTTTTTTTTTTTTTTTTTTGGTTTTTCGAGACTGGGTTTCTCTGTATAGCCCTGGCTGTCCTGGAACTCATTCTGTAGACCAGGCTGGCCTCGAACTCAGAAATCCACCTGCCTCTGCCTCCCAAGTGCTGAGATGGTACACTTCTTATGCACAGTCCTTGGTCAATTGATGATAGAATGAGAAAATGTAATTCATGCTACATGGACTCCCACAGACAAAATTCTAAAGTATATATATTTTATTGGGGACTGAGGTAGGAATATTAATCATTATTTCTCTTAGAACCAAAGTGAAATAAATTAAGCTTAAGAAGATAAGGACTACACTTAGCCCTTAGTGTAGCCCTGAGTGTTCCTTGCTCTGTCTTCATTATACCCTTATGGAATAGGTATATTTATTCTGTGCTGTTGCATAGTGAATCTAACTCTTTAATTATTTTAAAGTCAATTTTGTTGGATAATTGGACTTGAGAATTGTGAATACTATTAGCTTTTCATGACATGCCCCAAAATTTTTTCTCCTGGTCTTTATATTTTATCAGAAGAAAAACCTTTCCTTTTCAACCCACATGTAACTCTTTTGCTCAGTATGGTATAAAGATCTCATGGAATAATACAAAACCCTCTAATATCAGTCTATATTCGTTGTTTTTCAAGCCACTCTTTCTAATCTAGTTTTCCAGTTTCCACATTTATCCTGAGGTACCGCATGACTTACAATCACTCAGAGACCGACCTGATCCTTTCAGAGTTTCTTTTGCTAGATTAATAAGTAGCATTATAGCAAAGTGATGGTAATGTGCCTTATAACTAATTTGATATTGGGCAATGAACTATGGATGAAGTGTCTTAACACTGGAAAAAATAAACTAGATGTACTTCAAGTATCCTTAAAACACAGCTTTATACATGTCACTACAGTGCCCTGATTCAATAATATTCCCTTCTTTTCAGCTGCCTGAATTCTAAGAGCCAATTATCTGAAACACATGAGAGATGCCATGAATGATGAAGGCAGAAGAGCCATATTAAGGAGATTACCTATGCCCTTTGCTGCTCAGAGGATTCTATCAGGAGTCTGGAGGATTTGGAGTTTGCCCTACTGGGTTTGGTTCTTGCCTTTGTCTGAGTGTTCCTTGCTCTGTCTTCATTATACCCTTATGGAATAGGTATATTTATTCTGTGCTGTTGCATAGTGAATCTAACTCTTGATTTTATAACTCAGGGTTAAGGGATTATCTTAAGTCTCAGAAGAGAATTCTACTTTGAAGTTTATACAATGTTGGACTAATAAAGTTGATAGCAATTTTTAATGCATTTTGCATTATGGAATTGATTATGTATCTATGAAGACAAAATACAAAATATACTAGCTTAAAAAATTATATGTGGGAATGTCAAATAGACAGGGATGTAATTGTGATGATTTAAATGAGTCATAAACTTGAATCAATCTAAAATAACCTTAAAGACAAATCTCTGGCCGTATCTATTAGGGCTACTTTAGATTAGCTGAGCTGGACCGAATAAAAAAAGAGAAACTATTTAATATGAGCATTCACCTCTCCACATTTCCTGACTGTGGACACAACAGGACCAGTTGACTTACATCCCTGCCATCATATCTTCCTACAAGCATGATGGACTTGCACCCTTTATCTGTAAACCAAAATAAACCACTTTCTTCCTTAAGTTGCTTTTGACAGATAGTTGGTCACAGCAATGTAGAAAATAACTATATCTATCACCTGCTTCCAGATGCTTTCAATTTTTAAAATGTTCTCACAGACAGTATCAGGTAATAAATCCCAATCCATTAATGTGTTATCATGGTGGTTTTATGAGAAGCTGACATCTGAAAAAATCCAAACTTTATGTGGATTAGCATAAAATCATCTCATTAGTTGATGCTTTTTTATCATTTACTAAAAATGCAAGTTTGCATTTAGTTTGGGCAAGAGAATTTTCTTGCTTAATATTGAATTATAATATTAACTCTGTATAAACAATTCTTTAAAAACTGAAAAAAGTTATAAGAGCATGAATGGAAAATTGCAAGGTTTATTGAAGCATTGAATTCAAACATGATCTTAGGTTAAAATAATGTATTTTTATATCTATAAAAATGCTTTGTGTATCATTATATTGTTAAACAAAACACAGAACCAATATACTGGGAAATCAAAACTAAAAATTATAGAATGTAATAATAGAATGTTTTCACAGAAAAAGTCAAACTATTTCACAAAGATTTATTAAATATTGAGTTAAGATTTCATTTCTTAATTATGCAACTCAAGGATCAATCAAGAATCCAGAGCCATTCATGATTGGAACACAACAGGGAGCCCATCCAACTAGTGAAAAACACTCCTAACAGCACTGCTACATCTTCTCACTATTTCAGAAGACTCCCCTCCCTCTCCCATCCACAAGAAACAGCTCCATCTTTTTATCTACTTCAAATTTCATTAAGTCCACAATCTTCTTTTCTTGCAAACTTTATTTATTTATTTTTTATTGATTATTTTCTTTAAATACATTTCAAATGCTATCCGGAAATCTCCCTATACCCTCCCTCCGCCCTGCTCCCCTACCACCCTCTCTGGCTTCTTGGCCCTTGCATTCCCCTGTATTGGGGCATATAAAGTTTGCAATACCAAGGGGCCTCTCGTCCCAGTGAGGCTCAGCCATTAAAGGCTAGGCTCACAACCAAAAATATAAGAGTTCTTGCAAACATTTTTAGAAGAGGAAGTCTTGCATGTTTGTTTTGAAAAAATACTGTTTTCCCCTCTGCTAAATCAATGCTTTCTACTCTGGTTCTTAAATATAGTTGATTTCTGCAACCAGTCATACTTTCACAATGAATATATTTCCCTTAATTGGAAAATATAATAAATCTATTATTCTAAGTTTTCTGTAACTCAAACTTTTTTAGTTGCTCAATACTAGCTCACACAAACTTCTTTATGTAGCAGATTTCTATGTCACTGTGTCCATTGCCCAAGCTAGTTTTCAGACCTCCTGTAGTTTCCAGTTTCTGTTTTCCCTGATATTGGAAACTTCCAGCATCACTGTCAAGTTACAATTACCAGTTCCAACTTGTGCTACATCATCTTCAGTTGCCCCTAACTCAACTGTTCAGAGACAAAGATGGGCAGAAGGATTTCAGGCACTTGTCTCTGGCTTTGGAGCTTTTGCCCTGCTTGATCGAGTATTCTTTACTCAAGCAGGTCCCATCTTCCCACCTTCTAAGCTCAGCTCTTGCCTTTATTTTCCTACATACTCTTCTCTGAGTGATCATTGTACTGACACCATGCTGATTGACTCTGGAGGAGATTTACAAACAACTGTATATTAAACTCAATAGATTGGACACAAATGCTTTGAATCTGTTGCTACTTCAGCTCTATCCATGTCTCCAAATTTCATATACACATGTCGTATTCAGAATGTGAAATTTCCTGTACAGACTAGTGTGCTTGACCACATTGTCTCCAGTTAGTAGCACTGTTTGAAAAGTTTGCAGAATCTTTAGAACATGAGACCTTGCTGAATGAAGTGGGTGGAAATTGGCCCTTATAATTTTAGGTGCTCAGCTTACACTGTACTGGGTTACAAGTGTAATAGTTGAACTAAATCACTTCTTCCTTCTCCAACCAAAAGACATTTCTCTCCAAGCTTGGCAGCTTGAAGCAGGGGGATTGATGATGTAGCAAACTCTTTTCTTCTTGTTTTCTTTAATATCTTGTTTATTTTTGATATACCAAGAGTAGGTGTTTTGACCTTGAGTTTTAATGTTTTATCATATTTGATTGTAAGTTAGCAACTTCAACATGGTGCTTCTGTGAGGAAACAACAGAAAACCTCATCAATCATCTTATTTCTGCTTTCTAAGAAAAAATTATTTTTCCATTGTAGTTCTCAGGGTAGAAAAAATTTCAAGTCTGATTAGAACTTTGAGATCCTATAGAATTGGCATGTTGTAGATCCTGAGTCACCCTATCTTGCACTATCTTTAGTCTCCTTAATATCCACTCATTGTTCATTTCAATGTCTAACCTGTTAGGAAAACCTATGTTTTCCACTATCAGAGAAAGATTCCGAAGAAAACAGCAATAACAAAATAGCTTTGGAATGTGTAAACTTAAGCACACCACTAACATAAGCAATAAGGATATCACCAGCCAGTATCTTTATCCCCTAAGGTAAAATTTTCTATTTGGCTATCACCCACTGTCTTAGTCAACTTGAACTGTCAAGTTGACAGAACTTAGAAACACCTGAGAAAGGATTCTTAATTGAGGAATTGTCTAGATCAGATTGACTTGTAAAAATGTCTGGAGGAGGCTATCTTCATTGTTATTTAGCCTATTCTGCTATGGACGGTAATATCAAATAATTTTAATCACAAACATACTCATAGACCAGCCTTCAATTCCTAAGTTAAAGCTTCTCCTCTCAGATGAACCTAGGCTGATCAGGAGAGCATCCAACACCACCAAGGAGTAGTTGAGCTGCACTTGAAATATATCTGAACAATCTAAATGCTATGCTGATGAGGGGACAAGAGGGAATTACATATATATTTACATTTTTAATTCAAATCCCTGTTTTAAAAACAGATAACGCCAGGAACACAAATATATTTTACTAAAAGGTTGCCAAAAGAAGTTTCATCTTTGTTGAGAAGTCTTAATTATAAGTAGATAGTACTAATTCATGCAGAAGTGTCAATTA
Source organism: Mus caroli (assembly GCF_978045245.1). Taxonomy (NCBI): domain Eukaryota; kingdom Metazoa; phylum Chordata; class Mammalia; order Rodentia; family Muridae; genus Mus; species Mus caroli. Next base: position 120,277,665 of record NW_028227256.1, read on the forward strand.
TATGAATGGCCCTTCTCATGGTAAGGAACATCTGTTGCATAAGTAATGGGCCTGTTAGCAACTGCTCAGCTGGTGATGTCTACCTGATTTGGGATTAAATTGTGAATAGCAGCAATTTTCACACAATCATTTCATTATTTTTTGATTACTTGCCCAATTAAAACCAAAAACCAAACCAAACCAAACCAAACCAAACCAAACCAGAACAACAAAAACAGAAGAAGAAAATCTACTCCTCTAGAATTCTGAATGTATTCTCCTCACATTGAAAAGCTGTTTATTTAAACAGGAGCAGTAACTTAAGCACAGTTTATTTCTAGCTTTTTTGTTTGTTTGTTTGTTTGGTTTTGCAACACCTGTACCAAAGCTTTCTTAAAATCAAACTCATAAGCTCAAAGGGCTCTGCCTAAGTGCACAATCTGTTGTAATCTTCAAGCAAAAAGGAAGACTTCCACAGAGTCTTCCTCTGTCTTAGTTAATATCTTAGGTCAGATCAACATTGTAAGAAACAAAATCTGAAGTCTTTTTTTTTTTCCAAATAAAATTATCTTGAGTCAGTTTGACTCTCCCTTCTACCTGGGGGCTGATGGCCTAAAGACCTATGGATTGACTGTCTTCCAGGATCAGTTTTAGTGAGACAGAATAAATCATCTTTGTTAAGGGTGAACAAGGGTTATTTAGATCTTGGGGAGCAGAGAGGGATTCACATGGTGCATATACATTATTGACTAGGGTGCTCATGCTTTATTTACATGAAAAGGAATTCCAAGAACATGCCAAGAGATGTCTTGGGTTTACAGGTGGTAAAAACTGATTGGTCAAAACACAGTAATTAATTATCATATAGAGGTAAGGGATGAGCTAGACTTATATGTTGACTCATGCAGCACTTTCAGGAAGCTCTATACAGGGTCATCCTCCAGCAAAGGTCAGGTACCTGCGCTTAGAAACACTCTCCAGATAAGAACATGCAGAGAAGAAGAAAAACAGCCAAGAAATGGAGTCCTCCATTTTGCACCAAGCTCAGGGAGCTTTCTAGTCATAGTAGACACTGACATGGATAGGTTTACCAGAAAGTCAGTGCAGGTCTAATTACAGAAGAAAAGAAAACACTAGGCCCCTGCTGCTAGTGTGACTACCTACCACCTCCACTTGGTCAAGCTTACCCCACCAACTAAACTAGAAATTTAGAGTAGAACATTACTGGGAACCAAGCTTGCACAGGAGAATAGCCAGGTGACCATGTGTGTTATACAAAGTGATAGTTTTCAGACCAACAAGATATCTCAATGGGTAAAATTCAACTAAGCTTGATGACCTGAATTTAATCTCTGGAACACAGAGGATACATGGAGAGAACCAACTAACACAAGTTTTCCACTGATCTCTACAGGCATTGACTATAATCACACACACACACACACAGAGGCAGAGAGGGAGAGACAGACAGAGAGTGAGAGAGAGAAGGAGAGAGAGAGAGTAAGAGAGAGAAGGAGAGAGAGAGAGAGAGAGAGAGAGAGAGAGAGAGAAGGTGAAAAGAGGAAAGAAAAATAAAAACCAATCCTAATTCTTTATTTCACCTGAGTAGATGTCTCAGAAAATAGTTCTTTTGAAAGATACTTTGAGATTTATTTATTTTATATATAGGACCATTTGCCTACATGTCTGTATGTATACCATGTGCATGCCATGTGCTTGTGGAGTTCAGAAGAGATTTGCAGACTGGAGTTAGAACTTTTTGTGAGTTACACTATGGGTGCTGGGAACTAAATCTAGGGCTTCTTAAAAAAAAAGTAGTGAAGCCTTGCCAACCACTATGCTGTATCTGTAACATTGAAAAGAATTCTTCAGGCTGCTAATGGCCAGAGTTTAGGGCTGTAGTCCCTATTATTGTTGACATCCTGTTTAAAGTTGCAAGAAAGGTTCTTCACTTGAAAAACCTCATTTATGCACACATGTATTTTCTGTCAGGGTCTCTTCTCCATTTATAAGTAGGATGAAAGTTCAAACCCATGGTTTCCAATTGTTCACTTAAAAGCAATCAGCCCTCAATCCTAACCATCCCATTTCTCTCAAATCTTTTAATTTTGACATCATTAATAAAATTACTTCAAATTTCATGGTGGCATTTCCTTAATCATAAATTAGATAGTGCTTTGTTGAACTTAGAAATGAGAGACACAATGAGTTCTACAAATTTAATCGCAATCTGAGCCTTGGTTTTCATTAAAAATTCTATGCTCTATTGTTTAAATGTCTATTGGTAGACCTGGAACTGCCTCTAGCCCAGCTGTTTTGATGTCATCCTTGAATCCTTTGAAGTTTATTCATTGCAAAAAGACCCTATACCATCCTAGTCACAACAATGTTTACTTCAAAATCACCAGCCTTCTTCCATGATGCAGTATAATCAACTGGTCTACCAAGTGAACATAGTAAGATGAATGATTAGAGGCAAATAGGAGAACATCAGGTGTCCTGCTCTGTCACTGTCCATTTCTTTCCTTTGCTACAGAGTGCTTCACTTGAACCTCTGACAGTGGAATCCAGTAAGTCCCAGTGACACTCGTGATTTCATTTCACACCACACTCTGGGATTATGAACACATGCAGCCTGGTCCAACTTATTTCATGCTATGGATTCAAGTTCACACCTTCATGTAAACACAGCACTCGCTCTTGCCTAATATTCTACCTCTTTATTCCCTTAAGCACAGTCTGAACATTTATAGCATTAACACACCCAAAATGAAAAAGAAAAAATTAGATGGGACCTAGGATACTACTTTTATTAAAGAAATGCATAATCACTACAGCAAAAACTGTATAGTTCAAATATATCGAGGCAAAATAAAAGTTTTAATGTGTTTCCTTTAAAAATATGCATTTCTTATCACAAGGAATTTAAATGTCACACAATAATTTTGAAATTATGCATTTGGGGCTAGAGGAACAGCTCAGTGGTAAAGCATGTGTTTAGTATGTGAAAAGCCCGTGTTGATTCACACAAAGACATAACAGATTAAAAGAGAGACTAGGCATATGACTTTCCTTACAATTCTCCCATGTATGTGTTGAAAGTGTAACACTATGTACTCACATGAGCACAGTTTAAAGAAGAATAGGCAGAAATAGTGACCATGGAAGATGGCTTAGCTAAGAAACTACCCATCCCATGATCATTAGTACATCAATTTGATTCTCAGAAACCACATACCTAGATGTACCTTGCATCTGTAACTCAATGCTATAGAGGCTCAGGCAAGAGGATCCCTAAGGCTGACTGGTCAGGTAAACTAGTAAAGTCAGACAGCTGTAAACCCAGTGAGAGGTTTAGTATCCAAAACTATTGAAGACAACACCTGCCATCAAACTCTGGCCTCCACAGTCACACGGCCATAATCTGACAGGCATAAACACTTGTTCATACAACTTTCCATTGGCTATTTCTCATCTCTGACACTACCAAATCACATGGACCAGAATACTACTTAAAGAAAGATATATTGAAATATATTATTGAATATAGAAGAGGAAAATATGGTGATCTATGAAAGGCAAAGAAGAAAATACTGCCTCTAAAGTTGTGAACATAAGTATATAAAGTAGCTGTGAAGGCTCTGTTGTCTGACAAATTAATTCACACTTTTAAACAACAGATGCTGTGACTCTTCAAATGCATAATGGCATTCATTTATCAATTTCTGAGTATTTCAATTAAATCTCTAAAGAGCAAAATTGATCACTGCACCCCAACAAGTATGTAATTAAATCATAAGGTAAGACGTAATTGAACAGAAAATTGATTTAGTTGAATAAATTGGAGGAAATGCTGCATTGATTAAAAAAAAAACTTGGAAAGAAGTGACAACAAGAATGATTAAAATTCAAATTCTCAAAGATAATTGGACCATAAGATGAAGAGCAGAAATACTTTCTGAAAAAAATTTGTTATAAAACAGGTACCAATATTGGAAAATGGTAAATAGGGATTAGAGTGAAATATGGATCAGTGGTTAGATGCACTTGTTGCACAGGCAGGAGGACAGGCGTTTGGATCCTGAGACCCATGCATGTCTTTAACTCCAGGGAAGCAGGAACAGGATGTCTCTCTAGGGTTGCTGGCTGTACAAGTTTAGCATGAAAACACTCCTGGTTTCATGAGAGATCATGCTCCAAGCAGTGAGGTGAAGAATGACAGAGTGGAACAGATGATGTTCTCCTCTGGTCTCAAGTGCAGATGCATGAATGTGCGTGCATGGTACTCATGCACACAAACATGTCCATATGTCTCCCATGCACACGTCTACTCAACATCAAAATAATAATGAAACTATAGTTAGATGTAAGGCTAAGTTTGAATAACTGAGTCAGTAATTTTGGACAGTAATATATTTTTGGGGGAGGGACAAAAATTATTTCTTAAGCTCTCTTTTACTGCTTTAATTTTTGAATGCTATCAAAGTTCAGTTGATTAAGAGAAGAAAACAAATAAACCAAAAACCACAGTCCCTCGGTACATTTAGTTTTGCTCTTTCTTATGTCTGGGATGTAATATAACTGAGTACAAGCAGTCATGAGGAAAGGTTCTGCTTTGAAAAGGAAATTGGTCTGCTAGAAGGCATGGCTAAGGCAGTGTCCTTGTGTTCTATTTCTGGATAGGAAGTAAGGGGAAATTATATGAGTCTTCTGTAACTACCAGATATTCTGAGATGGAAAGGTTTAATCCCCTGAACAACTGTAGTATAGATCAATAAAATGTAGGTGTGTATAGCTTGAGGATGATGCCAAAATGAATCCATAGTACCATCTAACTAAAATCATTTTGTCGGTACTCAGCCTTTTGCTTGATTAGAAGATGTCCCCAGAACCTGGAGACACTGTAGCCTTTTATTTATTTTCACTTCTAAGCTATCTGATTTGGACAGGGGGCATATATGCATGTGTCCCATGCCTGTACATTTGTGAGTGAGTAGACACTGCTAGGCATGTGTGTGGAAGATTGAGTTCACCAATGCTGGGTATCTTCCTGAACTGCTGTGGTCTCATTTCATTACTGTTACTATTAAAAAAAAAAAAACCTTATATCTCAAAATAACAGAGAGAAGGAAACAGATTATTTGGTTCATAATTCCAACTGTGACAGACAATCCATCATTTCATGGAAACCAAGGTAATAAGTGTAACAACAGTCACACAGCATTCATTTGGGCCAAGGACTGAATAGGTGGTCAATGTGTGCCAATTTCTGAAAAAATATTTTCTGGATGAAAAATATCCAATCAAACAAACAAAGTTGGAATAGGAGCTAGACAGTATATCTCCAGCATGTGGTACAGTGTTATTGGTTTTACAAAGTTTGTGGATTGTAACTAAAGCAGTACTTCTATACACCGTAAGTTACCATTCTCTCACATGGGAAACTTTAGTATAATTGACTTATAAGTATGTGATTCTCTAGGTCAAGACCTCCCATGGAAAACAAGACCACAGAAGACCATAACAGTTTTAGAATTGTTTTGTGAAGTGCATCTGGGGCCCTGCCACCTGTCATCTACTTAAGTCATGTATCTCTTGGAGAAAAGGCTTTTGCATGAAATCTCAGGACTTTGTGTACAGACAGGAGATACATGCCAGGAGAAATACAGGCCTTTGCCAGGATGTGCAGTCAGGAACTCATTCTACCGAAGGGGAGAGATGTGAGCTAGCAGCAGATTAGTCTGAGTTTATCGAGAAGACAAATTTGTAAGCATTGGAAGGACTAAGGTTCTCCTGTGAATGTTCCAGTCTTTCATTGGGATAGACTTACGAGACTTGACAAGGTCCAACATATATTATGGGAGAGTTATGCAAATAAGGATAACCTTTAAGTCTTCTATTTACATTCCATCATTTCTTGTGAGAATGCAAAATTATATATTTTTAAGTATTAAAATTTCACAAATATTATTTATATTTTTATATACAATATATTTATTATTATTATTATTATTACATTTGTAGAGGAGAAACATAGTACACTGGTACTGTAAGTGTGCAAGACAAGAGAAAATTTGAGGGAGTTAGATCTTTCTTGCTATGAGGGTCTCTGAGCCTAGATGTGGGTAATCAGTCTTGGCAGCAAACACCTTTATACACTGAGCCACCTAGCCAGCCCCAAAATGCAGTAAGATATGGTTGTTTTCCTTAAACTTTTCCATCATCTTACATTTGATCATGATTAACTAAATTTTTCTTACCAAATTGTACAGGCAAGTTCATAGTTCACCCAGTCTATGAGTTGTGCATTCTCTCTAAACAGTGCAAAATGTATTACTGCATATCCTTATATAAACATATAATAGTGAAAGAAGCAGTATTGTTCTTCATGATTCGAATTGACCTATGATCCTTCTAAATGTCAACAATTAATTTTGGGGCTACATTTTTTTTTCTCATTTGAAAACTGAAAAAAAAATTACAAGTTCCAAATATCTTAAGGATCAAATGTTATCACAATGGACACAAAACCTGCATAATATTGCTTTCAATAACTACCCAGTATGTGGTTCTGGGATGAGAAAATTGGGCCTTTATGACTTAACCTAGACTTACCAAAACAATCTTCAAGGTATCTGACCCAATCAGGAAACTTTCCGGAGATTCTTTTGCCCCTTTAGTTCCTATTTCAGGAACAAGAGTTAAAACTCTTGGATTAGAATCCCAAATCAATAAGTCTTTGGAACACTGGAAATTCAGTGATGCTAACACTGTTTCCTTCTACCCATGCACCTGTGGCCTTTCTACAGAGCTTCAAGTATGTGTTCAGGTACATGCAACAAATGCATGTGGATGGTGGATGCCAAAGTTAAACCTCAAGTACCATTCTTTTTGTTGGCCACCATTTTTTGAGTCTGTCCTATATTTAGAACTCATCAGAAAGCTCCAAGGATCCATCTGCCTCCTTCTCCCCAGTTCTGAAATTGGAGATTTGCATCACCACACTGAGCTTTGTGTATATGGATTCTGCTGATCTGAAAGATCCTCAGTCATATACAGCAGATACAGCCAAATAAGCTGTCTCAAAAATTACCTTCTAGTGTTGATGAATTTCTTAAAACCTTCCTTCTCTCCATTCTCCACCAGCTTCCATGTGTCTGTATATATATATGTGTGTGTGTGTGTGTGTGTGTGTGTGTGTGTGTGTGTGTGTGTGCTTGGGCATACCAACATATGCATGTGGCATTCAGAAGACAACATTTGGGAATTGGTTCCCTCCTTTTAGAATGTGAATTCCAATGAATTCACTTAATCGGCCTTAACACGAACCCCTTTGCCCACAGAACCATCACACTAACCTGCTTTTAGCTTTTTAATACAACACTTTATGAAGCTAAAAACAAAACAAACAAAAAAAACACTGTTAAATCACACGGCATAAATGAGTGAATTATTCATTGTTATGATACAATCTAACAAAGTGGCCTTGGTTGACCTTTAGTAGTCCATCATGGGGACACAAGAGAAATGGTGCTTTCTCTCCCTGTGGTTGAACATGTTTCTGACAGCTAGTTCACTGTGATGCATACTGAGAGCTGCTTCCATACTCACCTCAAGTTTCATCTCTTTTGCTAAACATGTGCTGACTAAATTTGCATTCTGTTTCTCCAATCTTCTGTATCCCACTTAATTCTAGCCACCTGTCTGCACAGAAGGCAACTTGCTCACTTCTATGCAAGAGCCACAGACCTGGACCCGACAGATCAGCCCAGTTAAACTGTAGCTGCCTTTTTACTTCTCTGGGTTGAAGGGAGGTTAAAGAAACAGAGAAAACAGATGTTACTTTTAGGCATTTTATTTCTGTCTCTTTCCTCTCCTCCTGCTTTAGAAAACATGACATGGTGCACATTCTCCTGAACATTATGTTTCCGCATCACAAAGACAACCCCTCCTCCTACATATCTTTTTAAACATGGTATTTGCTATCCAAATCATTAGGTAGAGAAGAGGTTCAAGCTGCATGCCCTGCCTTGCTTATCCTGTATGCTAACTTCCTCATGTTCTCCCTGGCACACAGCTGGAAGCTGTGATAAAATAGGAGGTAACTGTCTCTGCAGACTCAGTATGATGTCAGAACTATGCACAGGGGCTTTGTTCCATGCCACCTGTTCTGATAAAACAAAGAAATAGCACGCTAGTGCACTGGATGCCTTGATCTCAATTAACTAATTGCTAAATGCTTTCTATGGACCTAGGAAATACAAGAAGAAAGAGTCACATGGCAAGCTAATCTGGAAGAAAATAAGAATGGGGCACTTTTGTTTGGGAGTGAGTGGCATTTGTCAATACCAGGAGAAGACATCTGCCTATAAATTTGCATTTATTTTATTTTATTATCAGAATACTGATCTTCATTGGCTGGCAGAGAACCTCAGTGTACATCCTGTCTCGGCCTTCCCAAAGTAGGATTACAAATGTGTTTCTGGCTTTTTGTTTGAATGTAGGGGATTTGAACTTAAAACTTCAAGCTTGCATACCAAGTCCTTATTGACTGAATTATCCTTTATCTACTGAAAAAGAACATCCCACCTAATTGAACCTTTCTGGTATCATATGATTAAAATAAAGGTAGAAATGTTATTCTTACAGGGGAAAGATTCAATAGAAGTCAGAAATGGCGAATGTCAGGGCCAGAGGTGGGTGGGTTGGTGAGCAGGGGGAGAAGAGGGGGGGAAAAGGGAGGGGACTTTCAGAGGGCAACTGGGAAAGGGGATAACATATGAATGTAAATAAAAAAAATGTCTAATAAAAAAGAGTTGAAATGGACTCTAGGGGACTCAGATCCTTCTAACATGTATCTCATTTGGCTTTCATTGGTAACATAGGAGCAGTAAGAGAGGACAGCTCCTGCCCATTCTTATTGTTAGCATTTTGTCTAAGCTTCTGCCCCACAGTTGCCTGACTCACTACAAAAGAGTAAAAGGGGCTGCTTACCTCCTGTCCCTCTCTTCCCTCCCCCTCCCCCTCTCCCACTCTTACCTTCTTGCTCCTGCTCTGTCCTTGTACTGCTTCCTTCTCTCACTCTACATGCTCATGGCTGACCTCTACTCCTCTACTCTTTCTCTCTCTATGTGTCTTTCTGTGTCTCTACTACCCTCTCATCTCCCCTCCTCATGCCCTGAATAAACTCCATTCTATATTATACTACCTTGTGTGGCCAGTCCCTCAGGGAGAAGGGATGCCTCAGCATGGGCCCACAGAGGCACACATTCCCCCACACCTGACTGCACAGCCACCAAAGATATTCTTTCTCTTCTTATCTTTTTATAAAACACCACACTTATAGTGCTAACATTTGTTGCCTTGTGGATAATAAGTAAGTTCTGAACAGGGCAAGCTCTAATGCAGCCTGACCTGTCAGGCTCAGCTGAGTTTCTCGGTATCTCAAGAGACCAGAGTGCAAGAACACCTAGAGAAGAATTAAATCTGTCCTGCTGGACTAGAACAAAGTCACCTCTCAAGGTCAGCATAGTGGGTTGAGCCACTGTATGGGACCAAATAAGAGCAGGAGACTGGGGTTATTCTATTAAGGCTCTCTGTATTACATTTGACCAAGAATCACATGCATGTTCAGTTAAAAGAATTATGTGCATTTCAGGCCAATTCATTTTGACTGTTTCATGAATTTAGGAAATGTTCACCCCTATTTATCTCTTTTATTCTCCCTCCCATTTGAACCTTGCTTCTCAATATACCCCACTTTGTGTGGCAGAACACAAACGTAATTTGTAATAGTAAGTAGAATTACACTGCTTAATAACTATCACCATAACCCATCACCAAACTGCTTTCATCTTGAAGAGTTGACTTTATCCAGCCATGTGTGTGCTGAGAATTGAACCTGGATACTTTGGAAGAACTACCAGTAGTATTTACTGCTAAATCCTTGTTCCAGTTCCCTGGATGATGCCTTCATCTTAATATGTTAAATCTCTTTTTTTTTAATTTTAAATATTTTTTATTACGTATTTTCCTCAATTACATTTCCAATGCTATCCCAAAAGTCCCCCATACCCCCCCCACTTCCCTACCCACCCATTCCCATTCTTTTGGCCCTGGCGTTCCCCTGTATTGGGGCATATAAAGTTTGCAAGTCCAATGGGCCTCTTTTTCCAGTGATGGCCGACTAGGCCATCTTTCGATACATATGCAGCTAGAGACAAGAGCTCCGGGGTACTGGTTAGTTCATCATGTTGTTCCCCCTATAGGGTTGCAGATCCCTATAGGGTTGCAGATCCCTTTAACTCCTTGGGTACTTTCTCTAGCTTCTCCATTGGGAGCCCTGTGATCCATCCAATAGCTGACTGTGAGCATCCACTTCTGTGTTTGCTAGGCCCCGGATCTGATGGTGTTTTGGATGTCTTCAGGATCTGTTGTTATGTCTCCTTTTTCATTTCTGATTTTGTTAATTAGGATGCTTTCCCTGTGCCCTCTAGTGAGTCTGGCTAAGGGTTTATCTATCTTGTTGATTTTCTAAAAGAACCAGCTCCTTGATTGGTTGATTCTTTGAATAGTTCTTCTTGTTTCCACTTGGTTGATTTCGCCCCTGAGTTTGATTATTTCCTGCCCTCTACTCCTCTTGGGTGAGTTTGCTTCCTTTTGTTCTAGTGCTTTTAGGTGTGTTGTCAAGCTGCTAATGTGTGCTCTCTCTAGTTTCTTTTTGGAGGCACTCAGAGCTATGAGTTTTCCTCTTAGAAATGCTTTCATTGCGTCCCATAAGTTTGGGTATGTTGTGGCTTCATTTTCATTGAACTCTAAAAAGTCCTTAATTTCTTTCTTTATTCCTTCCTTGACCAAGGTATCATTGAGAAGAGTGTTGTTCAGTTTCCACGTGAAGGTTGGCTTTCTATTATTTATTTTGTTATTGAAGATCAGCCTTAGTCCATGGTGATCTGATAGGATGCATGGGACAATTTCAATATTTTTGTATCTGTTGAGGCCTGTTTTGTGACCAATTATGTGGTCAATTTTGGAGAAGGTACCATGAGGTGCTGAGAAGAAGGTATATCCTTTTGTTTTAGGATAGAATGTTCTGTAGATATCTGCCAGATCCATTTGATTCATAACTTCTGTTAGTTTCACTGTGTCCCTGTTTAGTTTCTGTTTCCATGATCTGTCCATTGGTGAAAGCGGTGTGTTGAAGTCTCCCACTATTATTGTATGAGGTGCAATGTGTGCTTTGAGCTTTACTAAAGTTTCTTTAATGAATGTGGCTGCCTTTGTATTTGGAGCATAGATATTCAGATTGATAGTTCCTCTTGGAGGATTTTACCTTTGATGAGTATGAAGTGCACCTCCCTGTCTTTTTTGATGACTTTGGGTTGGAAGTCAATCTTATCAGATATTAGAATGGCTACTCCAGCTTGTTTCTTCATACCATTTGCTTGGAAAATTGTTTTCCAGCCTTTCATTCTGAGGTAGTGTCTATTTTTTTCTCTGAGATGAGTTTCCTGTAAGCAGCAAAATGTTGGGTCTTGTTTGTGTAGCCAGTTTGTTAGTCTATGTCTTTTTATCAGGGAGTTGAGTCCATTGATATTAAGAGATATTAAGGAAAAGTAATTGTTGTTTCCTGTTATTTTTGTTGTTAAAGTTGGCATTCTGTTCTTGTGGCTGTCTTCTTTTAAGTTTGTTGAGGGATTACCTTCTTGTTGTTTCTAGTGCGTGTTTCCTGTCCTTGTATTGGTTTTTTCCTGTTATTATCCTTTGAAGGGCTGGATTCGTGGAGAGATAATGTGTGAATTTGGTTTTGTTGTGGAATACTTTGGTTTCTCCATCGATGTTAATTGAGAGTTTGGCTGGGTATAGTAGCCTGGGCTGGAATTTGTGTTCTTTTAGTGTCTGTATAACATCTGTCCAGGATCTTCTGGCTTTCATAGTCTCTGGTGAAAAATCTGGTGTAATTCTGATAGGCTTGCCTTTATATGTTACTTGGCCTTTTTCTCTTACTGCTTTTAGTATTCTATCTTTATTTAGTGCATTTGTTGTTCTGATTATTATGTGTCGGGAGGTATTTCTTTTCTGGTCCTGTCTATTTGGAGTTCTGTAGGCTTCTTGTATGTTCATGGGCATCTCTCTCTTTAGATTTGGGAAGTTTTCTTCTATAATTTTGTTGAAGATGTTTGCTGGTCCTTTGAGTTGAAAATCTTCATTCTCATCCACTCCTATTATCTGTAGGTTTGGTCTTCTCATTGTGTCCTGTATTTCTTGGATGTTTTGAGTTAGGATCTTTTTGCTTTTTACATTTTCCTTGATTGTTGTGCTGATGTTCTCTATGGAATCTTCTGCACCTGAGATTCTCTCTTCCATCTTTTGTATTCTGTTGCTGATGCTCGTATCTATGGTTCCAGATTTCTTTCCTAGGGTTTCTATCTCCAGTGTTGCCTCATTTTGGGTTTTCTTTATTGTGTCTACTTCCCTTTTTAGGTCTAGTATGGTTTTGTTCATTTCCATCATCTGTTTGGATGTGTTTTCCTGTTTTTCTTTAAGGACTTCTACCTGTTTGATTGTGTTATCCTGTTTTTCTTTAAGGACTTCTACCTGTTAGATTGTGTTATCCTGTTTTTCTTTAAGGACTTGTAACTCTTTAGCCATGTTCTCCTGTAATTCTCTAAGTGAGTTATTAAAGTCCTTCTTGATGTCCTCTACCATCATCATGAGATATGCTTTTAGATCCCTGTCTAGTTTTTCCGGTGTGTTGGGGTGCCCTGGACTGGGCGAAGTGGGAGTGCTGGGTTCTGATGATGGTGAGTGGTCTTGGTTTCTGTTAGTAAGATTATTACGTTTACCTTTCGCCATCTGGTAATCTCTGGGGTTAGTTGTTATCGTTGTCACTGTTTAAAGATTGGAGCAGACTCTGTGTTCCACTCACCCCAAGTCTCAAAATCCTGTGGCGGGTGTAGTGGGTAGCTGGCGGGTGTCAGCTGACCCTGTGCTCTAGCTACCCCGGTGCTGTTCTGACCGGAAGAGGCTTGTGGCCCTACTCAGGCCGGATTTCTGCCTCCCCAACCAAAGCAGTCTCAGGTCCCGTGTGATTGGACTGGAGCAGAAGCTGTGTTCCACTCACCAGAAGTCTCAAAATCCTGTGGCGGGTGTTGTGGGTAGTTGGTGGGAGTCAGCCGACCCTGCGCTCTAGCTACCCTGGTCCTGGTCAGGCTGGAAGAGGCCTGTGGCCCTACTCAGGCCGGTTTTCTGCTTCCCTAACTAATGCAGTCTCAGGTCCTGCACGCAATTGGATTGGAGCAGAAGCTGTGTTCCACTCACCAGAAGTCTTAAGATCCTGTGGTGGGTGTTGTGGGTAGCTGGTGAGTGTCAGCCGACCCTGCGCCCTAGCTACCCCCATGCTGTTCTGACTGGAAGAGCATGTTAAATCTCTTAATGTACTAATGTCTTCCTGTGTTTTGTTTGATTATCCTTTTAGTGTTTTATAATTACTTTTACCTTATATTTACTTCCATGTGTGTATGATATGCAAATATTAGTGCAGTACTGGCAGAAGCCAGAAGGTTGAGTTAAAAGTAACTTTGAACTCTCTGACATCATGAGGAACTGAAGTCTTCTCCTCTGAAAGAGCAGAAGGCATTCTTAATTGCTAAGCTATCTCTTCATCCCCTGTTAATTACATTTAACACATATTTTATTTTGTTTTCGTAGGTCAGCATGATAATTTTTTCTAGTGTCTTTGCCACTATATATAATTAATGAAACTGCCAATTCTATATCTTAAAGCATTGATCTTGCATGTTCATATAGGAGTTTGACAGTTTTCAACCTTATACTGAGGTCATAGATTGCTTCCTGTTAGCTTATACGCAGGGTCTTACATGAGGAAACATCTTGCTTCATACAAATCCCCAGTTCTCCTAATGCTGTGTTCTGGAAAGACTCCCCTGTTCTGGTGGAGGGGGGTATTCAGTTCATTTTGGACTTCTCCATCCTTTCCCATTGGCTTTTGAGTTTCACTATCCAGTTATTTCAATTACTCAAGCTTTATGATCAGAATCTTAAGGGCTTTAAAGCTTATGCTTAGAAAGTGTCATAGGTATATACAATGCATCTTAATCATTTTCATCCATCACTTGCTCCCTCCAATTACTGGCCTTCTCCCAGTAGATTGTGCTCCCAGTTTCATGTCTGCTGTTTTCTTTATATTTTAAATAACCCACTGAGTCCAATTAGCACTGCCCAGATGCACATGGGTGTGAGTTATCCACTGGCTCATGGGCGGCCTGCCAGTGGCCACATCCCAAAGAAAATTCACACTCTCTCTCCCCAGAAGTCACAAGGCTGCCAGCCTCTCTTCAGCCAAGGATAGGAATTTGCTCCATGCTGGAAATCTCATGGGCTTTATCTCTTGCAGGTTTTTTATAGGAGATGTATGATGCCATGAGATCATGTATGAAAGAGTCATGTCATGCTCAGAGAACAGCAGTTTACATTATTTCTGACTTTTAAAATGAGTAAGAAGGGGGTCTTCTACTCTTATATTTCTTTTCAGATTTATTTTGACATATTTTTGAGACTCCATATACATTTTAGGTATACACATTTAGGGCAAGCTTGCTTATATAAAAAGGAAAAGAGCATTATTGAAATTTGACAGACTGTATCAATTTATGTATTGCTTTGTAAATAATCCACATTTTATGTAAATAATCCATATTCTAAAGCATGGTCTTCCAATACATAAAATAACATGTTTTTCCTTTCTTATGTTGCTTTTGGTTTCTCTCATGAAGGTTTTGTACCTTTCAGTGCACACATTTTTCCTTTTCTTTAGTAGTTTAATCTTTTGGTGGGCTGGACAGGTGAATCAGTAGATAAGAACATTAACACTGCAAAGCATGAAAACCTGAATTTGAATGCCCATCACCCATATATAATGATGTGCATGGCTGCATGGTCCTGTAACCTTAGTATTGAAGAATAAGAGACCCTGACTGCAAGTCTAGCTGGTGTCACACTTCCAGTTCAATGCATGACCCTGTTCCAAAGGAATGTGGTAGGCAATGTCCTCCTCTGGTACCAACATGCATGCATAGAGAGGCATAAATATCCATACTCATATGCATGTACTATGCACATACCATAAACATGTATAAAATGCATGCCACACACATAATAAAACTGTATTTTCTTGGTGTTGTGTAAAAAAAACTATTTTCCTCTTTTGAGTCTCTTATTTGCGGAATGATTTTGTTATCACTTTGAACTTGTTCTTGGATAGTAGTTAGAAATGCAGACGATTTTGTGTGGACTTTGTTTTGTCCAGCTTTACTCATATTTAAAATTAGTCCCGAGAAAATTCTGTTCTATTTCCAGAGTTGTAAATATGTAAGTTCCTATCATTTGTACACACAGATAATTATTGCAGTTTCTGATTGAATGGCTTTTATTTCTTGGCCAGTCCTGCTTTCCTTCCTTAGAAACTCACAAAGGCACTCTGAATAGAATGGACGAAGATTAGCCTTCTGGATTCACTCTCATCAAGGAGAATGAGTTGCTCAGTTGTTGCTATGAGATGGATTTTCCATGGATTTTCACTGTTGTGGTTTTCAGTGCTAGTAACAGAATCTAGAGCATCAAGTATGCTTCAAAAATGGTCGGTCTTGAGACCACAGACAGGATTTTACTAAGTTGCCCACACTGATCATGAACATGGGAGCTTTCTGAGAAATTGAGATTATAAGTCCATGCTACCCCAGGGTATGTGTGCATGATTGGCTGTGCATGTGCACTTATTCATATCAAGGCAGTATGGTTGTTAGTTTTTACCCATACTTTGCTTGAATTGACGGCCTAGAAGGCTAGCAAAGCTCACCTTTGAAAATAAACTTCTTCAATGGAATCTCTAGAAAAAGATCATGTGGACTCTCATATAGTTAGTGCATTTGTAGAGTCACATTAGGATGGCATATATAGAAGGCAGGACCCGGAGAGCACCTGGTAGAAGGATATTATTTTGGGTGTGTCCTTGTACGAGATTATTTGCTGTGGCCTCTTTCTATGCTCTACTTCTGTCTCTTCCTGGATATAAGTTCATCCACACCTGCATGGACACACTCCCTTGAGGGACTGACATGTCTGAAACTATGAGCCAAAGTAAAGATCCCTCCCTTGTACCTCTCGTGTTATCAGTGTTCTAGCACAATAGTCAGGTTTTGGCAGCTCCATTAGGCAAGGTGAGGCCACTATCCAAATACTCCAGGGAAGGAGACAGGGAGGAGCAAGAAGCAGATCTGTCAGTGTAGTTTCAACCCCTAGTGCACGTACAAAACAAAACATTAGATAGTGACTTGGAAGAATTATTGGACAGACTTTCAGTAATATCTGGAGGAACACCATAATCATCATTTTACTTATCAAAAACAACTATCAACGATAAGCTTACCCAAGCCTGGAATTTGGAATGTGTATATGTATTCAAATATAGACATTTGTCCACCATGATTTTAAGTTTCAGGAAAGATTCTAGGTTGGCTAGAGTTTGAGGATAAGCTGCTACTACACTAGAACTTTAGTGAATTGATATTAACTATAATTCTCCATTTACATTATTTTTAGGAATAGCAAGTTTTAGATAGCTTCCAGAATTACAAAATGCCTTCTCAGACAGACCATAAATGCAATTTTCTTCTGCGTAGAGAGAAATCCCTGGTGCTTCCTACTCTGTTACTTTGCGAAAATCCCTTTCCTGGGTATAAAGACTTTAAGTGATAAAACCACTAATATCCAAAAACTACACTAGTTTTCATTAAAAAATAAATTAAAATCTTATCTCCATTATACACAAACATGCTGTCACTAATGTTTTTATTAGACCCCAGGTTTACACCATACTTGTGGGTTTTGTTATGCTGAGACTACATAAAATAATAAACATCGGGTAGATTGTTAAACACGATTTTATGTTATTCTTATTGGCTAGGCATACTCTAGTGTGTAACATGCATAGTGGATAATTTAGCATTTCTTAATTTATTAATCAATGACCAGTCTCTCAAGTAACAAGAGTAGGATAAGACATGCCAGTAATTATGTTTATAATTAATGAATATTCTATAGAGATTGAACGTAACCAAAAATTTTACAAGTAGAGTTTTGTGAGATTTACATATTCTATGAAGAGTACTTTTAAGTTGATTTCAGATTCAAAGTGTGATTAATGATAGAGCTAACATTTTCTAAAAGAGGTGAGTCTATTTTTAGTTCAGTGTTAGTGAATTTGTGTAGGAGGTAGGTCTGCAATATCGGCAAGTGGTTTCAATCACTGACTGCAACATCTCTCCAGATCCTTGTTTGTTTGGCTAGTGATAGATTATTTTAGAAATTATAGCTATAATTCTTAAACATCTTTCCAAGTATAATTTGTATTCAAGGAGTTTGTTAGCCTCTTGGAAGACAATCAATATTTATTGACTATAATTTTACAAAACAAGTCAATTCCTTACATGAAGGATCACTGTGTTCAAGGTTGTGGTCAGACCATGAGTTGTTCTTATGGCCTCAGAATCTCTGGCTCAAGAGACAAAGATCCTTGCAACCACTGTTGTCCTCTAACCCTGCTTAAATTGACTAACTATGGTAGGTGCTCACTATGACATGGGAGGGATGTTGGTAACCCTGAGCTTCTTATTTTCTTACATACACTCTGTCTCTCTTGGATTTCAAAGAAAACTTGTACTAAGTTTCAAATTTTGAGAAAAGGAAAACGTTACTTTAAATTTAATTTAAAAATTACCTAGCTGCCCCATGACAACTTAGGCGAGTTCTTTTATATTACAGACACTCTGTGGATAATAAAATAAGATATATTTGTGATAGGCATTTTCCTTGCAGGCTGATCCACCTGAGGTCACAAATTGTAGAAATTGCTAGATAATGATAAGATTTGACATTTCAATGTTCAAGGACGCAATATTACCACATAGCACCATAAATTCCAACTCTACTCCTCCTAGAATCTTCAACCCCAACACACAAACAACAGAAGTAATTCAACCAGCCATTCCAGGTTTACATTAACTACCAGCTCATCATTATGGTGCTCTTTCTTCAGCATGCATATCTCTTTAAGATTTATATAATTTAAAATGATGTGTATAAGTGTGCCGGGGAATAGCGGGGGGAAGGCATGTGCCCAGGTGTGCAGGTCTGTCCATCAAGCCAGAAGAGGGCATCAGGAACCCTGGAGCTGGAAGTAAAGGCTGTTGTAAACTGCAACATTGTAGATGAGGGAAACTATACTTGGTCCTTTACAAGAACAGTAGGCACTTGTAACCACTGAACCATCTCTGAAGTCTCCCCTCATCCACAGTTCTATTAGAGAAATAAATAGTATGCCAACACAAAAGCCACTCTAGAAAATGTACATAGAGACTACAGGTAACACTTATACAGAGACTTAACACATGTGACATTCTACATGGGAAATGAAATTCCACGTGGAAGATAGGTGACCATATATCATTAAAATACTATCCTATTCCAACATTCCATATACAATGGTTAACCAACCCCAAACAAGCAAAGTATAAGAAAGTAAGAAGTAATTTTCAGTGTCACATGAAATGTGAACATGTATGTTCTCCTTTATGTTCTCCATGGCAGTCAGCCAGAGAGTCTTTGGAAGATAGAAAACTCATCCTGGAGCCATGACTGCTAATTTCTGCCCATTCTCAGAAATTGGCTGATATTGATAATTGCTCTAAAAAAAAGTTCACCCCATGAGCTTCACAGGCTGCCAAGACTGTAATTGGTCTGCAGCGCAATACAGCCTGCATCTGGTCCTGAGTCAAGGAGCCCTTCTTCTTTGACTAGCAGCAAGGGAGGCTTCTTTCATTCAGGGAAAACAGATGGAACAATTTGACTATAATGGAGTTCATCTGAAGGAACTGTCCCTGCTTGTCCCAGTTGAAAGCAAGTTGGCTCGGTTTTCAAATAAATAATCAACACCTGCATGAGTTGAGATTACCAACTCTGGCTTCAATAAATCAAGTGAATGACTTTCCAGGTATCTATTCTGCATGAGGGACAAAAGAACTCAGCCCAAACATGGCATTTCACTACTTAATATGGCCTATTTTTACCAAATGAATAGTAACAGAAGAGATGATTCTGTAATCAAAGGGACAGACATTTGAGAACATTCTAGACTGTTTTCAGATGTGCTAAAATCCAGTCTTAGTGGATATGATTATATCCACAGAATTTATATACTTTCTATTGGTTTTGTTTTCAGTCTTTTCCCCGTTTTAAAGGAGAGGGGAAAAATCTTCCTACAGAACAATTGTGATAGAAACCACATGATGTTGGTACAGAGACAGGCAGATAGGTCAGTTGAATAAAATTGAAGACCTAGAAATAAACTCACACAACTATGCTCACTTGATCTTTGACAAAGAAGCCAAAACTATACATTGAAAAAAAGACAGCATTTTCAACAAATGATGCTCATTCAACTGGAGGTCAGGTCAACGGGTAGAAAAATGCAAATTGATTCATTCTTATCTGCTTGTACAAAGCTAACGTCCAAGTGGATCAAGTACCTCCACAAAGAACCAGATACACTGAATTTAGTAGAAGAGAAAGTGTGAAAGAGCCTTGAACACATTGGCCCAGGGGGAAATTTCCTGAACAGAACACAAATGACTCATGATCTAAGATCAACAATTGAAAAATGGAACCTCATAAAACTGAAAAGTTTCTGTAAGGCAAAGGACACTGTCAATAGGACAAAATGGCAACCCACAGTTTGGGAAAAGATATTTATTAAAGCTATATCTGATAGAGGGTGAATATCCAAAATACATGAAGAACTAAAGAAGTAGAATTCAGAGAACCAAATAACCCAACTAAAATGGGTTACTGAGCTAAACAAGGAGTTCTCAACTGAGAAATATTAAATGGCTGAGAAGCACTAATGTTCAACATTCTTAGTCATCAGGGAAATGCAAATCAAAAAGGACCCAAAGATTCCACCTCACACCAATCATAATGACTAAGATAAAAAATGCAGGTGACAGCAGATGTTGGTAAGGATGTGGAGAAAGAGAAACACTCCTTCATTGAAGGTGGGACTGCAAGCTGGTAAAAATCACTTCAGAAATCAATACAGCAGTTCCTCAGAAAACCTGAAGACACAGCTACACCACTCCTGGGGGTATACCCAAAAGATGCTCCAATATGTTTATAGTAGTATTATTGATAATAGCCAGAAGCTGGAATCAATCCAGATGCCCCTCAACAGAATAATGGATACAGTATCTGAAGAATATCATCCTGAGTGAGGTAACTCAATCACAAAAGAAGTCACTTGACATGCACTCACTGATAGTAGATATTAGCCCAGAAACTTGGAATACCCAAGATACAATATGCAAAACACAAGAAAATCAAGAAGAAGGAAGACCAACTTGTGGATACTTCATTCCTCCTTAGAATAGGGAAGAAAATATCTATGGAAGAAGTTACAGAGACAAAGTTTAGAGCTAAGACGAAAGGATGGACCATCCAGAATCTATCCCACCCAGGGATCCATCCCATAATCAGCCTCCAAACCCAGACACTATTGCATATGCCAGGAAGATTTCGCTGAAAGGACCCTGATAGAGCTGTCTCATATCAGGCTATGCCAGTGCTGGGCAAATAAAGAAGTGGATGTGGATGGAACACAGGGCCCCCAATGGAGGAGCTAGAGAAAGTATCCAAGGAGCTGAAGGGGTCTGCAACCTGATGGGTGGAACAACAATGAACTAACCAGTACCCCCAGAGCTCGTGTCTCTAGCTGCATATGTATCAGAAGATGGCCTATTCGGCCATCATTGGAAGAGAAGTCCCTTGGTCTTTCAAACTTTATATGCCCCAGTCCAGGGGAATGCCAGGGTCAAGTAGTGGGAGTGGGTGGGTAGGGAAGCAAGGCAAGGGGAAGGGTACAGGAAACTTTCAGGATATTTGAAAAATAAATAAAGAAAATATCTAATATATATTTTTTAAAAAAAGAAAATGTGGTCCATTTACACAATGGATTACTACTCAGCCATTAAAATCAATGACTTCATGAAATTCACAGGCAAATCGATGGAACTAGAAAATATCCTGAGTGAGGTAACCCAGACACAAAAGAGAACACATGGTATGCACTCAATTAGTGGATATGAGTCCCAAACTGAGAATACCTATAATACAACCCACAAACCATATGGAGCTTAAGAAAAAGGAAGACCAAATTGTAGATGTTCCAATCCTACATAGAATGTGCAACAAATAATCATGGGCTTTAGAAGGAGGGACCTGGGATGGAGAAGGTCAAAGGGGGCAGAATCAGGTAGTGGAATGGAGAGAAAAGAAGTACAGAGTGCCAGGAAATTGAATAGAAACATGTAGCAGTGGTGGATGGGGAACTAGGGGATAGCCACTAGAAAGTCCCAGACTCCAGGGAAGCAAGAGTATCCCAGGACCCAACAGTGATGACATTAGCTGAAATAACCAAAGAAGAGGAGACACAAGCTTTAGAGATTACCTCCAGTAGATAGGCATGACCCCTAGTTGAGGAATGAGGACACTCACCCATCTCAAAAAATTTAACCCAGAAAAAGTTCCTGTCCATAGGGAAGACAGGGACAAAAAAATGGAACAGAGACTGAAGGAAAGACCATCCAGAGCAAAGCCCCACACTATTGCTGATGCCAAGAAGCCTGGTATGGCTATTCCCTGAGAGGTACTACCAACACCTGCCCAAATCTCTGCAGATACTCACAGCCAACCACCTGACTGAGCCTGGGGACCCAAATGGAAGAACTAGGGGAGGAACTGAAGAAGCTGAAGATAATTGCAACTCTATAGGAAGAATAATATCAACTACCTGGACAACCCTGAGTTCGCAGGGAATAAACCACCAACCAAAGAGTATACATGGAGGGAATCCATGGCTCCAGATACATATGCAACAGACGATGACCTTATCTGACATAATGGAAGGGGAGGTCCTTGGTCATGTGGAGGCTTGATGCCCCAGCAGAGGGGGATGCTAGAATGGTGAGGTGAGTGTGGGTTAGTGGATGGAGGAGCACCCTTACAGAGGCAAAGGGGAGAGGGAGGGGGGGATAGGATGGGGAATTTTTGGAAAGGTATTCTGGAGGGGGAATATAATTTGAAATGTAAACAAAATGATTAATAATTATTTATTTGCATGTATTGTATATGATTTACAACATTACCGTTTTTTAACATTACATATAAATCTACAACATTATGGCTAAATAAAATTCTTTTGGTGCACCTATTAAAAACATAAACCTGGCTGGCTTATAGTCTATGATCTCTCTGCATCTAATACTCTAGTGTTAGAACAACAAGCATGTTACGCCACACTAGTTATCAACTATAGATTTTTTTCAAGTAGTAACACTAGCACCCTCTGCAAGGGCTACAAGCAAGTTTGTTGTGTCTTCTGCCTCACTAGGACCTGTACAGTAGAAAATCAGATGCCTTTTTAGAAACATACACAAGAACTTCGAATCACTCAATATTGAGTCAACTCAATGCTGCTGAAAAATGTGTATCCATAAATCTCTGTGCACCGAAGGGTGGCAATCTTCCAGGAGCACACTTCACATAACTCTTACTGTTTACTCCTGTGTGTCAATCATTTGTCTACATCCTATGGATAGAAACATGAGTTAACATTTAAACAAGTCAACCTTTTAATAGAAGAGTTAAAAAGCTAATAGTAATTTTCATAAACAGGTAAAAGCAACATTTATAAATGTTGTATGTTAACCTTGACTGAGATCTGTTTTCTGAAAAATACTCTTTATTTGGGGTTTGGGGTATACCTCAGTAGTAGAATGTCCGCATAACATGCATAACCCTGATGTTTAATTCCCAGCATCTCATCTTAAAACTCATTTAATATTTTTAAATATAATACCCAACTAAATAAGTCATTACTCTGCATTTATATTGGTTATGTTTTTAAATATGCAAAACTTGATAAACTGTATTAAAACTGATCTTACCTATTTTTTGTGAGGTATGTATTTGAAAATTGATATGTAGTTTTAGTTCAATGTTTTTAGTTGGAAAATGTTAGAGATTCTGATGTTATTCTTTGTGTCTATAAAATTAATTTTGTCATCGATCTATTGTGAGTCTTGTGGTGAGTTTTATTTCCTGGCTTTTGTTTCCCCATATGTAGAGTATACTTTTTGACCAAAAAAACAAAAAAACAAACAAAAACTATTAGTAAACACTTAAACCATTACTACTTTATGAATTATAAATAATATATGTTATATCAATGGTGCCACATAGTCAAATAACATATATGTGTGTATACAAAGTAGGGAGTTCAGAGTGGGCAAGCAAATAGAAATATCCTACCGTCCAGGAGACCTGAAAGGAAGCAGCCTGAGCATCCAACATGGGGAATGTTTCCAAGAAGATTGAGCAATAAAAGGAAAATTATCCCGACTTCAAACCTTAGTGGCTCATTTCAAGAAATGAAACTGGTTTCACGGTCTAATTAAGATGATAAGCTCCTTAGAATCAAGGTACAAAGAGGCACTAGAGAATTGGCCCTATTTTGTTAGCAAGTTGTAAATTAGGTATTCCCTATTCAATTTCTTTTTGTTTCTTCATGCATTCTTATTCTTCTTCTGAGATGGAACCTCAAAATCACTATGTAGGCAATAATGACCTTGAACTTTTGATCTTCCTGCCTCCATCACCAGACTGCTGGGGTTGGAGGTTAGCCTCACCACCACATCTGATGTAGTTTGTGATAGAGCTTAAGATCCTTGACCTTGTCTAGAAGCTCAGATCCTGAAGACTTCTTGTGAATGATCAGAGCTATTCTGATTAAGATTCTAATGGCTAGTGTACTCAAAGGAGAACATACCAAAGTAATGCAAGCATGCAGTAGAATCAAAGATTGATATCAATAAGTAAAGTTAGAAAGGTGGCAAAATTTACTGAAGAGCTACCCTTTGTCTCAGAACTATGGCTCATTACAGTGGTTCTATCATGAGGAAAAAAAATAATAAAGGCAATGTTAGAAGGAAAGATGATGAATAAAGTTGTAAATGCAAGATGATATTATGAAAATGAAATACTTGTGGGGGTAATGAGTTAAGAGAGCTTACTGGTCTTGCAGAAGAGCCCTGTTTGGTTTCTAGAACCCCCATTCCATCTGTCTTCTGTACACATCTACATGTATATGCACATATTCTCCTACACACACATACACATAATCAAAAAATATTTAGAGTAAAATACAGACCCAGTTTTATGTATCTTCAATCTATGAGAGAGGAGCCTCTCCTAATAAGCAAAAGCTGTAATAGAGCAACTTCACCTCGGATGAGTCTTTTTGTACTCTCCTCCTATCCTGAAACCATTCTGTCTTGTCTGCAGTGTTTCAAATACCGAAGACATACCAGCAGGTCTCACCTACTGTGTTTTCAACATATAATGACCTCCACAGGCTCATGTTTGAATAACTTGTCTCAAGATCGAGAAACTTTTGGAGAATGTTTGTGGAGCCTGCAGGAAGTGAAAACTTGTAGGAAGTGGGTCACTGTGTTCTATAGTCAAGTTTCACTTTGGGCTCACCCTCTGTTTCCGATTTTCATGTTTTTAGTTTCCACTGCCATTACTCATAGTCACAGTGAACTGTATCTCTGGGTCTGAAGCCTGAAACAGAACCTTCTCTAAATTGATTGTTCTCAGGTATCACTTGTCACAGCAGCAAGGACAATATCTAATACATATGTCAATATTTACATGAATGGCAGGATGTGCATCTCCTGGGAATGACATCATAATAGGTATTTACATAATTACTGCTATTGGAATACTTCCCTGGCTGTGAGATAGCTCAGCAGATTACACTCTTGCCTGGGAAGCCTAAGAACCTGAATTCAATCCCAGGAACCCACATACAAATATAGAAAACTGACTTCTTGAAAGTTGTCTTCTTTTTAACCTTTATCTATGCACAATGTCACACATAAGTCATGCAGATATATATGCATCAAACCAAAATGTATAAGTAGATAAGTAAACAAATGTCATAGAATACTTTGTAGAGTCCATTTGTGCCCAGTGTTTCCCTGTATCCTATGTCAGTGTTGGCCACAACACTGAAAGCCAGTGCCTTTGATCTTGCATAATGTCACCACTGTATTGCTCAATAAAATCTTATTAACAGTTCACATTTATAACTCACACATTCATCAAAATTATAATCTTCCCTTCCTTTATATAGTGTTTTCATGTATTTTGATGTTTAGACTTGATAAAGAAATAAAATTTAGTTTTCAATATTAGTCCCCTATCTGATTTAGGATTGATAAGAATCCTTTCCCAATATGTTGGTGGCATTTTTGTCTTATTGATAGTGTCTTTTGCCTTACAGAAGCTTTGCAATTTTATGAGGTCCCATTTGTTGATTCTTGATCTTACAGCACAAGCCATTGCTCTTCTATTCAGGAATTTTTCCCTGTGCCCATATCTTCGAGGCTTTTCCCCACTTTCTCCTCTATAAGTTTCACTGTCTCTGGTTTTATGTGGAGGTCCTTGATCCACTTAGATTTGACCTTAGTACAAGGAGATAGGAATGGATCGATTCGCATTCTTCTACATGTTAACAGCCAGTTGTGCCAGCACCATTTGTTGAAAATGCTGTCTTTCTCCACTGGATGTTTTTAGCTCCCTTGTCGAAGATCAAGTGACTGTAGATGTGTGGGTTCATTTCTGGGTCTTTAATTCTATTCCATTGGTCTACTTGTCTGTCACTATACCAGTAGCATGCAGTTTGTATCACAATTGCTCTGTAGTACAGCTTTAGGTCAGGCATGGTGATTCCACCAGAGGTTCTATTATCATTGAGAAGAGTTTTTGCTTCCCTAGGTTTTTTGTTATTCCAGATGAATTTGCACATTGCCCTTTCTAATACGTTGAAGAATTGAGTTGGAATTTTGATGGGGATTGCATTGAAAATCAAATAACCCCATTAAAAATGGGGCTCAGAGCTAAACAAATAATTCTCACCTGAGGAATACCAAATGGCTGAGAAGCACCTGAAAAAATGTTCAGCATCCTTAATCACCAGGGAAATGCAAATCAAAACAACCCTTAGATTCCACCTCACACCAGTCAGAATGGCTAAGATCAAAAATTCAGGTGACAGCAGATGCTGGCGAGGATGTGGAGAAAGAGGAACACTCCTCCATTGTTGATGGGATTGCAAGTGTGTACAACCACTCTGGAAATCAGTTTGGCAGTTCTTCAGAAAATTGGACATAGTACTACCGGAGGATCCTGAAATACCTCTCCTGGGTATATATCCAGAAGATGTTCCAACTGGTAAGAAGGACACATGCTCCACTATTTTCATAGCAGCCTTATTTATAATAGCCAGAAGCTGGAAAGAACCAAGATGCCCCTCAACAGAGGAATGGATACAGAAAATGTGGTACATTTACACATTGGAGTACTACTCAGCTATTAAAAAGAATGAATTTATGAAATTCCTAGGCAAATGGATGGACCTGGAGGGTATCATCCTGAGTGAGGTAACCTAAGCACAAAAGAACTCACATGGTATGTACTCACTGATAAGTGGATATTAGCCCAGAAACTTAGAATACCCAAGATACAAGATACAAGTTGCAAAACACATGAAACTCAAGAAGAACAAAGACCAAAGTGTGGACACTTTGCCCCTTCTTAGAATTGGGAACAAAACACCCATGGAAGGAGTTACAGAGACAAAGTTTGGAGATGAGTCGGAAGGATGAACCATCTAGAGACTGCCATACCCGGGGATCCATCCCATAATCAGCCTCCAAATGCTGACACCATTGTATATGCCAGCAAGATTTTGTTGAAAGGACCCTGATATAGCTGTCTCTTGTGGGGCTATGACGGGGCTTGGCAAACACAGAAGTGGATGCTCAGAGTCAGCTATTGGAAGGAACAGAGGGCTCCCAATGGAGGAGTTAGAGAAAGTACCCAAGGAGCTAAAGGGATCTGCAACTCTATAGGTGGAACAACAGTATGAACTAACCAGTATCCCCAGAGCTCATGTCTCTAGCTGCATATGTAGCAGAAGATGGCCTAGTCGAACATCATTGGGAAGAGAGACCCCTTGGTCTTGCAAACTTTATATGCCTCAGTATAGGGGAACATTAGGGCCAAGAATTGTGGGGGGCATGGGGGTGGAAGAGTATGGGGGAGTTTTAGAATAGCATTTGAAATGTAAATGAAGAAAATACCCAATTAAAAATTTTTGAATGCAAAAAACAAAAAAAACAAAAGTTACAAATGAAACTGCAAAACATTGTGTTAATGATAGTTCTGAGCAACAGTCTTATTGCCGAACATTTTTAACTTATTTGGGTGATTTAGCCATTACCTCACTCTGGGTAACTGGCTCTGTATGTAATTATTTCCTATCTATTTCAATAAGAAAATAAAATATAAACCTAAAAAAAAGCCAAACAACAACAACAACAACAAAACCAACTTAGTTTTGAAAAGAAATTACTAGTCTTTTGAAACTAAAATATTTTCAGATATGAAATATATCCGAAAAATATAAAAATTTATTTTACACTGCCACTTCCTGTGTTGTTTTATCCCCTAATCATTTATAAGGATAGTTGCAATGGCCATTTGTGATGGTTAATATTGACTGTGAACTTTGCAGGATATAGGATCTTCTAGCAGAGAATATTCTGGGTATGTCTGTGCCCTGTTATCTAGGTTAAAGTGTTCATGCACGTGATAGATTGAGTATCTTGGCTTAAATTAGGTAGGAAAATATAGAATAAATGTGGTCATCACCATTCAATGTTTTAAGGTCCTCAACTTGATACAATGAAGAAATCTAGCTAAGAATCAGCATTTTATTCTCTCTACATCATCTCTGATTCCTGGCTACAAACAAATAGTAAACAGCTATCCCATGTTCCTGACATCATATCTTTCCTGCCATGATGAAAAGTAGCCTTGAACAGTGTGTCAAAATAAACCATTCCTTCCTCTTTAAGTTTCTTTTGTCAGATACTTTATAACTGCAGTGAATAAAGAAACATACATTTATTAAAGCACAAATCCAAGAAAGACTGTTTTGGAAAAAGATGAGATAGTTATGATATAGTTACATGGAAAGAGTCCGGCAATTGTAACATTGATGATGGGATAGAAGAACATAAAATGCTCCCGTATACCATGATGGAATGTGACAGAGTGTGGCCCATACTAAGTCAGAAAGCCATTCAAACCATGTTTCATCTCGACAGTTTTCTTCTACTCTGAATTGCAATTACAGATAATGGAGCTTAAACCTCTCATATGTGCCCAGGGTGTGAAGTCTATTTATGCTTTCCAGCACTTCACTTTCTGCTTGTTCATGTGCCATGTTTGGATGCCCAGGATTCTCTCTGTGCCATGAAGCCCTCGTCCATGATGAAACTGGACAAGGACAGAATAGAGACAGAATGATGAATGAGCTTCCCTTCACTGAAAGGCTGGGTTGGCCCCTGTTCTTGGCAGTCCTTCTACACACATGCATGCTTTGAAATGCATGCTTTAATCTTTCAAATTTCAAGCAACTGAAACTCCTAACACCTAAGAGAAAAGCAAAGGGTGGTCTTTTAAGTTTAAATAGAAGCCAAAGTTTCAAAGTCTTCAATTAGACTGGTACACTTCTGTAGATTGACTTTGCGATTGAGTTTGAGAAATGGCTCAGTGAGTGAAACACTTGCCACACGTGCATTAGGAGCCAAGTCAGATCCTCAGAATTCATGCAAATCCAGCCACCCTTAGCACATGTCTGCCATGAAAGCATTCCTATGTCAATATGGGTGGCAGAGACTAGAGAATTCCTGGAATCTTGGCAACTGTGTAGCCTAGAGTAAACAGTGCTGGATAACAAAGAGACCCTGTCTGAAAGGTAAAAGGTGAGGACCAACAGACAATACTGTCCTTTAGTCCCTACAGACATACATTAGTACACACATACTTGCACACACAGATACACACACATACAGATACACACACACACACACATATACACACACACACACATACATACACACACACATACACAAACATACACACAGAGGTTTGTTTAATCTTACTAATCAAATTTATATCTTGGAAATATTGAAGTCCAAAGATATGTAAGGATAAAAAGATTCTATTCAGTTAGAGTCACTCACCCTGAGACATGTTTTTGAAAATCTCACTTCAATGAATTTAAAATTCACCCAGGAGCACAGACCTTAAGAGTTCGTACATTCTAAAGAAACCAGTCTTTTAAAAGGAAGCCAGGAAAGGTAATCTTTTCTTCAAAAGTAATTTCAATGTGCAATTGTAGAACTTCTGAAAAGGTATTGATTCTTTAAACAGAGATAAA
Organism: Mus caroli; assembly: GCF_978045245.1. Lineage (NCBI taxonomy): Eukaryota > Metazoa > Chordata > Mammalia > Rodentia > Muridae > Mus > Mus caroli. Next base: position 120,307,126 of record NW_028227256.1, read on the forward strand.
ATTAAAGTAAAATAGGTTTTAGTTGTAATGGTAAGGAGCCAGTACTATCTAAATAGCAGGCCTTTAAAATTGACCAGAGTCTAAAATCATACTGTATGGAATGATAAATAGCAAGTATTCTCATACAATTTTATTCCTTAGTTTCATACATTATCATTCATCACTGAATAAGGTACATGACACTAGGTTTACCTCTAGAACTTTATAATGTGATCACTTTGGTCTTCCAAGCATTTAAGTTTGTCTAAACATATAGTATACGTAGAAAAAAATATATATCCCAATACACACATATATACATATATATATACCTATACATGTGTAATATACTAATATAGATATAGATAGATAGATAGATAGATAGATAGATAGATAGATAGATAGATAGATAGATATTTGATTCTTTATGTTATATGTGTATGTATGTAGGCATGCACTTACTGAGGGCACCTATGGAGTTCAGGAGATGCTTGTACAAGTTGGCTATTTTTCCCCTTTTAAGAAATAGAATCCGGGCTATCAGGCTGGCTTCAATCATCTGTACTCTCTCAGAGCTATGTCACTGGCTCCTGGGACATTTTAAATTTGAATACTTATTTTTTTGAATTTCTTTATCCTATATTATATAATTTTATAAAGCTCTAACTTTATATTCCATTTTTATATTGTTTCCTTGAATATACTTATTTTTTCAAATTATGTTAACATGGCTAGTGTTTAATTTTTAACCTGACCAAATCTGGAATCATGTAGTAAACAAGTCTCCAGGCACACCTTTCAGGGTTTTTTTCTTTTATCTACTGAGAATGTATAGGAGGGATAATCTTGATTGCATTTGTTGAAGGGGGAAAGTGCCATACTTGGGATGACATACTGGGAAAGGGAAATAGAACTGAGCAGTGACATGCATCCATTGCTGTCTTCTGACTGGGGGCATGCATGGCCAGCTGCTTCAGGATCCAGCTGCCTTGACTTCCCCACCACAGCACAATCTGCCTTGGACTGTGAGCTAAAGTCACTCTGTCAGTTCTTATATTGCTTTGGTCAGGGTGTTTTGTCATAGTAACAGAAAAGTCACTAAGACTCATATCAGACAAAGCTGGAACACGACTCTAAGAATATGCTGTCTTGTCTTAATTGTCCATTTGCAGTCACCAAAGCATTGGAAAAGGCAAAAAGCACAAAATGTATGCTTATTAATTTTGCTAGAATGTTCTTTTAAGTGTTCATATGATATAGTGCTGTTCTAATAGAAACTTCAAAACTCATGGACTTCCATCACATGGAAGGTAGTCTACTGACTGACTATTGAACACTTTCCCACACCACTAGCATTTCCTTAAGCTTTAATCTTCCATTTCCCTTAGTTTAGTGGAAATATTCAGCCACTGTTAAATATTGGCATTTGTTCTTGTATCTATTTTTGGTTTTTGATGTTTTGTATAATTTATTTATATAGCTTTTCCCCTTCAGAATGGAAGAGAATAGATACTCCTAACATTTTTGGATATATATTATTACATCAAGATTCATACTGTATAGTAAGATAACTATATCCGTTTAGTTTTAATGATTATTATTTTCAATTGAATGTGTGCATATGTGATCTGTGTTTGTATGTTATGTTATCTCTCTTTGTGTGTGTATATGCTTGTGCATATTATGACATGGGTGTGGAGGTCACAGGACAATATTTGATAGTTGTTCTCTTCTTCTACTGTGGCACCCAAGAACTGTATTAATATTATCAGAATTTTACAAGTACTTCTATCACCAATGAACCATCTCAACAACCTATTTTTAATTTTTAAATATAGTCTTTTTATGTTCTTTTTAAAAATTGGCTATTTTATTTGTTTACATTGCAAATGTTATTCCCTTTCCCAGGTTTCCCTCTGCAAATTCCTTATCCCATCCCCCCTTACCCTGCTTGTAAGTGGGTGCTCCCCACCCACCCACTCCTGCCTCATCGCCCTAGCATTCCTTTATACTGGGGCATCAAACCTTCACAGAACCAAGGGCCTCCCCTCCTACTTATGCCAGATAAGCCCCCTTAAGCTCCTGTGTACCTTCCCCTAACTCCTCCATTGGGGTTCCTGTGCTCAGTCCGATGGTTGGCTGTGAGCATCCCCATCTGTATTAGTCAGCATCTGGTAGAGCCTCTCAGGAGACAGCTGTTCACGGCCCTGTCAACAAGCACTTCTTGGCACCAGCAATAACATCTAGGTTTGATTTGACATGGGAAATGGAGAGGTGATAATCCCAAATTCAAGTAGAGGAATGATTGATTCTGCCCCAAGGCCATGAGTGTGGAAGAGCTGACCTGCTACACATCTGCCTTAGCATGCCATGAGTGAAAGGTGCTGTCCCCACACACCCTTCACCATCGCTGGAGTTAAGAAATCTGCCCACAGATAGGCCGTGAGGTGGCATGAGTACAGGAATGATGTGTGGTGCCCTACCACCACTATCTGTATCTTGCCCCATGCTAATGAGTGCTGGTAAGCTAGCCCTGCTCCTCTACTGCTGCAGCCCTTGGGAAAGTAGGCTTTTCATCTTACCTGGGAAGCACAGTAGTGAAGCTGGCCCTGGTAGAGGGGGCACAAGTGAGCCAGCCCAGATGTGGAAGCATGGAGAAAGTTGACTCCACCACATCTCTCCTCCCCGCACTGGCTCACCTCACCTGTGCTATACAATGGGGCTTTCCCTGATGCCAAAGGCACAGGTGAGCCAGCCCTGAGTGTGTGAGAGTGTAGGAGAGCTGGTCTAGCCCAACACAGGTTGGAGCACTTGGAAAAGTGGGCCCTGAACCTTGTCTGGGCAGCACAATGGAGCTGACTGTGGAGGCATGGGTGTGGTGAGCCAGCCTGTGGTCATGAAAACAAAAGAGGTGACCCTGCTTCCTGCAAATGGTGGTGACATTGGGTAGCCAGGTTGGAGTAGTGCTGGAGAGCTCAGCCTAGTGTTATAGACAAGAGAGAGCTGACAAGCTCAGCTACCATCTAGACCCAAGATCCAATGATCAGATTAGCCCACTCCAAAGCCTATCATCTGGGAAAGTTGGGCTGCCTGAAGGGGTGAGTCCTGCTGTACCAAATGTGCAGAATCCCCATGACAGAGGACAACAATAGGATAACAGGGAGGAGTATTGATGTGGAACCAGTATTGATAAGTGTCACAGAAGCCAGAGATCTAGAATTAGACTAGTGACTCATTGCAATAAACATTTGCAAGTGGAGAGAGGGACACACTGTGACATACTATAGATTCTACAATAAGATGTTTTCTATGCTAGAGTTGTCAGTTTGTTGCTGTTGTTGTTCTTGGTGTGTGTGTGTGTGTGTGTGTGTGTGTGTGTGTGTGTGTGTGTGTGTGTGTGTTTTATTTTGTGAGGCGACTGAAAGGGCAAAGGGTGGATATGAGGGGATGAGGAGATGAGTGGGACTGAAGTGCAGGATGTAAAACTCTAAAGAATCAATAAAAAGTAAAAAAATACAAAATACAAAAGGTAGCCTAGACTGGATCATTTAATGATATATAATGTCAACAAGGGTAATGGTGGTAGCTATGGACCATCCCCTTTATACTGATGAAGTCCAACTGTTGTCGACAGGTAATGACCTCTCTGAAACCAATTATAGTTGCTCAGGACTCTAGCAGTTTTTTGCAGACCTACATGTTGAGGTGCCAAAACTTCTTACCCAGATTGTTCCATCTTATATAATACATGAAATCCTCTCTGTGGATCCCTCTAATGTTTCTACTTGCATGCTGAGATAGGTACATCTGTTTTTTGGAGGAGTTTCAAGATTCTCAAGGAAGTGAGGGTGGGTATCAAAGAATGAATGGCTAGAGGGAGGAGCTCAGGTGCTGGTTCCCCAGTGCTATTTATTTTTAGTGTAGCTCTCTAGAGTCAGATAATTGTCATTGGAAACCTGGCTTTTCAGCTGGTTAAGACAACATGTTTTCAAGATAAATCAATAAAATATTTTTTATAAATAGTCTGTTATGTTTGATTAATGGAATAATTGTCTGATGGAATAAATAGCTGCTTGTGTGTGTGTGTTGTTCCCTGGTGGGATGGACATTACTACTGGCCCAGCTCTGGTTCTCCTCCCACTATTCACAGCATTAGGTACATAATAGAATCTGACTCTTTTTCATGGGAACCTTCAGTAGAGTGGATATCTAATGTAGCCCAGAAGCTGAAGAAATGGACTTAACAAAAATTTAAGATGTGATCATGGGAGACTTCAGTAGCATCCCTGAACTGAGGTATGTGAGCAGACTAAATTTCCAAGAAGATAGGTGGGATAGTGCCCTCTAGTGTCAGTTTTGAAACTTCTTCCCTGATTCACGTTATAGTTTATCAAGAGACACAATGCACACCAACAGGAACATCTGAGGAGATAACTGGATTTTCAGTCTTTATATTTTAACACACCAGATCAGAAGGAAAGGGAGCAAAATAAAGAATTCTCCCAACAGTCAGGTTAGGAAAAAATTAATTAAAGCAAAGAATAATTTCTATCTTCTATATATGTCAGAGAGGAAGTATAAGCAATGTGTACGAATAAATGTTTATATATCAAGTGTGTGTCTATGTATGTGCACATGTATAAATAAAAGGGTTGCTCACAGTTTCATGATCCTTTACATATAACTGTTTTCATTTCTAAATAAAAAGAACCCTCAGGGACCACTATTTTCTTTCTCCCTCTAGGATACATTGTTCTTTTGTAATAAAATATTTATTTTCATGTGTTTATGTGTGTGATTTTGTGTGCTCATATGTACCACATGTGTACAGCTGCACACAGAAGCCAGAAGTAGGCATCAGGTACCCTGGAACTAGAGTTTCAAGGAATTGTGAGCCATCCTGTGAGCCCTGGGAATTAAACTCAGAGCCATGCCAGAACAATGAATGCCCTTACCACTCTCTACAGCTGCACATGCATTGATCATTACCCTAGTCTTCCAAACTCTGAAGTATGAAAATCCCGGCAGATTGAATCACACTAAACAGGTAAAGCTATTGATCATTTTCCAAGGATAAGTTAGGTGGCAAACTGGCTGCAGAATACTCAGATAAATTAGTCCTAGAAAGAACTTAGGAAAGGACACAAACAGAGCGAAAGGACACTGGCTGGCATATGGAAAGCTTGGTCAATTATTCTCCCGGGGATGATGAATGCATTTTTAATTATTTTGGAAGGTTAAAGTAATGCCACAGCAGTGGAAACACTCGATGCTCTTCTGGAGGATTCAATTTTGATTTCTAGCACCCACTTTTGGTGGCTCATTGACACCTGTACCTGTAGCTACAAGGGATCTGATGTCTTTTTTTGACTTGGTACTTGATACATGTGGCATAATTCACACAAGAATACATATAAAAAATAAATTAAAACAAAAACGACAATTGTGCTTTTGACTAATTACTAAATATGAAGAGATTGTGTAAATTTTCATCAACTATTAGTTATTTCATATCATAAATGTCTTTTAGTATACAATCTTCTTCTAAGTTACCTTTTCTTAATAAAATCATTAAGAATTTGGCTTCTGTGCTTCACATAAGACAGATAGGAAAAAACAAGAAGGAGAATAAGGTAGATGGATCCAAGAGTAAAGGTATTACCAAATAATAATGCAGACCTGAACATAGAGTCAATAAACAGAGAGAGAGAGAGACAGAGACAGAGACAGAGAGACAGAGAGACAGAGAGAGACAGAGAGAGACAGAGAGACAGAGACAGAGAGATGGAGAGACAGAAAGACACACATGGAGACAAAGACAGAGAGACAGAGACAGAGAAACAGATACACACAGAGAGACAGACAGACAGACAGACTGATAGACAGACAGGTGGAGGTTGAAAGGACGAGGAAGGAGCCAGAGGAAAAAGAGGGAGGGCAAGGAAAAGAGAGTGAGTGTGGGAAAGAAACTTGACTCTATATTCAGACAATTGCATTATGGGAGAAAATAATCTCTAAATTCAAATATAGGTAAATAGTTTATAATACTACTTTACACTTTCACTTTAAAAGTAATAAAACCCACCATTGTCTATCATATCAATGATAAATATAAGCCACTATTTTGTTAAAGCCTTTGATAGGCTTTAAGTTTTATTGAAAATTGTTAAAAAAATAAAAACCAAACCAAACAAACAAACAAACAAAACCAGCATCTTGGTACCTTCAAGAGTACATTGTGGTTTGGAGATTAGAAATTAGAAAAAGAACACATTCTTTATTCAGAATTATGTCTCTTAATTTGGATGCCACAGGGAAGCAAATCAATAATAATTGTTTAAGTAATGAATTTTGAACACATGTCCATTGCATTTAATTCGCCTTCTTCACAAAATAGCTGCAGAACACACAGTACAACCAATCCTCCATAATTCTGAATTTGTATCATTAATTCACACCCCCAGCCCATTAAGAAAGAGATTCCTGGTCCTGTGAAATAATCACATCTATAAACTGGCTTTGTTATAGGTGAGTCACCCACACTTCATCATCAGATTCATTTTATGGTACCTTGTTCGTCATCATATACATCAACTTTTCTCAACACAGGACTTGGCCTGCATGTGCTGGTTAGTTTTTGACAACTATACTAACTAAAGTTACCTGGAGAAAGTAACCTCAACTGAGAAATTGCTTCCATCAGATTGTAATGTGAACATTTTCTTGATTAATGTTTGATGTGGGGAAAGATCAGACCACTATGAAAGGTGCCACCTATGGGCAGTTATTCCTGAGCTACATGAGAAAGCAAGCCAGCTGAGCAAGCCATAGGGAGCAATTCTTTCTTTAGGTTCCCTCTTTGGCTTCCTTCAGAGATGGACTGTGATGTGGAAGTGTAAACTAAAATAAACCCTTTCCTCACCAAGTTGCTTTTGGCATGATTTGGTGGTGGTGGTGGTGGTGGTGGTGGTGGTGGTGGTTTTTTAATCACACAACAGAAGGTAAATAGTTCAGAACAACTGAACAATTTGATCAGAACAACTGACCCTCCATAGACCTTTCTTCTCGCTTTCCCAAAATATGTAAGAACAACTGAGAATCAGGCAGAAAGCATATTTTATATAACAATCATCCAGTCCTCCTGATACAGGCAAGCTTCCTATAAACTTTTATAGGCAAGTGGCCTATAGACTAGAAAATTGAAGAAATTTGCAGGACAGAATATGTTTGTAAATAGTAATGAATAAAATAAAAGTTAGTGTGTTTGAATTTTTATTTTTGCCTATCTGTATGTCTCTATGGTATATTGATTCATGTTTACATGTGTGGATGCATGTGCATATGCATGTATGTGCATATGAAGGTTTAAACTGATTCCACGTTATAAACAGACTCAGATAAATTGAGACAGTGTTGTTTGACAGTTGGCCTGGCGACTGAGAAAATAGGTGGTAAATAAGTGGTGCTATATGTACGTGCTGAGGTCCAAATTCTAATTGTTAACTGTGCAGCCAGTGCTTTACCTGCAGAGCCATGTGTTCAGCACATCATCAGGCTTGTTAAGTGTTTCTGTGGCCCTACAAGAAATGCTCTGTCTGAATATTCATCTACATAAGTGTTGTAAAACACCAATCCAAGACCCACTGCTTCTCTTAACTTAGGAATGTCACCTTGGGAGATATTACTTGAGCTCGAATAGATAAACCTCCTGGAACTTCATTATGTCTTCTGCACTCATGTGCCCAGAGAGAATAACTAATGGGAAGAGAAAGGAACGTTTTATATTTGCAGGTCCTTATGAAAAATGTAATCCATTCATACAATGGAGAGCATGATTACTTATGTGGACACCAAGTAGAGTTAATGGGCCTCTGAAATCCATACTATCAGTCACTAAGAAAGGACTATAAAGCTAAAAATTGAAGTCCCATCGCCACTCAATATTCAAGTGAATATGATGGTTACTAATTCTTAAAAGGAAAATTACTACGTTTATTGCTATTGCTGCAGAGAAAGAAAGAAATTAAATGCAGCTTTGATCCTTGAGGACAAATTTCTTATTCTACTCTCTCCAGCTCCAGCATCTAGCATAATTCTATGAGTAAGTGGTGTCTCTTGAGGAAGGCTGTGAGAATAATTTTGCTGGATGACGGTTTGATTTGGTGGTCCCTTCCAACTAGTTCTTAAGCTCTTCTCACAGGACTAAAATTAAGTCTCTGAAATCAAAAGAGATAGCAGCTATTGAATTAGTGGCAGTTGGACACATTTTACTTGGAAATTTTAAAAATTTCATGTGGTCATTTTTTCTTTTGTGCCTGTTTTGACTTGTGGGACCAGATCTTTTACCACAAAGGGGTGGCCTTGACACTGACTTTTATCAGAAGATGACCTGGACTCCTGTCCTCCCACCTCCACATGGAAAGCCCAGTATTACAGTGTTTACCACTATACTGGGCCACATATACTTTTCATTTCTATCCTAACCCCCAAATGCAATAGTTAGTGAGGAATTCATGATCTGTCTGCTCTGACATTGTTTTTTTTTTTTTTTTTTCAACTTAAAAGAACAGGCAGTTAAAGGAAGCACTAGAGACCATGCCCAGCAAATCAAATTAAGTATTATGTTCCACAAAGCTAATACTGTGTATTCATATATGCACCTGTGCTTGCATGTACACATGCATACACATTCTCTTACACAAGTATCAATTATAGTCATAATGCTAAATCAAAAATATTTATAATAATGAATATAAATATAGTAAATGATAGTATACTATAGTATGGTATAAGTAGTATAGTGTGGGGCTAGCAGTAGTTGGTCTAAAATGAACAAGACAAATTTAATAATAAAGATATTTACATTGAAATCAATTAAGTCGCATTTATAAAATGAGCTAAAAGTCCCATGTCCACAAAAATGACTAATTGAGTTTTCAGCAGTCTAAAGCCAAGCCAAGTGGTGGTAGCTCTTCTCAGGGTGCTGGTCAATTTGTGAGCCCCCATCATGCAGAAAATCTTTTCTAGACTGCCTCTACTTTTTCTACTAAAATGTAGGTAAAAGGAAAAGACTGTTTTCATTAGGCTAATAATCCCTGTGGTTGGAGGCCCAGAAAAATAGAAGTCAAGGGTATTATATTACTAGTGTATGAGGATAAGTAAGTTACTGTTAATTATCAGCTCAACAGAATTTTACAATCAGCTGGGATATGAGCCTCTGGGCATTCCCATGGCAGGTTATCTTGATACTGATATGTGGTATGAGAATACCCATCTTTATCTGCAAGGCTGTTGGTGGTGAGCTATGATAGGCAGCCTGCTCCCTGGTTGAGCTCAGGCTTAAAACTCTGGTGACCCAGCAGGTGACTGTCACCTGCAGGGAACAGCAGGCATTTGGCAAGACCCCATTCGCTCCTGGCTCCAGTCATGTAGCTACAGCCTTCCACAACACCTCACAGAGAGGTCTGTGGCCACCTGTCATGTAGAAGCAGCACCAAGCCTTCTCATCTTCAGATAAGGTATCTCCAAGCTCTCAGACCAAGCCAATGAGAAGTACCTTTTGTCCGGTCCTGTTCCACACCAAAATTGTATATAAGAATCCTATCCAGAAGGAATAAAGGCATGTGAGAACTACTTCGTCCTATGAGAGCTTCCATCGTAAGAGCTATAACACTGACACTTGGGAAGAGGCCTGCTCTCCTGAAGTGCCACCTGAAGTTCCCCCACACTCCTCGCTGGCTAGTTGGCTCCACTCAGATCAGGGCGGTGTGGAGTAACTGAGATGGCAATGGTAACAGAGGTGACAGAGGTGGAGCCAGCTGCAGCAGAGACAACGGAAACGACTCCCCTTTCCTATGGCCCTCTTTCCTCTTTGCGTGAACCCTCACACCTGGCCAGGCCAGAGATCTCAATGGAATCCTCTGGTACACAGGCCCACACAGACTCTGGCTGGGATACTGGACAGTGTAAATGGAAAAAGGGAACTTAGTGAAGGCATCCCTCTTTGCTTCCTGAGTAAGTATAGATACAGTGTGACCAGCCAGCATCTGTGCCTGTCAAATCCATTCCTGCCTGCTGCCATATCTTTCCTATCACAGTGAGCTACAGAACTCTTCCTCTGTGAGCCCAAACATCCCTTTATTCCTTCAGTTACTTTGTCAGGGTATTTTATCACACCAATAGGATAATAACTAGATGGTGTATGTTTTTATGTTTCCTTGTAATGTGATCTTCCTGCTACATATTCAAAGAACAATATTCATGTTTAATATTCACACAACTTGTGATCATGACTGTACTGTGCAATTAATGCATCAATAATGAAATTCATCTTTTTAATTAAAATGAATTTTTGTTTTTCTAAGTATTTCCATGATGATTTCTTCAAATCCCCTTAATTTTTTTTCTAGAATTGCTACTATGCTAATTACACTCACAACATATAAGTTAAGGGACCACTGAAGACTAGTTATTTACATGCAATGAAGTCTTGAGAAGCGATCAGTATTTAGGCAATAAAGTTTTTCTTTTCACTTTACACAAGCCTGAGTTCAATCCCAAGGATCTAGATGATGGGGGAGAGAGGGGAGAGAGAGAGAGAGAGAGAGAGAGAGAGAACTGGCATAGAATGGGTGCCCCTGAGCTCTAAACACATGCCATTGCACCATGGAACATGCGTGCACATGCACACAAACTCATAAATACAAGCACACACACACACACATACACACACACATGCACACAAACAAACACATTCAGTAATTGGTAAGTGTGCTTTTTTTTTTTAATACCAAAAGAAAGGGTTGAAAGTTTTCCTCCACTAATTACAGCTTTCTACATGTTTCTTTCTATTCTGTCCAAAGAGAAGGTTTAGCTACAGGGTCTAAATTAAACATATATATTTTTAAAAAGACATTGTAGGTTTAAATCAAACAGAAGCAAAACTTATTCCTAAAGTGCTTTCTTCATTAAAATTTTATGGAACTATGTCTCTTACACACTCTCCCCCTCCCTCTCCCTCCCTCCCCCCTCTCTTGTGTGTGTGTGTATGTGTGTGTATATGTGTGTGTGTGTGTGTGTGTGTGTGTTCACCTGTCTAAATGTGCAAGCTGGACACTGGGTGTTTTCCCCAACCACTCAATCATAGTTTTGAGACAAGGACTCTCAGTAAACCTGGAGCTCATTGATTTAGGGAGGCTTGATGGCCAGCTAGTCCCAGAGATCCTTGTAATTGTTCCTCCCAAGCACAGGCATTACAGGCATGGACCACCATGTCAACCTTCCTAAGTGGTTATTAGGTATCAGAACTCAGATTCTCATGATCGCACAGTGTACATCTTAGCAACTGAACCATCTCCTCAACTCCAGAACTGGTTTGCTTTTGTCACAATTTAAACAATCATGGAACTGATTTGTCCTTTTAGCAGATATTTCAAATGAAATGAATCATTTTACTTCTTTTACTCAGCAAAAAGGTATTTGGAGGTATTTGTATTATATGCACTACATCATTAATTGTTTTCATTCTATTGATAATAAATAATAGATACATGCATATGAATATATACATACAAACATATCAAACACACACATAATACATATTATATTTCTATATAATTATATATATTATATTTATATAATTTTATATAATACTATACATTATAAACAAATATAATATATAAATGTGTATAGATGGCATACATATTATCTGGATATATATATATATATATATATATATATATATATAAACTTTTTTTCACCAAATGATAGAATTTGGGGGTTGTCCATTTTTTTTTTGGTCATGTAAAAAATGCTGCAATGAAACTGAAAACTGTAGCATGAGTGTTTTTTTTCTATAACTGTACATTACATACTGTACTGGCTAGTTTTGTGTCAACTTGACACAGCTGGAGTTATCACAGAGAAAGGAGCTTCAGTTGAGGAAATGCCTCCATGAGATCCAACTGTAAGGCATTTTCTCAATTAGTGATCAAGAGGGAAAGGCCCCTTGTGGGTGGTGCCATCTCTGGGCTGGTAGTCTTGGTTCTATAAGAGAGCAGGCTGAGCAAGCCAGGGGAGGCAAGTCAATAAAGAACATCCCTCCATGGCCTTGCATCAGCTCCTGCTTTCTGACCTGCTTGAGTTCCAGTCCTGACTTCTTTGGTGATGAACAGCAGCATGGAAGTGTAAGCCCAATAAACCTTTTCCTCCCCAACTTGCTTCTTGGTCATGATGTTTGTGCAGGAATAGAAACCCTGACTAAGACACATACTATTACACTTTCCTGGCCATTTTGAAAATTGAACCATTTGACTTCTGCAGGAACTATGTGAGAACAGTCTAACTGGGTGTCTGACATAAATAACTCAAGAATAGAAAGATTTGTTTCCATCATTGTTTCCCAGGTTGAGTCCATCCTCACTTGACCCCATGTGCTTGAGAAAGGAAGATTATCTTAGTTTGCTCTGTCAACTTGACACAGAGAGTCAAGGGAGAAGAAATCCTGGTTTGAAGAATTGCCTAAATCAGTTTGGCCTCTGAGCATATCTGTGGGGGATTGACTTAGTGAATTAACATGGGTGAGCCCAACCCAGTGTGGACAGTTGAGTTTCTGAAATGGATAGAAAATCTAGCTAAGCATAAGCCTCAGCAGTCAGATGGGAAGCCAGCACAAAGAATTCTTGTACTTTGGAGTAGAAGACTTTAATGCTTTAAGCAGGAATTAGTGCACTATGATAGTAGAAGCCTGAACTCCAGTGCTACTGAGAGGGATCTAGAGTGTGACAGTCAAAATCAAGGGTTTTCAGAGGTGAACAATATTGGCAAGTGGCCTAGAGACCATTCTTGTGATATGTTGGCAAAGAACAATGCTTTTTGTCCTCATTCTAAAATACGTTTGAGGGATGAATTTGAGCTTTGGATTAACGGCATTGGCAGAGAGATTTCAAGGCAGCCTAGTATTGACTGTGTCATGTGATTATAGTAATGACTTTTAAGCAGGTGTATAATGAAAAGGAGCAAACTGGACAAAGAAATTAAAAAAAAATTTGTACCATTTAATGAGAGAAAAAAAAAAGCATCGAGTATCAAGAAAGTGGTGACCTCAGGGGAAGACCCCACCTAGCTAAGATGCCAACTTCTGAATAAAATGACAGGAAATCTCTCAACCAGTGAGCAAAATCATTAACAGCATTAAGCTGATGAAAATAAAATTGAAAGACTATGATTCAACTCCACCAAGCAGCATAACGTGGCAGTTTTGACCTCTTAGTTCTGGCTTTAGAGTCTAGGATCTGAGAAGGGGGTTGTGGAATCTCCTTCTCTGACTAAGGAAAGCCTTTGAGTCTAGGCATGTGTTAGGCCTGTCCCTGCCTGGAGGCCTAAATGCACCATTGTTTGAAGTTGTAAAGGTGTAGATTGGATTGTGTTGGAGATGCCAGGGTTGTGAGATACAGGCCAAGGCAATGTACACACTGAGTGTGGAAAAAACCCAAGTGAGAGAATTGTATTGGAGTGAACAAAGACAAAAGGATTCAGAGGTCTGTAGAGCACATCTGACATGGAGATGCAGAATGAGCAGTTTGACTTGCTGGGCTTTGGACTTGTATTTATTTCCTCACTATGCTTCCTTTCCTCCTATTTGGAATGGTAACGTGTATTTTGTACCACTGTATAATGGAAGTATGTGATCTGCCTTTTCATATTGATTTACAGAGGATTGCAATTAAAAGATGGTCATGAGTCTCAGAAAATGGCTTTGAACTTTAGACTTTTAAACAAAAACAGATTGAAAGATTACACAATCTTCAGAATTTGAACTAAATGCATTTCCCATTATTATACAGTTAGAAGCCTATGGAGGTCAAGGTGGAAATATGGTTAGTGGTTTGAATAAGAATAACAGCAATATATTTGAATGCATAGAAACCAAAGGGTAGTACTATTAGAGAAGGATTAGGAGGTGAGACAATATTGGAGTAGGTGGGGCATTGTTGGGGGAAGTGTGTTGCAAGTGTTGCCTTGGTTATGGTGCCTCCTCACAGTAATATGACATTGACTAAGACAATGGTTCATTTTAAATTATTGAGATTATAATATATTTAAATCATTTCCCCTTGCCTTTTGTTCTCTCTAAACTTTCCCATATACCTCTTTTTGCTCTCTGTCAAAGTCATCATTATTTTTCATTAATTACTACAACATAGATATGTACAAACCTATTAAACATTTCTAATAGAAGAATACAAGCTGCTCAATACATATAATGTGGTACATACACACATACACACACACACACACATACACAAGCACTTATCAATCTATTTATCAATCTCTCAACATTCTTTTAAATAGTGTTGAAAGGGAGTCCAAATCTACATTATTACAAGTGGTCATATAAGAGATTGTCTTATAAAATACTTAATAGAACACTTTTTAACTTCTTGTATTACTAGCTTAATTTTGAAAACCCAATTTATTCCATACTTACAATTCCATTTTGCTAGTTCATATGTCTCATTAAACAATATCTCGATGACTATATGTTTGTACTTGTATTTCATATGAGTTAAGGTAAGTTTTCTACATTTCTACTTAAAAATTATGTTGGCTACTGTATGCCTTTGGATCTTCACATACATTTAAGGTTAATTCACCAATTTCTGTCTCACAAAAGGATATTTATCTAAATTTTGATTGAAATTGCACTAACCCCAGAGATCAAATTTGATAGAACTGACATATTAACAATATGGAGTGTTAAAATTGATGAATATGAGATAGTTTTCCATTTGTGTAGATAGATTTTAATTTGTCACAGCAAAATACTGTAGCTTTGACCCTGAATTTTGTTCATCTTTAGCTAATCTTTATCCTTAAACAATTTATTATTTTTCATAACTCAATTTTCAGGTCATTTCCTACTGAAATGCAAAGTGAGATTCATTTTTAAACTGATTTTGTAACTGTGACACTGGCAGGTTTATTTAGAAAATCAAGCAATTTCACTGGGCATTCTTTTATATTTTCTGGATACAGAATTTTATCAGCAAGGAATTATAATAATTTTCCATTTCCATTATAATTTGCATGCTGTTAATTGTTTTCCCCATTTCCTGATGGGCTGACTAGGGCCTCCAGTAAGAGTTTAAGTAGAAGACATGAGCACATTCTCTCTCAGTCCAGATTATAATGGAAGCACACTCTGTCTTTACCAGTGTGGAAAGCATTAGATACACTGGTTTAAAATGTTCTTTTTATCTCATTTTTGTTAAAAGCTTTTATAATGACAGATTATTGTGAAAATTACATATGGGTTATTTTTGTAGTTTAATATTATGAATTTTGTTCCTTTTTATTTTGTTTGTGAGTCTGTGTGGTGTGCCAGCCCATATGTGGACAGTTGCACATATAACTAGGTGTCCTGCTCTATCACTTCCAATTTATGTAGTGAGAGAACTCCCTAAGTCATTAACCCAAGGTAAAGATTATATATATTTTGCTCCTGTGGTCATTATTATAGTTACATGGAGAACTTTGCCTATATAGCAAGCCTGAATCATTTAAAGCATAAATCTTATCTTTCATATTAATGATGAATGTTATTTGAATTTATGCTACTAATTATTTAGAATCTATTTATTTATTTATTTATAGAGAAAGATAGATATGAACATATGACTATAAGAGGGAAAGCTTCTACATGGTACATCAAAGAAGGTTCATGAACTTAGAATAAACAAGAAGGAACTGGTTGAAATCTTGAGAGAACACCATGACTATGAGCCATGTTCTTAAGCATCCAATCCCACAAGAAGAAAGTTATAAAACTAATCTTACTTTTAGTGAGCCAAGTTCATTCAACCTTGACTTACATCGAGATAGAAGGAAAATCAAGTTGATGCTAGGGTGATGATGTTTACCACTTATAAAGTTAACATCACTGGAGTCTGGAAATCTGGGAGTCCCTTCAGAGATAAAATGTGGACATATCTTTTCGTAGTTTTCTAGAATTGCTTAATCGGTAAGGAAAGACTCATCCTATATATGGGCAGCACCACTCCATGGACTGAGGGTAACCGATTGAATTAAATTAGAAAGCTGGACCAGCATGATGGATGGCTCACTAGGTAAAGGCTTCTGCTGCCAACCAAGATAACCTCAGTTCAGTATCTGAGGCTCTTATGATGGGAGAAGAAATCAGTCTCCCATAAAATATGCACTGTCCTTCACACTTTGGCATAGCATGTGTGGGCTCCCACACATACATATCTCTGAGAGAGACAGAGAGAGAGAGAGAGAGAGAGAGAGAGAGAGAGAGAGACAGACAGACAGAGAGACAGAGAGACAGAGAGAGAGAGACAGAGAGACAGAGAGAGAGAGAGAGACAGAGAGAGAGAGACAGAGAGAGAGAGACAGAGAGAGAGAATAACTTATAAAAGGGGAGGGGAGCAAGGAAGATGCTGTTTACCCTTTTGTTTCCTGACCATTGATGATGTGACCTGCTGTACCATGCTTTCCTTTCCATGGTAGACTGAGCCCTCAAACTGTGAAAACAATAAACCCTTTCTTCCTTAGTTTTGTCTTGTAGGTATTTTTGTCACAGCAATGGGACACGTAACTAATACAGAGGTAAATTACCACTGACCCTATGAATGCAAACTGTTTAAATGCAATTGCTACAATACTGTCAAGTTATCATTAGAAGTTGCATACATCGACGTTCTAATTAAAGGAAAAACCTACCATATTCATGTGAAATGCCACCATTCAACTTTTTTAAAGGACAGCTGTAAGAGAATTCTCATAGGCATGACAATTTTCAAGTGATCTGCAATTTTATATAAATAATACTGAAGATAGAATACAAAAACAAAAGGAAAAAAGCTAATTTGTATTGTCAGTTGGACTCTGTTATCAACAAACTATAACTTCAAGACAAAAACTCTTTTAGCTGGGGTTAGACACACTAAAAGGATGGGACCATCACATGTGCTTTGAATGTGAAATGTCTCTTGGGACTCACATGTTTGGAAACTTGATCCCCAGCAGGAGCTGTTGTATGGGAAGGCCATAAAACTTTAGAAGAATTGGATCACTGGGGTGGTCCTGAGGATTTGTAACCTGGATCCACTCACCACCTCCTGAAACCTTATACAGTGTGACTACCTCGTCTCCCATCCCTGCTACCATGCCGTTCTTGCTATAAAAGACTGCATCTCCTTGGACTTATGAGCCCAAAACAAACCATTTCCCTTAAGTTACCTTTGTCGGATATTTTATAACAGCAAATGGAAAAGTAGTTAAGACAACACCAACTTCAACCCTCCAGAAATGCAATGAATGTATATTTCCCTGGTAAATTCATAGATATTTACTTTCTTGTAGAGTTCCCCGTTCATTGAAAACCTTATTCCATTTTAAGCTGCTGAAAAACGTGAGTATGTACTGTGTATTGCCTGTTAGTTTTTGTTACTGTTGTGTATATAATGCTACATTTTCCTTCATAAATTAAAACAAATGCATTAAAAAGTAACTAGTTTGCAAAACACGTATTTCATTTCATTAGAATTTCATGCTAAGAATGAAATACTATCCAAAAGACATAATTCTCATGATGCTAGGAGCTAGGTAGCCAGTCACCTTTTCTAATTTCAGCAATTTCAAATGAGCTATTTCCTTAATTAAGTAACTTCTTCCAAATGGAATAGTATTCATGTAATTTTTAATAATCCTGCAAGCAATGTATTATGCATAGAAGTTGGAAGGCAAGTGGCAGATTTTTTCAGAGTCATAATTTTACATTTAAAATTTGGCAGAGTGAGTGTGTTGAGTTAATATATTAATTAAAATTCTGTTTTTTTTATATTTAAAAAGAACTGTCTTCTTAATAAATTTCTTAAAGAATGGAATATGTACTTTACAAATTAATTTTGTAAATTGTCAATGCCTTATGTCATTTTCACACATACATGTCACTATGTTTGTTTGGAATCTTCTCTTCCCTATCTTTTGTCCTTTGCTTGGGAGTCACCATTTTCATCCCAAGTAGTCTCTCCTTCTGATTTCATTTGTCAAATATATTTGCTACCTCCTCTTCCTCTTCTTTACCTTAAGATTTCTTTTTTCCTTTCATTGTTTCTTGTACCTCACTCACAAGCACATTCATACACACACACACATACATGCACACACATACACACACATACATACATACTCACACACACACATACTTACACATGAGAACACACACAGAACACATGCATGCAATACACTGACACACACACAAATATATGCATGCACATAACACACACATACATGCACAAACACACACAAACACATGTGCACTGACATACACTAACACACAAACACACACACAAATCATATACACGCATGAACACCAAATTCAACATTCTGTGTGTGAGAATATATATATGCTATTTGTCTTTTACATCTGTCTTACTTTATTTAGCACAATGATTTCTATTTCCATTCTTTTGCCTCCAAACTATATCGCCTTGAATTTGTTTATAGATGAGAAAATTCCATGTGTGTATGTGGGTGTTTTAAGTAGCTGAACAGATATTAGTAACCATGGAGACCACAGGGCACCCTTGTCTTATGGCCTTTATTTCTCTCTCCCTGGAAAGTGTGATGTCTCTTTAGTGCTTAAATTTTCATATGAAGAAAAGTAGGTATTTGGAATTTGTTGATTCCATGGCCTTGGCAAGAGAGCTGACATTTCAAGCTACATATAGTTAGACAGAGAAATAATCTCTCTCCTAATGAAATATAATGTGTTTTTCTTCCCATAAGTCCATCCACTCTTGCAGATATGTGCAGCTTCTTGTGCACTTTGAAGGCTGGCATGCCCACTTTCCTAAGTCCAAACTCACAAAATAGCATAGCTTTTCCTGTTCTGGGTTACAACCCTTCTCTTTTGATACTAGCCACAACCTGTGCATAGCTTTCCTGGTGACCTGGGCCATATTTCTCACTCTCTAAATTATTCTCCCTGCGTCTACCATTCAGCTGCTAGCCAACTTGATTGCAATACCTGCCAGCTTCTCTAGACCTTAACTGAAAAATCGTGGCTTTCTAGTTTCTTATCTGCCAACTCTACTGGGGTACCTGTCAAGATTAATGGGTTGCCTGCTCTATTGTTTTATCAAACTTTAATAAATTTTTTCCATAAACTTTCTGCATTCGGTTTTCAAATCTTTGGGGATTAAGAACATCAAAGAGAGCACCAGTTTCCCCAGTGACATGTTTTCTTCATCCAGTAATCTGTGACGTTTAGCTTGGTTCGATATTTACCTATTGTTAATAATTCTGCGATAAAATTTGATGTAAAGTATCTCCATGATATACAGATGCAGACTGCTTCAGGTAAATATTCAACATTTACATAGCTGAGTCTTGTGATAAATCTATTTCTAGTTTTCGCAGAACCTCCCCACTGAATTACATATGACTGCATGGTCTGGTATGGTTTTTATCAATTTGATACAAACTAGAATCTTTGAGAAGAATTAGATAAGAAAGCAGGCTTAGCGAGACATGAAAGCAAGCCAGTGAGCAGTACTCCTCCATGGCTTCTGCTTCAGTTCCTGTCTCCTGATTCCTGCTTAAGTTCTTGCCCTGATTTCTTTCCATGATAAACCACAATATTGAACTATAAGCTGAAATAAAACCTTTTCTTTCCAAGTTGCTTTTAGCTATAATTTTTATAGCAATAGAAACCTTTATTAAGATACTGCAAAAGTTTAAGTTCCTGGCAGTCAAACATGCTTTTTATACTGTGTTTTTAAACTTTTATGGGTAGTTTTAATTTTTCACCTTTGATGACAGAATATCTATTATATTGTCAAAATAGCAACCAAAACTAACAGCTGTTTATCATACTATATTTTATTACATGTTTGCCTTGCTTCTTCCAATAAAATATCAGTCATGTGATAAAATCAAATAAGAGAAACAGTAAATTAAAACTAAGCAATTAAAGATGATGTAATTATAGAGTTGGTAATATCCCTGGCATTGGAGTCTTAGTGAGAAAGCTTCCTTCTGATTGCATTATATTGGTTTACAGCTTTGTTACTTTTGCATTTGTTTTGTTTCAAATCAAGATTTTACGTTGAAATTCAAAGGACTGATGTCAGCACTGCTCTATTTCTTTTTCTTAGTAAGTTCTTGAGAGTTGAAGAGTTCACTGTGAGTCATAAAAGGGTAATTTCAGCCTAAAATACTCTGACTTGGTTATTTGTTTTACCATGGATATTTAGTATATTTTAATATACTTTAATTTTCTTCTAAATTCTGTGACTGCTTACTTACTGTCACAGGGGCCTTTTGAATGTCAGGATCTTATTGTCAGCTTTAATCGAGGGAATAATACTGTAGAATGTGTTAGTTTGTAAGAGAGCTTAATTATAAGTAAAAATGTGTCTTCCTTCCAAAAGAGGCGATTTCTTTTCTTTTTAATCGTACATTTGATATTAATATAATTATAATATTATTCCTTCCCTTTCCTTACTCTATAACCTCCCATACATCTCTTCCCACCCTCTTTCAAATCCATAGTCCTTTTTAAATTAATTGTTATTGCATGCATGTGTGTGTTTGTACATATATGCTTATATATACACAAATAAATTACTAAATGTAATCTGTTCAGTTTGTATAATGTTAGTTGTATGTTTGTGTTCTGTGATTAATATACATGTGCTTGCCAGTGTTCATGTGGACCCTATTCATGCAGGTGGCTGGAGAGGCCAGAGGTCATCATATCCCCTAGAACCAGAATAATAGGCTGTTATGAGCTAGTTAACATAGGTCCTAAGTACTGAACTTGGGTCTTTTGTAAGCACAGTAAGTTCTCTCAGCTGGTATAGCATGTCCAGTCCTACACGGCTCATTTCTAAATTTCAGTTTAAGATTTGGTTAGGAGATAGTATTGACATGCTTGGCGTGGTATACCAGAGCTGGGATCTACTGTTTGGACATGGCAAAAACCAAACAAGATCCAGAGGAAGAAATGTGAGGCTATGAACAGGACATGTGCTTAAGCAAGAAAGAAGAAACAAATAATGCTAAAAGCATGTCAGGATGGTGGCTTTCAAAAGAAAGGAAAGGAGGCCGGTGATAAAGAAATCATTGTTGACCATTCCCTTCCAGATTCATACAACTAAATGCTTCACGATTGCTCTGTCCATTTCTGAATATCTCATGTCCAAGTCCAGTTACAGTAAGCATAGCCCATTGGTTTCCTTGAGCAATTTCTTTCTTGCTTGAAATTGTGATAGAAGAATATACTCATTTTTGCATTTTTAATTATGGGCTATGTATGTGTACTGGCTAGTTTTGTGTCAACTTGACACAGCTGGAGTTATCACAGAAAAAGGAGCTTCGGTTGAGGAAATGCCTCCATGAGATCCAACTGTAAGGCATTTTCTAAATAAGTGATCAAGGGGGGAGGTCCCCTTGTGGGTGGGGTCATCTCTGGGCAGGTAATCTTGGTTCTATAAGAGAGCAGGCTGAGCAAGGCAGTAAGAACATCCCTCCATGGCCTCTGCATCAGCTCCTGTATCCTGACCTGCTTGAGTTCCTGTCCTGACTTCCTTGGTGATGAACAGCAGCATGGAAGTGTAAGCCAAATAAACCCTTTCCTCCCCAACTTGCTCCTTGGTCATCATATTTGTGCAGGAATAGAAACCCTGACTAAGACAGTGTGTGTCCTCTGAATCCAATTAAATCTTTTTCAACTTTATGGAAACCAATCACACACACACACACACACACACACACACACAGAGAGAGAGAGAGAGAGAGAGAGAGAGAGAGAGAGAGAGAGAGATGGCGGGGGGGGAGAGGAGGTAAAGAGGGAGAGAATTGAACACTTTGGAGTCTTTTATAACCATGTGACTATTCTTATTACCTTTACATGGTCTAGTCCTTTACTGGCTCATTAGAACTCCAAGTTTAATGTCCCAAGCACTGAAGGAACTAATATATAGCTCAGTTAAACATTCATGTACCTGGAAGATACAGCTTGTAATGATTACTGTTATCAAGCCAATAGAATCTAGAGTCTCTTAGGAAATGGTGTGTTAGAGTTTCTACTGCTGAGAAGTATCATTAGGACCATGGCAACTCTTATAAAGGAAGGCATTTAATTGGGGACTCCCTTACACTTCAGAGATTTGTTTACTATTGTCATAGTGGGAAGCATGGTAGAGTGCAGGCTGATAGGGGCTGGAGAAGGGCTCAGAGTTCTACACTTAAATCGACGGGCAGAAGGAAGGAAAAATGAGCCCCTGGGCCCAGGTTGAATTTCTGAAACTACAGAGCCCACCCCTGGTGACACACTTGCTCCAATAAAGCCATACCTCTTCCAAAAAGGCCAGTTTCCAACAGTGCTGCCATGGTTTGTGAGCCTATGAGGAACATTTTCTTTTTTTCTTTTTTTTTTTAAATTAGGTATTTTCCTCATTTACATTTCCAATGCTATCCCAAAAGTCCCCCATACCCTCCTCCCCCAACACCCCTACCCACCCACTCCCACTTTTTGGCCCTGGTGTTCCCCTGTACTGGGGCATATAAAGTTTGCAAGTCCAATGGGCCTCTCTTTCCAGTGATGGCCGACTAGGCCATCTTTTCATACATATGCAGCTAGAGTCAAGAGCTCCGGGGTACTGGTTAGTTCATAATGTTGTTCCACCTATAGGATTGCAGATCCCTTTAGCTCATTGTGTATTTTTTCTAGCTCCTCCATTGGGGGTCCTGTGATCATAGCTGACTGTGAGCATCCACTTATGTGTTTGCTAGGCCCCAGCATAGTCTCACAAGAGAGAGCTATATCAGGGTCCTTTCAGCAAAATATTGCTAGTGTATGCAATGGTGTCAGCTTTTGGAGGCTGATTATGGTATGGATCCCTGGATATGGCAGTCTCTAGATGGTCCATCCTTTTGTCTCAGCTCCAAACTTTGTCTCTGTAACTCCTTCCATGGGTGTTTTGTTCCCAATTCTAAGAAGGGGCAAAGTGTCCACACTTTGGTCTTTGGTCTTCTTGAGTTTCATGTGTTTCACAAATTATATTCTATATCTTGGGTATTCTAAGTTTCTGGGCTAATATTCAATTATCAGTGAGTACATATCATTTGAGTTCTTTTGTGATTGGGTTACCTCACTCAGGATGATGCCCTCCAGGTCCAACCATTTGCCTAGGAATTTCATAAATTCATTCTTTTTAATAGCTGAGTAGTACTCCATTGTGTAAATGTACCACATTTTTTTTTTATCCAGTCCTCTGTTGAGGGGCATCTGGGTTCTTTCCAGCTTTCTGGCTATTATAAATAAGGCTGCTATGAACATAGTGGAGCATGTTTCTTTCTTACTAGTTGGAACATCTTCTGGATATATGCCCAGGAGAGGTATTGCAGGATCTTCTGGTAGTACCATGCCCAATATTCTGAGGAACCACCAGACTGATTTCCAGAGTGGTTGTACAAGCTTGTAATCCCACCGACAATGCAAACCACTAGAGATGCGTATCTAGCCAAGACAATCACAGATTTCTTGATTACTCTGACTGTCATAGAAAGATGCATTTTAATACTGGGTAAGACCATGTCCAGAGTCGGAAGTCTTGGATTACTAAAATGGAGAAAAGTAACTGACTGCAGATAGCAAGAGTGTATTCTCTTTTTTTTCTTAATTATTAACAGAAAAGGAACAGATACTTCAATATCTTGACGACTTAACTTCCATACCATGACAGACTAAAACCTAACTCTGAGCCAGAACCAACTCTTTCACTCTTAAGTGGCATTTACTAGGTATTTTTTTTAATCAAGTGGCAGGAAAGAAACTAGGACATAACTGTAGCACCATATTTATTTTAACAGGAAAATGAAGAGAGTGAATCCTTATCTAGTACCACCTGCTGACATTCTATATCCAATATCAAAGCAAGGGTATAGGAGAGGCTCAAGGGCCAAGTGATCACTTAGTGATAGAACACTTAACCAGAGAAGATCACAGCTGAGTACAATTGATGCTATGAGCAGGCAATGTCAGCTATAATAAGCAAGGAACCCTGCCTCTCTTTCTCACTGGGTCTTTGGGTATATTTCGCTCTTACAATTCTCCCTAGTAGAGATCAACATCAATAATTTTATTGTTTTAATATGGTTTTCAACCTTAAAATGAATGTTTTTTTCCTTAAAGGCACTTGGCTCTTGCCCAATGAATATTGCACAAATGTTTTCCAAATAAGATAGATGATTCATTTAGAAAATAGTTTTCATCTTACCATTTTAATATTTAAAATTATTATGACTGTAAGCTATTTATTCCTTCCTGCCTAACTGCTTGCCTCCCTCCTCCTTTCCATCCTTCCTTTCTTCCTTCATTTCTTGAGACAACCTTACTTAGCAGCATTGTCTAGCCTGTAACTTACTATGTAAACCAGGCTGAGTTTGAACTAATTTTAATGCTTATGCCTCAGCCTCCCAAATAATGATACTCTTACCAAAATAAAGGACAATTAATCTTATCTCAAATTATACTTTAATCCATAACAATATTTTTCATGCTCTTTGGAAGATCAGAATTTCATTCCCAATATGCATACCCATACATAAATGCATTTATTTATTTATTCAAGAATTTTTTTTAATAATTAAGCACTTTTGTGTTTGTTTGGTTCATTTGATTTCCTATTTTGTTTTTGTTAGAATTTTTTTTTGAGACAGACTCTTGCTATGTGGCTCATGCTGGGCTACATCTCACCATCTTTTTCCTCAGTTCTTCAGTACTGGGACTGCGGCAGGCAAAAATGACAATTCCCAAATTACAGAATACTTATCACTTAGTAGATGGTGATATCTACTTTAGATAGGGGAGAAAGCAAACTAAAACAGGTATCTTACTGCATGCATGGTATTTTTACTTAGTGAATGACACTAAAGAGAAATAAAATTATAAAGGAAAACCTTCAGAAGCAATTATTGCTACAAAATAGCTGGAGACTAGTTTAGAAAATATGGTCTATATGTAAACCTCTGAGTCACTTCTGCTCTTCAGACTGTGAATGAAATTCAACTGTACTGCTTTCATATATATATATATATATATATATATATATATATATATATATATTCAAGCAAAGTTATGAATTTGTACAGGACTGAGGAGCTCTTACAATAAATACTATAAAATACTTTGAGTCTGTGTATATATGTGTATGAGCATGGTATATGTGCATGTACAGCATGGATGGTTGTAAGGAAGCCAGAGGAGAAATGTCTACCTGAGCTCTTCAGAGAAGCCCTCTCAGAACCAGAAGCTTGGGAATGAAGATTCAGGGATCATCCTGTCTCACACAATTATTGTTATAGATGTGTACAATCACAGCTAACTCTTCTGTGTGTAGTTTCTGGAATCTGAATTTATAGTCTTATGCTTGAGAAACAAACACTTTTACCAATCTAGCCACCTCTCCAGTTCAGGTAACTTGCTTTTAGGTAGTAATTTTAAAAAATAAATAGTTAGTTTCTACTAACTAAATAGGATTTCTTAACAGACATTTTTCTCATCCTGCAATAATGAGTAATATTTGTATGTAACAATATATAAATGTATACTATATGTTTTTCAAGGGTCAATCCATAACATTCCCATTAGCCAAGGATGTGATTTACCACAGTCAGATAAATCATTGGAGTGCTTAACAGTAGGTGTGTGTTCCTCTTTTTTAATATTTACATTTATTTTTAATTTTGTATATATATGCAAGCATGTATAAATGTATACCATGTGTGCCCAGTGAACAGGAAGATGAGAAGAAACTGCCATGTCCCTTGGAGTTAGACGGTTGTGAGTCAGGTGACATGGAGTTGGGCACTGAATTTGAGTCTCTGGAAGTGCCATCCATTGCCACATGTCTCATTTTTTTCCCAGAATTTACATGGTCTGTTATATTCTATCCTGATCTTAGCCACCTCCACTCTAAAACAGCTCTCTGAAGCTTGCTTCAGTTACACATTATTTATTATCATTGCCAATATAATTGTCATACACTCTACATTTTACTACTAAATAATGTTACGACCATTCTATTCTCAAGTTTGTTATTGGTCAAATAAAATATCTTGAAACCCACTGGGGCTTAGAAGCTAGCTGGTATCAGATACATGTAAATACAAAATCTATCTCATTTGGGGCTAATATCACTAATGTGTTCAATCATAAAGGGGTAGCCTAATGTTTGTGAGGCAGGATAAGGACATGGTAAGATATAGAGTGAAGAGACAGGTCAGTTAGCATGAGCCCCGAGTATACCAGTAAGAGAACATTACCTCAAATCCCCACCACAAACAGGACATATTACACATGCATGGTTGTGTGTAAAGTCAGAGTGGTGGGAAGGAAATAAAGGAGAATGTCAGGGACTGGCCAGTGTGAGTATAACTGAAAATAGTAGCTTCAGATTTATTGGAGAGACTCTGGTTCAAGATAATAAGTAATAGATTAACTGAGAAAGCTTTCCAACATCTATGAAATTTTTCCTTGGACATTGAAGAAAGGTACCTTCTAAGGAAATAGACTAATTTTAAAATAAGATGGCATTTGAGAAAGGCATCACCTGTTTTAGAGAAGGTAACACACTGTATCAATGCATGAGCTACAAGGTGATGTTACACCTCGGTAGCTACTTCTGATGCTCAGATGTCCCTTGGTAGTTAAAAAGCTGACGCTGCAGTTAGTTAGCACCTGTGAAATCATAAACCACCACAGCACTATGGTGATCACCCACACTCACATGCATCTTCAAGAGACTTGATATTATTATTATTATTATTATCTTACCACTGGATGGTAGTCTGCCTCCCTTTTGTGGAAACCCCCTAAAGATCATATCTATCCTAATTTGGAGCAGAACAAAGAGGACTTTCCCTCATGAATATGTCACTTGCCTAATAAAAATTTATAAAACCATCCTTAGCCTCCATAAAATCCATAAGCTATTCCTCTCCTTGGGGATCCCCACTCCAGGGTCTCTTAGGAGCTTTTGCTTTGCTTCTGATGAATTCCTGAAGAGACATCTGCTCAAACTGTCTATGATTTTTGACTGAATTTATGCCTTCAAGAAGAAAGGAACTGAGGAGCCCTGGGGCTGTGGCCGAATCACCATGTACTTCAGACCTTACATTAATAAACACCAGCGTTGCTTCTCTGTAAAGCTCTTTTCTGTCACTTGAGTCAAGATCTCAGTTCCTCTAAGTAGAAGTGCTTTCAGACCTCTCTCAGCATGGAACAAAGAACACTATGACACCAGGAACTGAGCATCTTCTCTTGCTATAGGTAACAGAAAAAAAAAAAAAAAAAGACATGGTTTAGAAAATGATTCTCTAAAGTATTTACTTCAAATACCAAGCTGACAGAGCCTGGGTGTAGCAATGCTGGGACTTCCTGGCTGTCTAGAAATAGCCTGAAGCTCTAGTTCAGTGAGAGAGACCCTGTGTGAAAGGAATAATGTGAGGAGTGATACTTAGAACACCTAAAAACAGCCTGTGTAAACACATATGTGTATGCATATTCACATGCATGTGTACATAGATTACACACACATAACACCCCCTCACACACACACACAAAGAGACAGGGATTATCTCAGAGGAGGACAGAAGAACATTAAGAGATCTGTGAAAAAAAAAAGAAATGCTAAATTATAGGATCAAGTTTAAACCTCTTGAAGGTTGACAATCAGGGATCTTGACACAAAAATATATGTCACTTCAAAGATTACCTACACTGAATTAATATTCATTTCTAGTGCCCCCTTGTCCCTCTGTGTATATGTATGTATATATATATATGTGAGGGTGTGGTATGCATGAGAGTGGTAAGTGGTGTGTGGAATAAGTTTGCATGTCTTTTTTTACTCACAAGCTGTCTATTATCATTTTCTTTCAGCAAATTCAATATGGAACCTGTGGAATATGGCATGGGGACTCTTCACTATGTGCGAAAGTTTACATATGGCCGCATACCTTAAGCAATGCACGGTTGCTCTAACTGCAAAAACCTCTGTTTTTAATTGCAATTGATTTCACGCACTTAGCTTAGTCCTGTGTCCCCATATAAAGATGAAGACTGAAAGAAAACTTGATGGGCCTCGGAGGGAGCCTGATGAAAATTGTCTCAGTAGATGAGAATGAGAAGGTCTAGCACAATTAACAACATTGACTGAAAAGTCAGAACTCAGTTTCCTTTCTGTTTTCTATGGTAAGCAGCAGTGACCAAGGCTCCAGATTTGATGTAAATGACCTTAGATAGAACATCACCCCCTTACCAGACACTGCTGGAGAAGAAAAAACTAAACAAAGGAAGAAAAAGCAACAAACTATTGCTATTGCTATTTTAACACTAAGAACATTTGCAGTTGAAGTGAAAGGCAGGAAGGACAGAAAAATAGTGAAAACTAAGAGGCCATAGGAGCTCCAGGAACCCCTAGTCTGGATGGTATTCTTTCCTGGTTCTGCACAGGAAACAGATGCAACCAAGATCATAGAAAAAAAAAAAGTGGGGTTTTACTCAGGTGACTTTGTAAATATTTGCTATTAGAAAATTAATTTGGATAGTAGCTATGATTATGGGTGAGAGGTGGTATTTCATTGTGGTTCTGGTTAATATTTCTCTAAGATTAAACATTATGCAGAGCTTTTTTTCCACAGGCTAAATCTAACTAGGTTTTAAAGCTTGTGTTCAACTTAGTACTCCATCCCTATGGTTCCCAGCACTTATACTGGGCCATTCACCACTGCCCTAGCTCCAGCTCTAGGAGTGGGGTGTCTATTGGTACGTGCATCCAATTGTGTGGACCCCTCCTACGGCCCCTCACACAGAAGCAAACAGAGAATTTATAAAGAAAAACAAATCTGCTAATTAAAGCATTTGAGTTCATAGACGTCTCAAACTTCAGGGTTTAAAGTGCTTCAGAACAGCTTCAGATTTGAGCTACTTGTGCCAACTCTGGTCTTACAAATAAATGCTCATCTGATGGTTTTATAATTTGGAAAGTGCTGTCCAGGATAGGTTCTGGCAATCAAATTCAAATTCACTGGAAGAGGAGTTTTTGTTCTTAATCACTGAGTCCTCTTTCTAGCTCCCACTAAGATCAGTGTTTAACAATTTCTTAAACCTATGATACTGTTCCTTAAACCATCTATGATACTGTGAAGGTCTTCTTTGACATCAAGTTCATTCCCCTTTGATCCCACTCTACATCTAGATTAACACATGAATGTTTATGGGGGAGCTCAGGGCACTTTACAGAAACACAGTCTACATGGATTGTGTGCACTCCAGAAGAAAGAGTAATGGGCCACAGTTTTAATTTGCTCTGTAAAGTGTAGAAATTAGCAAATATACTTTGTTTTTAATGTTGTGAAACTTTGAACTCATAATTAAGGGGTGATTTGATTGAACACAAAAGAGAAACACAGAAGAAAGACAATTCAGTCTGTTGCTTGATATAGGTACTATAGAAGATAATTTATGAAGAATGTTTCACTAATAGTAAGTATCTTTTCCATACTAACCATCTTCTTGTGTCAAACACATTTATTTTCCATGAAGTCATACACAGGGTTTGAATTAGGCAACATTTTGAATTTCTCATATGCTTAAACTGCTTAATTTCTATGATACCTAATTATCAGTAAATGATATTGTCCTTGCCGTTTTAGAATATGTTTTTACTGTGTAACCCAAGCTCACTATCTTTACCCTTCTGCTCCTGTTTCTTATGTGCTGTTATAGGTATGCACCATCAAGCCAGGTAATAGTTGTGGTCACGATCACAGAGGCAAGTGTTTGAACCACAATGATACTATGTGCATTTAGGAAAATATCATACTTTTTACATTATGAACCTGACATATGTCATATATTATTAAGCTCAAATTTTAGACTGGGTATAGTAATCCATTCCTATAATGCCATGATTCAGGGAGTAGACAAAGGAAGATTGAGTTAAGTCCACTGTCTATCTACATAGACAGTTCTAAGACAGGCAGAGCTACCTAGTGACCCTGCTTCAAAAACCAGAATAAAAAGGGTAAAAATAAGAATAAATCAACATTTTTATATAGATTAGAAATTGTTATGTATTTATAATAAACTAACTGAACTAAATATAGTTTGAAATTCTTCACATACAACTAAGTACATAATAGCAGAATAGAAACAAAAAAATTCACATGAAACCATGGACACATACCCCTATATAAGTGTAAATCCAAATAGATTTCTTCCAAAATTTTCATTGGTCAAGGTGTTTTAAAGCAGCAACAGGAGTATAACTAATACACCATTTCTTTACAATATCCTAGCTCAGTCAATCCTATCAATAGTCCAAATGGGACTCACTAAATGTTCACAGTGGCTCACTGAATAGATCTAATATTTGAGCTTCAATGAATGTATGTGAGAATCCACCCATTATCTAAAACCAAGCCTCTTTCAGTAGAGAATTATACTTGAACACCAAATTCAACATAGTAACCTTTAAGTTATTCCTTGTACACGTTTCCTGTAGAATTTATGTAAGGTATATTCAAGGATAGAAAGATTAAGAAGAAAAATAACCAGTCTGCATTTTGCTCGTCCTCAGATTAAAAACAACAATATCTCAGCAAATAAACTTCCTACCATGAATTTGTAGAAAGGAATTTAAGCCAGAGAATGTCAATTGTATTCATTTCTATCAGCTCACCCATGCTGAAGATTGGAACACTCAGTTTACTTTTAATATCTCACTGTGCAGAAAGAAAATTTTCTACTGGGAATCCAGTCTTCTGCCACCATGCTTCACACAACAGAGGCCCGTATTTTCTGTTGCACTAGGACTTACACTAATGCCTTTGAAAACCCTCCCTTCCTTTCTGACTTCATTTATCTACAATGGACAAAATTGTTTCAGAAAGCAAAAAGCAATATTTCTATTCTTGATAACATCTGTCTAAATTGCTTTTTCCAAATGCTTTTGATTTAGAAAAGTCAAAATTCATCTGCAGGATGAAAGGAATCTCAGAATCTCATTTCTTTTCACATTTCACCTCCTACTCTTAGTCAGTCTAAGCCAGTCCTCCCTCTGCTGAGGCTACAGTGCTGTGCCACCTTTCTTACAGATTTTTTCCAACTACCCTTGCCTGTATATCCTCAAATCTCAGGATTCTGCTCCTATGGGTGTATATGGTCCAAAGAAATTTTTTGATATTTGTTATATTGTTTTTCAAACCATTTAATAACATAAAATCACTACCCACACTATATTCTA
This sequence comes from Mus caroli, assembly GCF_978045245.1. Lineage (NCBI taxonomy): Eukaryota > Metazoa > Chordata > Mammalia > Rodentia > Muridae > Mus > Mus caroli. Next base: position 120,338,448 of record NW_028227256.1, read on the forward strand.
GAACTTTAAATATGGCTATGAAAGCTAAAACTATATTCAATGTCCAATGAGAAACCTGAATTGTTTCATGGCCTATCAAAATTATTTTCATTCTATTGGTAGTGTATGATGGCAAGATGTCTCACAGGAAATTCTCAGTTCCCAGACATGCCTCCTTGGGCTTCTTGCCTTGGAAGCACAGCAGCCAGCATCATGGGAAAGTGATGAGTTTCCCTAAGGATGACCCTTCCAAGCCTATTCACCTCACAGCCTGTCTAAGGTACCAGGCTGGCATGACCCACATCGTGGTCATTGACAGGCCAGGATCTAAGGTGAACAAGAAAGAAGTCGTGGAGGCTGTAATCATTGTGGAAACCCTACCCATGGTGGTTGTGGGCATCGTGGGATATGTAGAAACCCTTCGAGGCCTACAGACCTTCAAGACTCTATTTGCCGATCATATCAATAAGTATAAAAGGTGGTTTTTATAAGAACTCTCCCAAATCTAAGAAGAAGGCTTCCAGCAAGTACTGTAAGAAATGGCAGAATGGCACAGGCAAGAAACAGCTGGAGAAGGACTTCAACAGCATCAGGAAGTACTGCCAGGCCATTGCCCACAGTCAGATGCATCTGTTTCCTCTATGCTATAAGAAGACCTACTTGATGCTTATCCAGAGGAATGGGGATACTGTGGATGAGAAGCTAGCTAGACTAGACCCTAGAGAGTCTGGAGCAGCAGGTGCCCGTGAACCAGGTGTTTGGGCAGGATAAGATAATTGACATCATCAGCGTGAAAAAAGCCAAAGGGTACAAAGGGGTGACCAGTCGTTGGTATACAGAGAAACTGTCCCAGAAGACCCATTGGGGTCTGTGCAATGTTGCCTGTGTTGGAGCCTGGCATCCAGCCCATGTTGCCTTCTCTGAGGCTCAAGCTGGGCAGAAAGACTACCCATCACCAAATAGAAATTAACAAGAGGATTTACAAGATTGGTCAAGGCTACCTCATCAAGGCTGGTAAACTGATCAAGAACAATGCATACACTGACTATGACCTGTCTGACAAGAGCATCAACCCACTGGGTGACTTTGTGCATCGTGGTGAGGTGACTAATGACTTCATAATGCTCAAAGGCTGTGTGGTGGGAACCAAAAAGCAAGTGCTTATATTTCTAAAGTCCTGGCTGGTCCAGACGAAACATCGGGCTCTGGAGAAGACTGACCTGAAGTTCATTGACACCACCTCCAAGTTTAGACATGATTGTTTCCAGATCATGGAGGAGAGGAAAGCATTCATGGAATCACTCAAGAAAAACTGCATTGCCAAGAAGGAAGGTGCTTGATTCCAGGATCACCCCAGCTGGTGGGGTCTCATCAATAAAATGCTTTAATAATAATAATAATAATAATAATAATAATAATAATATATTCTACTTGTTGAAATTACAGTTAAGTGTGTATGTAGGGTTTTTTGGTGTGTGTGTTGGGTGACTGTATTGGCATCTGTTTACAGCGTGATCATGGAGGTCAGAGTAACTTGTGGTATTTGGTTATCTTTTACAATGTTGTGACTGAGGATTGAATTCAGGGCATCAGTCCTGGTTAACATCTGTCTTTGTTCTTGTTGCTCTGTCTCTCACTCCCTTTCTCTCCTCTCTCCCATTCTCTGTCTCTCTCTTTCATTAGTGTGTGTGTGTGTGTGTGTGTGTGTACCTCTGTCTGTATTTGTGTTGGTGTTTGTGTGTGTCTGTGTGTCTGTGTGTGCTTGGGATAGATGTGTGTATGGTCATAAGTTGTCAAAATAATTTTTAAAAGATTATTTAAAAAGATAATTCAGTGAAATGTGGAAAGAATATTTATTCAATACAATTTCAAACAATTGAAACATTGAGATTTAAAGGTTGAGCTTTGGATGAGGTTATATATATATAAACTTATTAAGTGGATTTTGAACAGCACTTGCCAATCTTTATCTCAAGTATGATTTAAGAACTTACAGTGCCATTTCTGCTCCTTCAGTTGTCACACTTTTTTCTAATTCTGACACTGATTCCAACATGTGGTATTTTATGTTTTATCTGTCATAAAATATCTGACAATTGCTTTAATGTTAAGTGTTTTAGTCCATAATTTCCCCTCTGGATGCCTTCATCTACCTCTGCCCTGCTGCATGCTCACTGTAACCTTGGTTTGTCACTACAACCTGAATGTCTATGTCTGTGTGTGTGCCACAGTCATTCACAGGGAAGATGGTGTGCCCACGAATTCACAAAAGAGATTGTGCCTACTCATTCACACAGGAAAGCACTCACCCCAGTGTGATTTTAAGAAAAGCCTCTGAAAGGTAGCTAAGTGTTGATCATGATTTTACATTTCTGATCAATGGTTGTATATGTAGATACTTGAAAGGACACCCTCTTGTCTCCCCATGTAAAGATAAGGTGACTTGATTAGCATCTGAATGTCAGGGAGAAGTCCTCAGAAGGAAGTACATTTGTGTGATCTTGGATTCCACCTCTATTTCTGACAGAAATTAATGTCTGTGGTATACATCCCTGTTGAGCCTCCCTTCATTCACTTCTTACTTTGTGTCTAGGGACCATTCTGTGGTCTGTAAGACAATGCAAAGACTCGCTATTTCTTCTAAAACATGATTCACACTTAATATCTGTCATTTTTTAATCTTCTTGCTGCATATATATCTTTGTGGATGTACTTCCTCTTTCCACGATCCATATTACATTTCTTGGTATATTTGTTTTTTGGGTATGCTTGGGTGTGTGCATGACAAGATGTATGTGTTGACATCATTTGACAACTTGTTGGAGTCAGCACCCCTCCCAAAAAAAAAATGTCAGTTCTGAGGACAGATCTCAGGCTGCCAGATGTGATAGTTGGTACCTTACCCATGAACCATCTCTCTGGCCATTAATACAATGCATGTATGATCTTAAAACAGGGATGCTACAGCACTGTGAACTTTGATTCATGTGAGAACTACACACATCTGCTTACACAGTGACTAGCTGAAATAGTGCTAGATAAACCAATGAGTGCAAAGCTCATCTTGTGGTTACATGGTGACTATAGCACAAAGAGTTAGAACTAAAGTTGGTTATTATGGAAATTTTTCAGAGGTGAATTTGAATGAGGCTGCAAAGACATGGAAGATACTTAGCTACAGCATGACAAATGGATTACTTTATTTCAAAAGTGTGTAAAATAAGTACAGATTATATGTAGGTGTTCTACTTTGCTCTCTGTTGCTGTGATAAAATATTATGATCAAAACCAATTTAGGGAACAAAGAGTTTGTTTGGGCTTACAGTTTTATAGAGATTGAGGTTGTAATGGTTGGAGAAGCATGGCAGGAGGAAGGGGAATGGAAGCAAAGAATTTAGATTTTTATCTGCACACAGGGGGCTGAGAAAGACAACAGAAAGTGCAATAAGGCCAAAAATCTTCAAAGCTGAAGCAGGGACCTTCTTCCTTCAGCAAGATCCCACCTTCTAAAGATTCCATAACCTCCAAAAACAGCACCATCAACTGCACATGAACAAATGTTCATGTTCCAGTACACAATCCTATAGGAATATTTTTCATTCAATCCACCACTGTGGGTGTTTGTGTAGCTCTGTGTTTGTTCATGCCAATATGTGTACAACCATCTTTACTGCTTAAAACAGGAAACTGAAGACTCTTTTGCCTTCTCATCATAGCTCAGTGTCACCCCAGGTCCTCAGGAAGTTGTTCAGACTGAATGAATCCAGTCCTCATATTACCTTTCCCTTTCTATACCTGTCATAGAGAGGATCCTGGGTTCACCCTGTGTGATATTATAATTGCAATTACTTGGGCTGGCAAGATGCTCACTTAGTAAAATGACCAACCAGTGAACTGGTTTGAATGAGAAATGTCCACTATTAGCCCAGGTATAAAATACTTGGTCCCTAGTTGCTTGTGCTATTTGATGAGGTTAAAGGGGGTGTGGCCTTACTGGACAAAGTGTGTCAATAGGGCACAGGCTTTGAAAGTTTGTAGCCTGACTTCATGTTCAACTTGCTTTCTCTGTGCTGTTTTTGTGGTTGAAGAGCTGAACAGTCAGGTTCCTGGTCCTGTGATCATGCCTGCTGCATGTTGCATACTGAGTGGTACCTGCTACACGCTGCCATACCTCCCTACCAAGTTCAACTCTTATTTGTCTAGGGCTATAAGCCAAACCCTATTTTAAGCTGATATTGGTCATTGTGTTTTATCACAGCTACAGAAAGTAACTAATACAGCCTGTATTCATGAGTATCTGACTTTGGTCTCCAGAACTCATATTAAAGAGCTAGGTTTGATGATATACACCTAACTCTGGGAAGAGGAAAACAAAATGATGCCTTGGGCTTGCTGGCCTAATAGCTTAGACTAATTGCTGAGTTCTAGGCTTTATAGTAAAAAACTAAGGTTGACTGTTTTTTTGAAGAATGATACCTGAAGCTGACAACTGACAGCCACTCTGCAAACACACACACACAAAGATGCACACGCGCGCACACACATTCATGGGATTCATGGATCAATCCCAGAAAGGCAGGACATTTCCTTGAAGAGAAAATTTCACTGCAGCTTGTTCTTATGAAGGAAAGCCACTTTCTTTTTCCAGACAGAACAGCAGACTTCTGAGCTCAAAGTCAGTGAACAAAACACTTAGCACAGATTAGGAAAGCTAAGCCACAACATGAATTTCATGTGGTTGGTCCAAAGCATTGTAGGAGCTGAAACCTAAGTTAACTGAAATTCAGAGGCTAGACTTTACATCATTTGTCTTTGATTCATGCTGAGTTTGAACTCCAGTCCATACTCTAGTAGTTGGTGGAACAGTGCCTCAGCTATGTCACTTCCAGAACATTCATTTAAATGAGCTCCAAAGCTATTAAATGTATCATTTTATCATGTTATTTTTATGTTTATGTTTTATTAGCTATCTTCTTCATTTACATTTCAAATGCTATCCTTTTTCCGAGTTTTCTCTCTGAATGTCCCCAATACCCTCCCCTGCTCTGTTCCCCAACCCATGCACTCCCACTTCTTGGCCCTGGTATTCCCCTATACTGGAGCATATAATCGTTGCAAGACCAAGGGCCTCTCCTCCCATTGATGGCCGACTAGGCCATCCTCTGCTACATATGTAACTGGAGACATAAGTTCTGGGGGATACTGGTTAGTTTATATTGGTGTTCCTCTTATAAAGTTGCAGACTCCTTTAACTCCTTGGGTATTTTCTCTAGCTCCTTCATTGGGGGCCCTATGTACCATCCAATAGATGACTGTAGGCATCCACTTCTATATTTGCCAGGCACTGGCATAGCCTCACAAGAGACAACTATATCAGGGTCCTGTCAGCAAAATCTTGCTGGCATAGAAACTTAGAATTCCCAAGATACAATTTGAAAAACACGTGAAACTCAAAAAGAAGGAAGACCAAAGTGTGGATACTTCGTTCCTTCTTAGAATGGGGAACAAAATACCCATGGAAAGAGTTACAGAGACAAAGTTCAGAGCTGAGAGGGAAGGAAGAACCATCCAGAGACTGCCCCCACAAGGGGATTCATCCCATAAACAACCACCAAACCCAGACAGTCCTTTTATTTTTAAAAAGTCAAAAAGCTACTTATTATTGTAAAATTGATAGCAATTTTACCCTGGCTTGTAGGAAATGATTTTTACATGGAATTATAAAAGAGCATATTTTCCAAAAATTGTAATAGTTTAAAAGTCCAACAAATAGGAAAATGCCTCTTAGGAATACTGACATTTCAAATAATTTTACTAATTACCTTAAAAGGAAAATAAATTATCAGCACTTAAAAAAATAAAGATATTTCAAGACCTAAAGTCTAAACCTATATAGGTCTAGAGAAATGTCTCAGTGGGTAGGAGCACAAGCTATACAAGCATGAAGACTTGAGTTAACAGGAAATCATCATGCATACCTGTTACCCTAATTTCTGTGGTGAGCAGAAACCAGAAGACTGCTGTTGATTGTTGGCTGGCTACCTAGATCTACTTTAATGAGAGACCTTCTGTCAAGGAAATAAGAGAAAGAATATTAGAACAGGGCATTTGTTGGAGTCTTCTGGTCCCTAGCGCATACACTTGCACTTATATGTTCAACCCTCCTACACACACACATACACACACACACACACACACACAAGAATACACATGTATATATGTCAAACTGTGTATTGTTTAGTGCTTGTGTGTTGAGGGGAAAGTACAATTTTTTAGAATTCTTGTTGGTGTTTTTCATCTTGATAAAAGCTACAGTTGAGTTAGGGAAGCAGAAACCGGCCTGAGTAGGACCACAGGCCTCATCCGGCTGGATCAGCGCCGGGGTAGCGGGAGCGCAGGGTTGCCTGACACCCACCAGCTACCCACGACCCCCGCCTCAGGATTTTGGGACTGCTGGTGAGTGGAACACAGCTTCTGCTCCAATCCAATTGTGCGGGACCTGAGACTGCATTAGTTAGGGAAGCAGAAACTGGCCTGAGTAGGGCCACAGGCCTCACCCGGCCGGATCAGCGCCAGGGTAGCGGGAGCACAGGGTTGCCTGACACCCGCCAGCTACCCACGACCCCCGCCGCAGGATTTTGGGACTGCTGGTGAGTGGAACACAGCTTCTGCTCCAGTCCAATCACGCGGGACCTGAGACTGCTCTGGTTGGGGAGAGAGAAATCCGGCCTACATAGGGCCACAACCCTCTTCCGGTCAGAAAAGCACCTGAGCAGCTGGGGCACAGGGTCGGCTGACACTCACCAGCTACCCACAACACCCACCACAGGATCTTAAGACTTCTGGTGAGTGGAGCACAGCTTCTGCTCCAATCCAATTGCGCGGGACCTGAGACTGCATTAGTTAGGGAAGCAGAAACCGGCCTGAGTAGGGCCACAGGCCTCATCCGGCCGGATCAGCACCGGGGTAGCGGGAGCGCAGGGTTGCCTGACACCCGCCAGCTACCCACGACCCCCGCCGCAGGATTTTGGGACTGCTGGTGAGTGGAACACAGCTTCTGCTCCAATCCAATTGCGCGGGACCTGAGACTGCATTAGTTAGGGAAGCAGAAACCGGCCTGAGTAGGGCCACAGGCCTCATCCGGCTGGATCAGCGCCGGGGTAGCGGGAGCGCAGGGTTGCCTGACACCTGCCAGCTACCCACGACCCCCGCCAGAGGATTTTGGGACTGCTGGTGAGTGGAACACAGCTTCTGTTCCAGTCCAATCACGCGGGACCTGAGACTGCTCTGGTTGGGGAGAGAGAAATCCGGCCTACATAGGGCCACAACCCTCTTCCGGTCAGAAAAGCACCGGGGCAGCTGGGGCGCAGGGTCGGCTGACACTCACCAGCTACCCACAACACCCACCACAGGATCTTAAGACTTCTGGAGAGTGGAACACAGCTTCTGCTCCAATCCAATTGCACGCGGGAGCAGAGACTGCATTAGTTAGGGAAGCAGAAAAACGGCCTGTGTAGGACCACAGGCCTCTTCCGGCTGGACCAGCACCGGGGCACCATCAGCTACCCACGACCCCTGCCGCAGGATTTAGAGACTTCTGGTGAGTGGAACACAGCTTCTGCTCCAATCTTTAAACAGTGACAACGATAACAACTAACCCCAGAGATTACCAGATGGCGAAAGGTAAACGTAATAATCTTACTAACAGAAACCAAGACCACTCACCATCATCAGAACCCAGCACCCCCACTTCGCCCAGTCCAGGGCACCCCAACACACCGGAAAAGCTAGACATGGATTTAAAAGCATATCTCCTGATGATGATAGAGGACTTCAAGAAGGACTTTAATAACACACTTAAAGAAATGCAGGAGAACACTGCTAAACAGGCAGAAGACAATAAAGAGAAAGCACAAAAATCCCTTAAAGAATTGCAGGAGAACACTGCTAAAGAGTTACAAATCCTTAAAGAAAAACACGATAACATAATCAAACAGGTAGAAGTCCTTACAGAAAAAGAGGAAAACACATCCAAACAGATGATGGAAATGAACAAAACCATACTAGACCTAAAAAGGGAAGTAGACACAATAAAGAAAACCCAAAATGAGGCAACACTGGAGATAGAAACCCTAGGAAAGAAATCTGGAACCATAGATACGAGCATCAGCAACAGAATACAAGAGATGGAAGAGAGAATCTCAGGTGCAGAAGATTCCATAGAGTACATCGGCACAACAATCAAGGAAAATGTAAAATACAAAAAGATCCTAACTCAAAACATCCAAGAAATACAGGACACAATGAGAAGACCAAACCTACGGATAATAGGAGTGGATGAGAATGAAGATTTTCAACTCAAAGGACCAGCAAACATCTTCAACAAAATTATAGAAGAAAACTTCCCAAATCTAAAGAAAGAGATGCCCATGAACATACAAGAAGCCTACAGAACTCCAAATAGACTGGACCAGAAAAGAAATACCTCCCGATACATAATAATCAGAGCAACAAATGCTCTAAATAAAGATAGAATACTAAAAGCAGTAAGAGAAAAAGGCCAAGTAACATATAAAGGCAAGCCTATCAGAATTACACCAGATTTTTCACCAGAGACTATGAAAGCCAGAAGATCCTGGACGGATGTTATACAGACACTAAAAGAACACAAATTCCAGCCCAGGCTACTATACCCAGCCAAACTCTCAATTAACATAGATGGAGAAACCAAAGTATTCCACGACAAAACCAAATTCACACATTATCTCTCCACGAATCCAGCCCTTCAAAGGATAATAACAGAAAAAAACCAATACAAGGACAGGAACCACGCCCTAGAAACAACAAGAAGGTAATCCCTCAACAAACCTAAAAGAAGACAGCCACAAGAACAAAATGCCAACTTTAACAACAAAAATAACAGGAAACAACAATTACTTTTCCTTAATATCTCTTAATATCAATGGACTCAACTCCCCGATAAAAAGACATAGACTAACAAACAGGCTACACAAACAAGACCCAACATTTTGCTGCTTACAGGAAACTCATCTCAGAGAAAAGGATAGACACTACCTCAGAATGAAAGGCTGGAAAAAAATTTTCCAAGCAAATGGCATGAAGAAACAAGCTGGAGTAGCCATTCTAATATCTGATAAGATTGACTTCCAACCCAAAGTCATTAAAAAAGACAGGGAGGGACACTTCATACTCATCAAAGGTAAAATCCTCCAAGAGGAACTATCAATCCTGAATATCTATGCTCCAAATACAAAGGCAGCCACATTCATTAAAGAAACTTTAGTAAAGCTCAAAGCACACATTGCACCTCATACAATAATAGTGGGAGACTTCAACACACCACTTTCACCAATGGACAGATCATGGAAACAGAACCTAAACAGGGACACAGTGAAACTAAGAGAAATTATGAATCAAATGGATCTGGCAGATATCTACAGAACATTCTATCCTAAAACAAAAGGATATACCTTCTTCTCAGCACCTCATGGTACCTTCTCCAAAATTGACCACATAATTGGTCACAAAGCAGGCCTCAACAGATATAAAAATATTGAAATTGTCCCATGCATCCTATCAGATCACCATGGACTAAGGCTGATCTTCAATAACAAAATAAATAATAGAAAGCCAACCTTCACGTGGAAACTGAACAACACTCTTCTCAATGATACCTTGGTCAAGGAAGGAATAAAGAAAGAAATTAAGGACTTTTTAGAGTTCAATGAAAATGAAGCCACAACATACCCAAACTTATGGGACGCAATGAAAGCATTTTTAAGAGGAAAACTCATAGCTCTGAGTGCCTCCAAAAGGAAACTAGAGAGAGCACACATTAGCAGCTTGACAACACACCTAAAAGCACTAGAACAAAAGGAAGCAAATTCACCCAAGAGGAGTAGACGGCAGGAAAAAATCAAACTCAGGGGTGAAATCAACCAAGTGGAAACAAGAAAAACTATTCAAAGAATCAACCAATCAAGGAGCTGGTTCTTTGAGAAAATCAACAAGATAGATAAACCCTTAGCCAGACTCACTAGAGGGCACAGGGAAAGCATCCTAATTAACAAAATCAGAAATGAAAAAGGAGACATAACAACAGATCCTGAAGACATCCAAAACACCATAAGATCCTTCTACCAAAGGCTATACTCAACAAAACTGGAGAACCTGGATGAAATGGAGAAGTTCCTAGACAGATACCAGGTACCAAAGTTGAATCAAGATCAGGTTAATGATCTAAACAGCCCTATATCCCCCAAAGAAATAGAAGCAGTCATTAATAGTCTCCCAACTAAAAAAAGCCCAGGACCAGATGGGTTTACTGCAGAGTTCTATCAGACCTTCAAAGAAGATCTAATCCCAGTTCTTCACAAACTATTCCACAAAATAGAAACAGAAGGTACTCTACCCAACTCATTCTATGAAGCCACAATTACTCTGATACCTAAACCACAAAAAGACCCAACAAAGATAGAAAACTTCAGACCAATATCCCTTATGAATATTGATGCAAAAATCCTCAATAAAGTTCTTGCTAACCGAATCCAAGAACACATCAAAACAATCATCCATCCTGACCAAGTAGGTTTCATCCCAGGGATGCAGGGATGGTTCAATATACGGAAATCCATCAACGTAATCCAGTATATAAACAAACTCAAAGACAAAAACCACATGGTCATCTCGTTAGATGCGGAAAAAGCATTTGACAAGATCCAACACCCATTCATGATAAAAGTCTTGGAAAGATCAGGAATTCAAGGCCCATACCTAAACATGATAAAAGCAATCTACAGCAAACCAGTAGCCAACATCAAAGTAAATGGTGAGAAGCTTGAAGCAATCCCTCTAAAATCAGGGACTAGACAAGGCTGTCCACTTTCTCCATACCTATTCAACATTGTACTTGAAGTCCTAGCCAGAGCAATTCGACAACAAAAGGAGATCAAAGGGATACAAATTGGAAAAGATGAAGTCAAAATATCACTCTTTGCAGATGATATGATTGTATATATAAGTGACCCTAAAAATTCCACCAGAGAACTCCTAAGCCTGATAAACAGCTTCGGTGAAGTAGCTGGATATAAAATTAACTCAAACAAATCAATGGCCTTTCTCTACACAAAGAATAAAGAGGCTGAGAAAGAAATTAGGGAAACAACACCCTTCTCAATAGTCACAAATAATATAAAATATCTTGGCGTGACTCTAACTAAGGAAGTGAAAGATCTGTATAATAAAAACTTCAAGTCTCTGAAGAAAGAAATTATAGAAGATCTCAGAAGATGGAAAGATCTCCCATGCTCATGGATTGGCAGGATCAACATTGTAAAAATGGCTATCTTGCCAAAAGCAATCTACAGATTCAATGCAATCCCCATCAAAATTCCAAATCAATTCTTCAACGAATTAGAAAGTGCAATCTGCAAATTCATCTGGAATAACAAAAAACCTAGGATAGCAAAAACTCTTCTCAAGGATAAAAGAACCTCTGGTGGAATCACCATGCCGGACCTAAAGCTCTACTACAGAGCAATTGTGATAAAAACTGCATGGTACTGGTATAGTGACAGACAAATAGACCAATGGAATAGAATTGAAGACCCAGAAATGAACCCACACACCTATGGTCACTTGATCTTCGACAAGGGAGCTAAAAACATCCAGTGGAAGAAAGACAGCATTTTCAACAAATGGTGCTGGCACAACTGGTTGTTAACATGTAGAAGAATGCGAATCGATCCATTCCTATCTCCTTGTACTAAGGTCAAGTCTAAGTGGATCAAGGAACTTCACATAAAACCAGAGACACTGAAACTTATAGAGGAGAAAGTGGGGAAAAGCCTTGAAGATATGGGCACAGGGGAAAAATTCCTGAATAGAACAGTAATGGCTTGTGCTGTAAGATCGAGAATTGACAAGTGGGACCTCATGAAACTACAAAGCTTCTGCAAGGCTAAAGACACCATCAATAAGACAAAAAAACCACCAACAGATTGGGAAAGGATCTTCACCTATCCTAAATCAGATAAGGGACTAATATCCAATATATATAAAGAACTCAAGAAGGTGGACTCCAGAAAGTCAAATAACCCCATTAAAAAATGGGGCTCAGAACTGAACAAAGAATTCTCACCTGAGGAATACCGAATGGCAGAGAAGCACCTGAAAAAATGTTCAACATCCTTAATCATCAGGGAAATGCAAATCAAAACAACCCTGAGATTCCACCTCACACCAGTCAGAATGGCTAAGATCAAAAATTCAGGTGACAGCAGATGCTGGCGAGGATGTGGAGAAAGAGGAACACTCCTCCATTGTTGGTGGGATTGCAAGCTTGTACAACCACTCTGGAAATCAGTCTGGCGGTTCCTCAGAAAATTGGACATAGTACTACCGGAGGATCCAGCAATACCTCTCCTGGGCATATATCCAGAAGATGTCCCAACCGGTAAAAAGGACACATGCTCCACTATGTTCATAGCAGCCCTATTTATAATAGCCAGAAGCTGGAAAGAACCCAGATGTCCCTCAACAGAGGAATGGATACAGAAATTATGGTACATTTACACAATGGAGTACTACTCAGCTATTAAAAAGAATGAATTTATGAAATTCCTAGCCAAATGGATGGACCTGGAGGGCATCATCTTGAGTGAAGTAACACAATCACAAAAGAACTCACACAATATGTATTCATTGATAAGTGGATATTAGCCCAAAACTTAGGATACCCAAGATATAAGATACAATTTGCTAAACGCATGAAACTCAAGAAGAATGAAGACCAAAGTGTGGACACTGTGCACCTTCTTAGAATTGGGAACAAAACACCCAGGGAAGGAGCTACAGAGACAAAGTTCGTAGCTGTGATGAAAGGATGGACCATTTAGAGACTGCTGTATCCAGGGATCCGTCCCATAATCAGCTTCTAAACGCTGACACCATTGCATACACTAGCAAGATCTTGCTGAAAGGACCCAAATATAGCTGTCTCTTGTGAGACGATGCCGGGGCCTAGCAAACACAGGAGTGGATGTTCACAGTCAGCTATTGGATGTATCACAGGGCTCCCAATGGAGAAGCTAGAGAAAGTACCCAAGGAGCTAAAGGGATCTGCAACCCTATTGTTGGAACAACATGATGTACTAACCGGAACCCTGGAGCTCTTGTCTCTAGCTGCATATGTATTGAAAGATGGCCTAGTCGGCCATCAATGGAAAGAGAGGCCCATTGGACTTGCAAACTTTATATGCCCCAATATAGGGGAATGCCAGGGCCAAAAGAATGGGAATGGGTGGGTAGGGAAGTGGGGGGCGCTATGGGGGACTTTTGGGATAGTATTGGAAATGTAATTGAGGAAATTATGTAATAAAAATATAAAAAAAAAAAAAGCTACAGTTATCAGAGAAGATGTATTCACAATTGAGAAAATTACTTTATGATGATTAGAATGCAAGCAAGCCTGGGGGACCTTTTCTTGTTTAGTGACTAATATAGGGGTTCCTATCCCAACATAGGTGGTGCTAATTCTGGGGAGATGGTCCTAGGTTGTGTATGCAAACAGGCTGAGTAAACTCTGGGGAGCAGTCCAGAAAGGTGTCCTGCTTTCTGTACTCACTTCCTTCAGTAAGGGAGTGTGTCTTAAGAGAGTAGGCTGAAGTAAACATATTCTTCCCCAAGTTGTTTTTGGTCATGATATTTTATTCCAGCAATAGAAGCATAAATAACTAAAACATTCTTCTAGAAAAGAGAAAAAAGACTTTACATATAATTAACCTTAAAAGAAATATAATAGTTATTTGTATTATGTGGAATCATTAATTCTAAGAAATTTTTTTCAACAACTTTCTTTTTTTATTACATATTTTCTTCATTTATATTTATGGCTTTTAAAACAAAAAAAATAATTGACAGTGATCATAAAACCAAACCCACAGTTCAGCAGGAATTGGTAGATGACTCTCAATTAGTCACAGAATCAAAATTCGTCCAATGATCATAAATGAGGTTTTTAAATAAATACATCATTTGTAGAACATTCTATATATAATTATTACTGGTTTTATTATTCTATGCATATGTTCATTTTGCAGATGTCAGTGGGCAACTTCCAGGAGTAGGTGGTCTCCTTATATCATATCTTATATATAAAGCTCAGGTCTTCACGCAAGTCAGCACGCCATCTAACCTGTCCATACCTGAAGTTTTAGAGGAGATACAAGAACAATTTACTTCAAAATAGACCATAGTTTCTGATTTAGGAGTTACTCAAATATTCACACACACACACACACACATACACACACAGAGAGAGAGAGAGAGAGAGAGAGAGAGCTCAAGTATTCACTCCACTATGCTGTTTGTCATCAGCACTGCTCAATAGGAAGGACCTTCAAAGGGTTTCCTCGTAAGCCGTCTACATTGGACATCTAATCATTGTAGATGAGAAGCTATTTCACCTGAAAGGATAGAGACCCAGATATATGAAACCAGTCTGATTATTCATGGTGCTCTAAGACATAAATAAATGTGAAATTAATAGATGTTCTGTCTTTTTAAAATTTCAAATGGCAAATATCATGCATAATCAGTGCAGTCTGTACATGAACCATGGACAATAGCTTCAGGATTATATATAATATATATATAATATATTTATATATATCCTAAGTTAACAAATTATTCAGGTGTCTTCATACCATAGCCTTCTGCTTTTAAATTATTCAGGTGTCTTCATACCATACATACCATAGCCTTCTGCTTTTATTTTTCTAGTTAATTTTATCTATGCTGTTCCTGCTATCCGACATGTGAATTACATTACTACCATAACTCAAATTTATAGCTATTAATATATTTCCCCTTTTTACATGGAGTAGGCTTGTTTTATATAAAAGCTACTTTACTAAATACTGCACCCAAGATACTGCCTGTTTTTAGAACTAATGTGATTGATGACAGAGGCCTGCAAGAGGTTTTGCCATTAATATATTTCAGAGCCTGTTCAGAATTTGCTACCAGCACTCATTTGTGATGCAAATCAAGTAGAAAGCTATGAGCATGTTATCATAAAATACAGTATTAGAAGATCTGAGTATAATAACTATGAGAATTAGGCTACAACAGCTGTCTCCAGAACCATACAAAAATCATACAAAATAGAAATTTTCATTTATATTATTACATAGTAGGCATGGTATATGAACACTATATAATAAGTTAATATCAAAACTTTAAGAAAACAAGGCTGTGGAGAGGGCTCAGTGGTGAAGAGCACTTGCTATTCTTGGGTAGGACTCAAATTTGGTTTCTAACATCCCACACTGGGTGAATCACTGCAGCTTCCCGTTACTCCAGGTCTACAGAATCCAAGATTCTTTTCTGGCCTTGATAGGCACCACCATCACATGCATATGCATGCAGATGTGCATACTTAAGTAATTATTAGAAGAAAAAAATATTTTTTAATTAAAAAAGCTTTGACAATATCACTGAAAACAAGTGTCATTTGGAAGGAAGAGAATACATACAAGATATTAACAAAATAATTAGATTTAAAATCATGAATGTGTTCACTCTCTGTGGTCCTATGGGACACCCCAGTATAAAGGACAGCACCATGTTTTCCTGATATTGTATTCCTTAAAGGAAAATATAGTGATATTGAGTATTTAAAGAACATAACATCTATTAGAACATAATCTGTGTGACACATGAAAAATAGCATCTGACAAATAAAATTAGGGATTTCATAAAATCTAGAAAATGTCAGGTTAGTTTTAGGTGCTTATTTGATTTTATTATGTGTGTTCAAGCATCTTATTATGTGTATCTTAAGTTCTTTCAGTGGATTTGTGTGTACATGATGTGTGTGCACATTCATGTATATGAGTTCAGGTACATGAGTGGCATGGCCCACGTGTGAGCCCAGAACTAACTCTGGTGTTGGTCTTTGACTTGTAGCTTTTTTGAAGCAGAGTTCCTATCATTCGCTACTTCAGACATAAAGTTAGCTGGCCCATGAGCCTCTGGGGTTTCCCCTGTCTCTGCCTCTCATCTCCCTAGACGTACACTGGGGATACAGATATGTATTTACGTGGGTCTGGGCTTCAAAGTTTGTTCCTCACAATGACAGAGCAAGCAGTTTACCCACTGAGCCATGCCTTCTGCCCATCTCATAGCAAACATCTACTTACAAATGTAAGCACATACACACATAGCAAGTCAGCTGTGGCCAAATGCACAAAGATATCATTAGTACAGAAATGAAAGAAATCAAATAAACCCACATTATTGGTTTTGATGGTGGAGAGGTCCTGAACAGCAATCTAGAATATTGTTGGAGCACACATTTCCAGTGCAATATCAGGAAAACAATGACTACACATCTCCAAAGTGCCAGAGGCATTCATCAGAGCAGGACAACATTCGGACGCAAAGAAGATGATAATGAAAATGTATCTTTGTTTTCTCTTCAGAACTCTTCATCTTATAAAGATAAAGAGGGGGCACTGTCAAGCACATGGATAACAATGACCTTTAGATAATAGTTGTCAGTCAGAGAGGGGGGAGGGGAGAGGGGAAAGGGGATAGGGGGGAGAGAGAGAGGGAGACAGAGAGAGAGATAGAGAGAGAGAGAGAGAGAGAGAGATTGGAATATTAAGGAAATAAGGCTGTGGTCTCATTGTAAGGGAGCAGAAATCTATTCCCCCCAATAAAATTTTATTAATTTATTTTTATTTAGATGTATGTATATGCATGTTTGCCCACTATATATATATATAGGTAGATACTGACAGAGGCCAAAAGAGGGTATCAGATACTATATTGTTGGAATTGCAGATATAGTGATCTGCCCAACATAGGTGTTGGGAAATGAAGTCTGATCCTTGGAAGAGGAGGCAGTGATCTGGACTGCTGAGCCATCTCTACAGACAAAATCTAACCTGTCTACATGAGAAGACAGTGCTTGGTGGATCTCTGTATCTTGAAATGGGAGTGGAGTGGAGTGCCTACCATCACAGGGCTTAAATGGTTCCAGAATTTCCAAGTGTTAGTGCAATTGAGCTTTTGGAGTATTATTATTATTATTACTATTATTATTATTATATTAACATTATATTATTATTATTATTATTATTAAATTGAGTATTTGTGCAATCTCCACAAGAAGAATATGTAAGTTCATCTGTGTCTCTTTTCATTAACAGCCAGTTGCATCACCAATATTATAATAATATTTTATTAAATGTCTCATTTTACCATGTCTACTATGAAGCAAAAGTTCTGTAGGATAAATTCTGAGTTAAAAGTATGAGACATAAAAATAGACAGAGATACTTTTAGGCAAGCCTGAGAACCTGAGTGTTACCCCAGATCTCATTAGTTTACAAGAGCCCAGAAAGTTGTCTCTTGCCTTCATACTCACTTCATGGCTTGAGAACTTTCATACTCACAAGCAAAGCCTACATGCCCATACACAAAAAATTAAAGAAAATGGTTTTTAAAAGGCAAACACACTTACATAAATTTTAGTGATTTCAAAGATGCAA
Source organism: Mus caroli (assembly GCF_978045245.1). Taxonomy (NCBI): domain Eukaryota; kingdom Metazoa; phylum Chordata; class Mammalia; order Rodentia; family Muridae; genus Mus; species Mus caroli. Next base: position 120,356,006 of record NW_028227256.1, read on the forward strand.
AATTAATCACAATCACCCAAGTATCATGTTAACTCCTCAAGTTTAATGTATAAGACAATAGAAAGACTCATTCCTTTGTATTGTCACTCCAGTCCTTCAAAGACCACGGTTAAAGAAGCCAAGATGTCCATGACTTAGAAGACTTGCCTGATGTCCTGCAGACAGGCAGCCATTGGGAAAATCCACATATTACCTCTTTCTAGGACCATTCAGCTTCTGCCTTTTAAATGAAGAGTTTATTTTCAAGTTCTGTTCCCTACAAGAAATATGCACTTCTTTCATTCAGACTTTAGCTAAGTCTACAATAGTTTAAACAAAAGACTGCTCACAGCTGAGACCTTTGGGGATTCTAAGGATGCCAGCTAATATAATTAAGTATCTGTCCATGCACTGCACTTCTAAAGAAAGGCAATGGATAGAAAATGAGCCTCAGCCAAGAACAAGTGAGTACAAATGTTGATTAAATAATGTGGAGCCTGTTTCATGGGTTAACTGTATTTAACCACTTTTAATTAGGAGTGTAGCTAATAGTTTTATTGTATTTAAGGGCTGGCACAATGGTGAAGAGTTCTTGCTATTCTTACCAAACATTAAATTTTAGATTCCCCTGCCAATATGGAGAGGTTGGAAATTACCTATAATCCCAGCTTAAGGATCAAATACCCTCCTCTCACCTCTTTGGACAACTGCACACAAGTGCACACATCCATGCACAGACACATACATACACACACAGCTTTATAAAAATATAGTCAATGATTTACCATTTAAAATTTTTTACCTTTATTTACCTTCTCTCTCTCTCTCTCTCTCTCTCTCTCTCTCTCTCTCTCTCTCTCTCTCTCTCTCTCTGTGTGTGTGTGTGTGTGTGTGTGTGTGTGTGTGATTACACCTTTCAGGAGTTATTTCTTTCACCACATGACTCTATCTTAACAAGGTTGTGATTCTTTTACTTTGTTCCTTTTTTTTTATTTTTGGTATGATCTCATATAGCCTGGGTTTTTTTTAAATATTTTTATTAGGTATTTTCCTCATTTACATTTCCAATACTATCCCAAAAGTCCCCCATATCCTCCCCCCACTCCCCTACCCACCCACTCCCACTTTTTGGACCTGGCGTTCCCCTGTACTGGGGCATATAAAGTTTGCATGACCAATGGGCCTCTCTTTCCACTGATGGCCAACTAGGCCATCTTTTGATACATATGCAGCTAGAGACAAGAGCTCCGGGGTACTGGTTAGTTCAACTTACAGTTTAGTCCATCCTGTTCTTAATCTACTGATTTTCAACCTTCTTAGTGGGACCCTTTATACTAGAGTTCCTCATGTTGTGGTGAGCCCCAAGGGGAAAAAATATTTTCTTTGCTATTTTATAACTGTAACTTTGCTATGGTTAAAGCAAATCTTAGTGTAAAGGTCTAATATGCAGGATAGTGTAGAGCCACTGTTGTAAACTCTCAATCCTGCATCTACTTCCCAGATGCCAGAATAATGGGTATGCAAACTGCACATCTACCTTTTCTGTACAATGTTTAAGTCTCCCATTCAAAAGTTAAGATAATCCTTGGCTTTTGTCATTTCCTAACCAGAGAAACTCATCTTAGAGAAGAATGCCACCCTCATGGATTTTCTCACAAATCTCATCCTAGCCTCCTAAGTCACATATCTGATGTGGCATACCTGATGGTGTAGCCTCAAATAAGGTCATGCTCCCTAGGTGGTCAGTGACTTTTGGTCCATTGAGTCCTTCATTTAGTCACTTAAGATTTGCAGATGGTACTCACATTAGATCAGTATTTGCTTATTTCTCAATGGTTAAGTTGCTTTTAAAGACTTATGCTCTGTGTTCCTGGGAACCTCTCAGAACCATCTTTCATATTTCAATCAATAATTCAATAAAATCATCTAGAATATATTATAGAACTCCCTTATTTAATAAGATGCCAGTTAATGAAAAATCTTAGTATCTTAGAATGACTAATAATCCAGGTTTCAATTCTTATACAATCTGGTATCTTTTTAGAAAGAAAAGATGCATTTTCTTTAGTGCATGTGCATGTGTTTATGGGAGCATGGGCATGGTGATGCAGTTTCTCCTAGAGGACAAAAGATGGTGGAGTTGGTACTGGTGGTGGTTGTGAGCTGCCTAATATAGATGCTGGTAACAGAACCCAGGTCCTCTCAAAACGTTGTATGTTAAGTGCTGAGTCACTTCTCCAGACTTCTAAAATTTTATCTATTCTTTAAAACATATTATAACTATTTAATTAACCTGATATAATGCATCTAACAGATCAGATCATGTACTTGGATAGATGGCTTTCTATCCAAGCATGAAAACTTGAATTGAGAATCATCAAACCAAACCCATGTAAAACCAGGCTTCATTTTACAAGCCTGTAACTGTGTGAACACACACACACACACACACACACGGGGAGAGAGAGAGAGAGAGAGAGAGAGAGAGAGAGAGAGAGAGAGAGAGAGAGAGAGAGAGAGAGAGAGAGCATACACATGAACATATTAATTAGTTAAGTAATTAATAACATTAGATGAGGAAGGAAATATTGTCCACATTACAACAATATGTTCCATTTGAATTTTCAGTGTAATTGCCTTCTTCATTGAGTAAAAAGTGACATGTTGCTATTTAAGAACGACTTGTCAAAAACAATGAATGCAGGAGCCCAGTGCAGAAGCAATTTGCTCATGCACCATTTCATGGATACTGGCTACGCACTGTCTTTATAAAGTTATATGTGAAAAGAACATAGCTCTTGACAAAGAACAGCCTGAGGCTTTATCATTAGAAAATGTAATACAAAGCAAAACCCTGAGACATGGATTTAAAATCTTAGCACTCATGTAAATAAAAATCCTGGCATGCTGGTAATCCTAATATGATAGAGGCACAGACACAAAGATCTCTGAGTTCATTGGACAGCTTGAGTGGCTGAACTGGTAAGCGCTAAGATCCTATCTCAAGGCAGTAATATGAAGATAACTCATGTTGACCTTTGACTGTGTGCATAATGTGTGTGCATGTGCACACATACAACACAGACATATCACCCACCCACACTTCATACACACCCAGCAACTGAATGAATTAGTTTTAAGAGTCCCAACATTAGCCGGGCATGGTGGCGCATGCCTTTAATCCCAGCACTCGGGAGGCAGAGGCAGGCGGATTTCTGAGTTCGAGGCCAGCCTGGTCTACAAAGTGAGTTCCAGGACAGCCAGGGCTACACAGAGAAACCCTGTCTCGAAAAAAAAAAAAAAGAGTCCCAACATTACTGTTACCCATTGTTTCTATGTTGAAAAATCACATCTCACTTTCACTGTCCTATACTCATTGATAAAATGTTAAATAGTCTCCTATGATATGTTCATGTTCTCCAAAAGTCCAAAGTTAGCTTCAAATCCATCAATTATTGAATACAAGTTAAGTAAGTTCAGACTTGATGTTATAACCTTATTGCCAAGGTAAAGTTTGCATTGAGCTTTCATTGTTAGTCTTAGTTTGATTTCTACTGCTGTGATAGACACCATTACTAAAAGCAATTTAATGACAATGGACTTTATTTGGCTAACATGTCTGGTCACAGTTCATCCTTGAGGAAGCCAACGCAGGAATTCAAGGCACAGAACTGGAGGCAGGTACTGAAGCAGAACCCTTGTAGGAGTGCTGCTTAGTAGTTCCCTTCTCTGGGTTGCTCATCTGTTTTGTTATAAAACCCTTGACAACCTTTCTGGGGATAGTAGCCCCTTCAGTTGGCTTGACTTTTCCACATCAGTCATTAATCAGGACACAGGCCAATACGATGGAGGCATTTCTCAACTGAGATGCCTACTTTCCTGATGACTCTAGCTTGTGTTATTTTGACAAAACAAACAAACAAAACAAAAACCAAAACAAAACCAAAACAAAAACCCTATCAGCAGAAAATCTTGAATCTGTCTTTGTTTATCCCCCAACTAAAACCACTTTTCACTCTCTTATATAATTCATTCCGACCTAAGAACCTTTTTACATAATTTGAAGATATAGACCTCTTTTCTAATCTTTTAAAATTTGTTGCCTTTAATTTTACTATGAAGCCTAACATAACTAATGACCTATTTTACCTTTCCTATAGTTATCCCTTTGCCATTTAACCATGTACCTCTGAACATGTAATATGTTATTCATGTATAGATTACCTTGCATTTTAAACAAGAGACATGTTATACATGTCTATGATCATGTGTCTGTGAGTGGTACTTACAAGTGCAGTTACTCACTGATGCCAAAAGAGTACACTGGATCCCCTGGAGTTGGAGTGACAGATGTTTGTGAGTACGAGGAACTGAATTCTGATACTCTGAGAGAAGGATACTTACTCTTAATCATTGAGTCATTTCTCCATGCCTGTTTAAATATGTTTTAATATTTAAAACACAAGCTGAAGAAGAAACAAAAAGTACTGAAAAGCATGAAATGTGAGAATCCTGACCCTCTCCAAATTCTATGTGACTGTTATAAAACCCAGCTCCATTAAACATTTTATGCTATGAATGCTGCAACTTAATTGTCTTCGTTTCAAAGTGTCTTGTTTTCATGCATATCAATGTCAAGTAGAACAGATGGAGATTCCAGAGGAGCCTGGCAGTTGGATTGTGGACAGAGAATGAAAGTTCTTAGTTAATGATTTTTATCCTTTAAAACAAGTTGTCTGCATAAAAGATGGTATAAAAATATTTAGTAATATAAATTAGGGAACATTTCTGTTGGCCTAATCTAAGTGATCACTTTAAACTAAATGATATGGATTTTAGCATAATCAAGTATCAATATTTCTGATAGTGGAAACTATAGTTGTATGAAGAGGAAAATGGAAATACCTGCTGTATTGCTTACCAAATTTGATATTATTGTACCTAGAATAGCGCTATCACTTATTTTTGTTTTTGTTTTTGTTTTATGAGACAGGGTTTCTCTGTATAGCCCTGGCTGTCCTGTAACTCACTTTGTAGACCAGGCTGGCCTTGAACTCAGAAAGCTGCCTGCCTCTGCCTCCTGAGTGCTGGGATTAAAGGCGTGCACCACCACGCCTGGCTATTAGTGCTATCTCTTGGCTTAGAAAATGACCTCTAGCTTCACTGACATATGACAGTAAATACTAACAATAGTTTTGTATCAGAGTAAACCCATATACTGCTGGGCTCTTAAAAAGAAATTTAGATGTCATGGGAGTCCTTCATATGCATTATTCACAAATAACTGGGGGGAAATAGACTCTACCTGCACCATATTCATAGGACATCCCCCTGTTATTCCTGTCAATGATGTTTAGCACATTGATTATGCTTTATGTGTACTTTATATCATTCCTCACTGTAATTCCACCTCTAATCACACCCTTCAGACTGGTAAATAGCTGCCTTTAGGACAGAGCGTTTCTGTGTGAAAATGATACTTCTCTTGCTCTCCCTGTGGGCTGTAATGGTTTATGTTGGATTGGCTGTTTCCCAGCCATTTTACTTAGTAACTCTTTGAAGTCAATTAATAAATGTAAGGGAGCTCTGTGATGATTCTTCACATCTATTGGATCTTGTAATATTTGCTGCCAGGATGTTTTGTTGTTATTGTTGTTGCTGATGGTGGTGGTAGTGCCTTGATGATGGCATTGGTGGTAAAATAATTATTTACATAATGAGATAGACAAAGAATAGCCATTATATGTAAGGTGGTATGATGGCTAATTTTGGTTGTCAACTTGGCTCCATCTGGAATTGGATGAACCCCCTGAAAATGGGAATCACAACTGTGAATGACTTTTACTTTGAAGTGGGAAGATCCTCGTCTAATCTGGATATTTAAGAGAGGAAGACACTCCCTTAATTCAGATCTAATTTGGGTAATATCTTCACCTGAAAGCCTATTTAAGGACATGGAAAAGGGAAGCTTTTGTTTTTGCCTGCTGGCTCTCATTTTTCTAGGAATTTTATTTCTTCAAGTGCATTAAAGTCTATTTTTCCAGGATTCTAGCATATATTGAAAACCTGCAGAGATATTAAGTTTCACAGACTGAGAATCTACTGGATTCTTGGACAGCCCATTCATCTTTTCACAGTCACCCGTTGTTGTATTGCAACCTATGATTCATTCTAATAAATCCCATATGTATTTTGTTAAGAAACCTCATATAAATCTCATGCATATAATGAATCTCATATCTATCTATCTATCTATCTATCTATCTATCTATCTATCTATCTATGTATCTATCAGAGAGAAAGACAGAGACAGAGACACAGAGAGAGTTAGGTTAATTGTCTAATTTTACTGCTTTAGAGATCACTGACTAATACAGGTGGCTTTCTCCTTTTCTTGGTTCTGTATTAGCTACTGTATCATTCTCTTATGCTTGCCTATATAGACTAGCCACAAACACAGTCTATTCAGCCATGGCCTCTATTACAGCCCCTATTTTTTTTTTTTAATTATAAAGGGGGAGACATAGAAGGACACGACGTCCCTGTGCTTACAGATAGCAATAGAAAAACCAGAACTGTTAAGCACACAGGCTTTTTCTTCAACAGATACTATATGCATACCTGTTTTCTATCAAGAAGCCTGGGAGTGGGTATTGTTCAATAGCCTGGTGACCTTTTGCTGTTCTGGAGAACCAGGCTTCCCATGAATTCTCCTTATCCTGAGCATTGTTTGTTGGTCAATGGAACCCATCCTTATGAAAGAGATTTCATGTACCTTGCAAGAGATCTTCACTTTATTAAAAATCCTTCCTACTTAGGTTCTTATCCTGGGCATGGCTTCTCAGTCAAAAGAGTTCATTCTTGGGGAAAAGGTCACAAGTATTTTGCAAAAAAGATATATACTTTACTAAGAGTTTTGAAGTAGCCGTGCCTTAAGTTTTATTGTGATACTTGTCATGAGGAAAGTTTTCTCCAAAATTATACTTTAAAAAGATAAAATAAAAAAATAAAACCATAGCAATTTGATTCTATGCTGGCAGTGGAGCTTGCAGGGATCTGTATAGATTCCTTGAGCTTTCTATGGGTTCTCCTAGTTCCTAAATGTACTGTCCATTTCTCTATGTGATCTAATGGCCTTCTGATCCTTAGATAAGCTCCTTTGGAACACAAACCTAGCCCTACCCTCTATCAACATAAACACTAAGAATATCATCACACAGCATCTATAGCCTGTGGCAGGGATATTACCACGGTGCTATAATTAGCTACTACTGTTGTTTCTGCCAATGTATTTAATAAACTTTTGAGTTATAACTTTCTTTGTTTTGTGCCTATATAAGCTTCATAAAACTATCACTAAATTAGAACATGAAGTTTAGGGTGAATTTTCTGTATTTCTGGATAGTAGTTGCTCCTGTTTGGATCCAGAATTAATTAGCTTGCTTTCTTTGAAGTAAGAGTCCTGGCTTTTGTATTGGTATGGACATGAGAGAGTAAATGTCTGACAAAAATAAATGAGAAAGCAAGATACACACACACACACAAACACACACACACACACATGCACACCATATACACATGTTAGTACATCATATTCTCTATCACTATCCCTTAAGGAACAAGGAACTTGGCATGAATGCAGAAAAGGGAACCAATATTAATGGAGGCAGTTATTTTAAGGGGTATCAGGAAATAATCTTGAATGGATGACATAGCCTCTAACAGAGGTATTTACAGAGAAAGAGAATCTGTGTGATGAGGATACTATGTCTTAACTATTTACATTCAAATTAAAACCCAGGACCCATGTCTGGAGCACTTGTTTGAACTCTCTTAAGCTTATCTTTCCACCTGACCTTCAGTTTGTCACTTTCTTCTTATTCCACTCAGAAACTCATTATCCTCTCCTGAGAGCAGTCAATTATGTAATGAAATCAGTGTCTTAGAAGTCACCACCTCCAGCCCCAGTCATATGCTTTCAGTTCCTCATTTATCCAGAAATAGTGTTTACCTTTGAACCTGTCCATGGGATTTCTTCTTCAGGATGCACTCTACATACCCAGAGCACCCTTTCTTGACTTTCATTTAAAATTCTGCTACCTACTTCCATTAGTCTGTGTATGTTCATACTTAAGTTTCCAAGGGATCTAGTCAAGGTAGAGCTCCCATGCAAACAGTCCATTAGTGCAGACCCAGGATGGTCTCTTTCTATGGACAATTCATTATACCATATTAATCAGGCCTGCAAATTGCTTGAATTGACCTCAGCAATAAATGATACAGCTTTTGTCTTAGTGACCAGTGCCAACAAAGGAAAGACCTAAAACTTAATAATGATATATATGGGCTACCTAAATTTAGATATCTAACATTTTAATCCCCCATATGCATAATCATGTATGCATTTAACTGATTTGGTTTAATTTATATTCAATAACATCTAGTTGTATTTTAAATATACATTTACTGGACAGACAAGATTTAAAATGAAGGTAATCAGGAAGAAACAAAGTCAGTTTGCTGAGTTGGCACTCAGTTGTAATCCAAAGACTCAGAATGCTGAGGCAAGAGTATTAACAAAAGCTTGAAGCTAACCTGGGCTAAGCAGGGAGATACTATCTAAAGAAAAACAAACAAACAAACAAAAGAAAATCAAAACAAAAAACAACAACAACAACAACAAAAATAAACAAAACAAAACCCAAAGACAGCATAAACAAGATCAAAACAGAACAAACCAAATAAGTAGAAAATAAGAAGTTGATATAACAGACTTTTAGGAAGCTATAAAAGTTGATATTATTTTTAGTATATCTACTATATTTGTCTCCCTCCTATCCACAAAAAGCTTATCATGCTACTTCACCAACAAATGAAGATTTGTAATAATAATACTATTAATAAAAAACACTGTAGGGCTTGAGATAAGTTCAGAGCACAGGATAAATTTGTGTAGCAGAGAAAAGGCACTTAGTTTGACATTTACACCACAAACATTTTAGCATATGTGAACACTAAATATTGAATCATGCACACAAACTGTCGCAAAAAAGAAAAAATGGTGAATTTATTTTATTTATTTGTTTTTTTTATAAACAGTAGTCAACCCAACAAGAGCATTATTTTCTGAACCTCTCTTTGCCCATTTGTATCCATTAACCAAAACCTTCAGATTGTGAGGACTAGCTCTCACCAATGGAACATAACACAATTACTAAAAATCTAAAGAATAAAAACCAGGTAATTATGATTATGGATTCCCACAGATCAAGTGTGGGTTCCTATACACTCCCTTTTAAAAAAGAAATTGTCTCACTAAATGACTTTAGGTTTGGGTGTACCTCTGAGGAATGCTAAGGTTACTTTCTTCCTAGCACATGTCTTCATGTTTCAGAAGAGGCTCCAAGAGGTCAAGAGGGGAGTGGGAAAAGTGGGTATAAAGACAGAAGGAAGAGAGTGAAAAAAAGTAAATTTGATTAAAAGACATGAAATTCTCAAATAATAAATTAACATTTAAAATAGAAAAATGGCATTAAATTAAATAAATGTTCTAGTTTTTAAGTTAATTTAAAATATATTATAATTTAATGCAATCTTTCAATTTTATATATTCTTAAATATTTCCAAAAGAGGAGTGACTTATGGTTACATGTAAAACTGATACATGAAAATTAAGCAGAAAATATTGTACTTTCCCTGTTATTATGGAATTGACAGTAAAAGATATGGAATACATTCAGACCTGTTTTAAACTTTACTGGTTGCCTATTGCTTTGCCTTCCTTTATTTTTGTCATGTGAAATCCTGTCATGTGAAATCCTGATATTAGACAGGATGGAAGTTAGTTACAGGTGCCAACAAGATTGCATTTGCAGAGTTTGTGAGAGAGATTTTTGCTCCCTCTCTCTCTCCCTCCTTCCTTCTCTCACTCATTCTCTCTCTCTTGTGTGTGTGTCTGTGGGGTGGTGGTGTTGTCTGGGGTGTCTGTGATGGTGTATTTCAACTGTACGCATTTGTCCTGGAATCCAGAAGAGAGCATCTGATCCCCTGGATCTGGGATTTCTGGTAAGCTGACATTTGTAAGGGCTTGTAACTGAACTTGAATCATTTAGAATTTTAAAACGCAAAAAACCAAACCAAACCAAACCAAAACCAACCAAACCAACAAAAAACCAAAACCAAAAAACAACTCATAATACTGAGCTCCTCAGATCCTTGTATAGATTCTGGGTCATCTTGTACCAGAAATTGCTCACATTAGTGCCTTCAAGTAGGATTCACTCATCCTGAAATTTATGTATTATTATTATTATTATCATTATCATTATTATTATTACTGTATCAGGTTTAAGTAACAATAAAGTCATGCAGGTAAAAATAAAAATGGTAAACAAATATAAAATATATTTGCTTGCCTTTGAAAATAATTGTAGTAAGGCAATAAGACTGTCAGGCACAGTTTTTAGTGAATATCAGACAGCAAGAAAGTGATATCTTCCCTATCTGTAGGAGATTTATTGCACTATTCCCAGGGCTGCCTGAACCCATGGATGATCCTGATCCCACACATGCTCTTTGTGTACATACCAATGGATAAAAGCTTACTCCTGGCTTAAGTTCAGTGGAAGATTATCAAGAAAAGGAGTACAGAAAACAATTATACCACTGTAGTGTAACAAAGCTTCTAGCATTACACAGCAGGGTCACACCATAGCAGCTGATCTGAGAACAGAGGGTTAAGTAGCTACAGCTGAGTAGAGATAATGAAGAAATGCAGGAAATCCTATGACCCATATTCTTGCCCAAACAAAGCACGAGTACTGAAGATGATTATATGACTCAGAATAGTGTGTATTTTCATACTTATTAGGTACTTCTGGGATTTGCAATTAACTATTCTCAGATGATAGCTGACCTTGGGAAACTAAATCCACACAAAGTAGTAAAGCAGGCAAAGGGTCCTTACCCCCAGACACTGCTGCTTCTCTGAGCAAGGAGACATCCAAGCCCGACCCAGCAAAACCTCCTTAGGGAACTCCTGGCGCTTGGTACTTAAGTTGATCTTTTCCTAAATAGCTTTCAGGCAACACTTCTATTACTCTTCAGTGCCACCAATGAAGGCAAAGTCATTTTGAATTATTTGTCTTCTGTTAGAGAAACTTTACAGAAAGGATCATCTTCGCAGCATCAGAATCTCCAGCATGGAGGACTCATGTGCTCCTGCTCACAGCTGAGGAGCTATTGACTTTTGGTGGCTTCTGAAAGGAAGGACTTTCAACTTCCTTTAAGTATATATCAGCCATGCTTCAGTGGGTGGCCCATGACCCTTGAATGCATGAGCAGCAGAAATTGAATAGGGTAGTTTATTTAAAACAAAACAAAACAAATTAAAACTAGCCCCATAAATTGTCATAAAGTTGAGAAGCAGTGGAGGGTAGATTTAGGATGAGGAAAGTAGAAGAGTAGGAAATGAATATGATCAAAATATAGTATATAATGTGGAATTCTCACACGATTAGCATAAATATTCTAGATACAACATGCTATTATTTGAGGAAAAACTGATAAGAAAATAAGATCTTTAAATGTTAATAAAATATTTTAATAATAGCAATATTTTTGCATAACGTGTTAAAATAAACTCATAGGTTTGAAATTGACTGTGTATATGTGTATGTACTTTTCCATGAGTCCTAGAATCTTCTTACCTAGATTATAAAGTTAAGGAAACTCTCATAAGGGAATTCACTGCTAAGCACTTCCATGCTTATTTATTGGTTGATTTATATTCATACAGTTTATTCTGTTGTCAAGATAAAACAGTCTGGCCAAAAGCAATTTAGGGCAGGAAAGGGTTTATTTCATCACGCAACTACAGATCACTCAGTCCATCACTGAGAAAAGTCAAGGCAGGAACTTCAAGGCATGTCTTACTATTTTATACAGCATCACCCCTCACTATGAGACTCACTTCACAGGCAAAATACAACAGGGTCCATTGCAGTTGCCTGACCCAAAGTCTGATTTATATTCAGCTTGCTTTTTTGAAAAGTACAGAACCACCTAACACCAAACCTAGACATGGTCCTTTCCCCAGAGGTCTTTGCCTTCCTACATTAATTAACAATCAGGAAAGTTCTCCAAAGCCACACCTACAGGCCAATCTTATCTAGCCAATGCCCCAATTGAAGATAGTGAAGACTGATGGTCCTGGATTGTATCAAACTGACTTTTAGACAATTTCTAAAATACATACTTTGAGTTGACAGAACTAGCTCAAACTTTAGAACTCTATACTGGCTGTGTTATACAGGGACCTTTCATTCTATAACACTTAGAGAAGCTGATTCTCTCAGTAGGTGGTCACTAGGGAAACTGATTTAACCTTAGAATAACAAAGCAAATGCACCCAGATTTCAGCAACAATCTTCTGCATGTTTTGCCTTGGAGGTCACTAGGAATCTCCCAAATGCCTTACCACGCAGGCGTCACCTCTCACCTGCTCCAGAAATAAAGCATCATGAGATGAAAGGCCTATTTATAAGACAAAATCTATAAAGGCCTCTGGGGATACTTTTAAAACATATTTAAAAGGGACTGAATAAGAGATTGCAAATACACCTGTTGGAGGAGCTAGGTAGCCCCCAGCACCTACATTGCCACTTAAAATTTATCTCTAGGTCCATTTTAAGGAGCCAATGTCATAATTGGACCTCTGCAACTACCACATGCATGTGGTATGCTAATATAAACATAGAAAACCACATATTTTATACATGAAATCATGAAGAAAATATCTTAACTGGGTAGGATTATTTTGGCCAAGTTACTGGTATGGAAATCATAGGACAATTCTTTGAATTTTGCTCTCATGTTCTATCTTTACATAGGTTCTAGAATTGAACCAGGGTCCTTGGCCTTCAATGAGAAGCACCTCACCCATTGAGCCATCTCACCAGCCCAGTTGAGAATATATTTAAATTTCTTTGAATTAGAAGGAAATCTTCAAATAAAAATGATACCCTCAATTTGACATCCATATATTTCAATGGAGGAAAAGAAACTAGGGCTGTATACCTGTCAGAAGTCATCATAGGAAAGGTAATAACTAGCAGGTGATCTTCCTTAAATGGTCTTCCTTGGACTAATATAATCTACCAGAGATTTGCTGCCATAGGCAAGGCCCAAAAGAAAACTATTTTAGGGAAGATTCCTGCTATTAGTATGCCTTTCCTGTTATTAACACATATATAACAATCACTAGGTATTAGCCCACCGTTTTTAACAGATTGCCTCAGAATGACTTGTAGTGTTGCTATGTAGAAGATCAGATGATTTGTTATTAATGATGACCCTATAAGAATTAATAAAATTATGTCAGTATTTATTAATCTGTTTTATACTGAGACTGCTATTAGGTCCTTTCTAATAGGCAAAACTGAACTGAGAAATCTGCCAGTCCCTCATGTGACACCAGTTTATTTCCAGATAGTAAGAAGGCACTCTCCTACTCAGAGCACATGTCAAGAGATTATAAAACCATTAAACAATGGTCATGAAAAGGGAACGGTAATTTTATTATAGGCGCTAGGACAGGAGATAAAAGATTGACTGAGTTTCTATACAAACTTCATTAATAACTTAGTTATATTCCTTAACTCTCCATGTACCTGTGAAGCTAACGGGTGATGAAAGTTTAGCCAAATATTATTCCTAATGGATGTGCATATGAGCATTCACTGTTGTCAATTTGACTTATGATTTGAATTTATGTGTACACTGGTGATAAACTTTGTACCACGTGATCATGTATTCTGAAAGCTGTATAAGAGATGAGGACAAGGAGAAGAGTGCTCTCTCTGTCTCTGTCTCTCTCTCTCCAAACCCCCACTTTTCTTAGCATTATCCTCTGTATGCCCTCTTTTTAGATTTTTCTCATGCCCAAATTAGTATCTTTCTGTTTTCTCCTTTTTTTAACTTTTTTTATTTAACTTTTTCCAATTTTATTAGGTATTTTCTTCGTTTACATTTCAAATGCTATCCCAAAAATCCCCTATACCCTCCCCCCACCCTGCTCCCCTACCCACCCACTCCACTTCTTGGCCCTGGCATTCCCCTGTACTGGGGCATATAAAGTTTGCAAGAGCAAGGAGCCTCTCTTTCCAATGATGGCCTAGTAGGACATCTTCTGCTACATATGCAGCTAGAGACATGAGCTCTGGGTGTACTGGTTAGTTCATATTGTTGTTCCCACCTATAAGGTTGCAGACCCCTTCAGCTCCCTGGTTACTTTGTCCTTTTACTTAGAGAGCTTTCATGGAAATTTTTTACAACTTAGAAAGACAAAAAACAAAAAACAAAAAACAAAAAAATATGTTAAATTCACTTTTTAAAATGTCACTTTTTTCTTCCTGAGAATTCAACTACCTCGCTGAAAGTTAGTGCCACTCTATTCCTGTGGAGATAGAACAAAGGCTGGCTACATTATTTAATCCCCTGCTGTTAGCCTACAGGTATTAATCACCTAAACTAGTGGCTTTTAACATTCAGAATGAGGAGGAATGTTTTTAGGACTTTTTAGAAGTTATCATAAGCATTCAGTAAAGTTAGAGAGCTAGAACATCAGGAGACCATCAATCTTTAAAGTCACACAAGAGTCCTACTCTGTGTCCTGTTCCAACCCGCTCCAGTCTGGCATATATCCAGTCTCCTACATCTTACAAAATTCCCTCCAAGATTTTGTTATTTTTGTACATTTCATTATTTCAGAATAACATCAACTAACATTACTGATGACCATTTTCAGTTTTGATATCCCAGTTATATATAAAGATTAAAATTACTTAATAGGGAAAGTATGATAAACATTAGTAAATTAATGAATTAAAAGTGATTGAGAGAGAAAGAGTAAGTAACAAGTATAAATGAAGTCACTATATCATGACTCCATTTTTGTTACCACATCTTTCCTGAATTAGAAAAATCTGTGATTGCTATAACTTCTAACTTCTGGTCAATCCAGAGAGAAATGCTCCAAATAAATCATAAAAGCAAAATTATAACCTTTTACTTTTTAAATTCTTTGTCTGGACCTTTTATTTTTGATACTACAGGTCTGTTGCTTATATATAATTTGATTTCTGATTTCTTGTTTTATGGCATTTCTGAGTCTGTATTTGTTTCTTGTGCTCTTTGTTTGGCTCTTTTTTCCTACTGTCTGTTTGTTTTGTCCTGTTACTTTTATGTTATATCATTTTATCTTTTTGATGTCTGTTTTCTTTTCTTTCTTTCTTTCTTTCCTTTTTTTTGGTATGGAATAGAGTTTATTTAGGACACGGGAAGTAGAGAAGGGAAGGGAGGAGAGAGAGAGAGAGAGGAAGAAGAAGAAGAAGAAGAAGAAGAAGAAGAAGAAGAAGAAGAAGAAGAAGAAGAAGAAGAAGAAGAAGAAGAAGAAGAAGAGGAGAAGGAGGAAGAGGAGGAGGAGCAGGAGCAAGAGCAGAAGGAGGAGCAGGAGCAGAAGGAGGAGGAGCAGGAGGAGGGGCTGTCCAGAAAAACATTGAGGGAGAGAGAGGGCAGGAGGGAAGGGGGAAAGGGGGAGGGGGAAGGGAAAAAAGGAGTCATAGAGGTAAGAGCTTAAGACCTAGATGTCTGTTTTCTAATGAGAGACACAAAAAAGGTGTGGCTTAAGGAGGGCAGGAGGTGACAAAGTGGGGGAAGACATGGTGCAGGTAGAGTAGGGGAAATCATGATAGTATATAAAATTCCTATTTTTATTTTTTTGAAGTTAATCAATCACAAAAGAATACAAACACTGATAAGTGGATATTAACCCAGAATCCTTCTCAGAAGGGGGAACAAAATACCCATGGAAAGAGTTACAGAGACTGAAGGAAGGACCATCCAGAGGCTGCCCCACCTGGGGATCCATCCCCTAAACAGCCACCAAACCCAGACACTATGGCAGATGCCAACAAGTGCCTGCTGACAGGAGCCCAATATAGCTGTCTCCTGAGAGGCTCTGCCAGTACCTGGCAAATACAGAAGTGGATGCTCACAACCATCCATTGAATAGAGCACAGGGTCCCCAATGAAGGAGCTAGTTAAAAAGTACCCAAAGATCTGAAGGGATTTGCAGCCCTATAGGAGGAAAAACAATATGAACTAATCAGTACCCCCAGAGGTCCCTGAGACTAAACCACCAATCAAAGAAAACACATGGTGGGACTGGTGGCTCTAGCTGCATATGTAGCAGAGGATGGCCTATTCAGTCATCAATGGGAGGAGAGATCTTTGGTCCTGTGAAGGTTCTATGCCCCAGTATAGGGGAATGCCAAGGCCAGGAATGAGAATGGGTGGGTTGGGGAGAAGGGGGAGGGGGAGGGTATAGGGGATTTTCAGAGGGGAAACTAGAAAAGGGGATAACATTTGAAATGTATATAAAAAATACTTGGAAAAAAGTTATCTTTTATTCTTTAAATTATAAGTGTATTGTGTGTGTGTGTGTGTGTTTGTGTGTGTGTGTGTGTGTGTGTATGTGTATGTGTGTACATTAGTGCTGTGGTCAGAGTCCAGAAGAGGATACCATGTCCTGTGAAGGTAGAGTTACAGCTGGTTATCAGCTGCCCCATATGACTCCTGGGAAATGAACTTAACATGATGGCCTTTGAGCCATATTCTTTGTCATTTGATATATTCTCAGACTTCTTATAATTTCTGTTACCTCGGAACTTATGCAAATTGATATCTATTCTCCCTAAATGTCTTTATTGCTCTGGTTCCTTGAAGTTCCTACTGCTGCGAACTGCACTATTTATTCTCTCTCACCTTCACAAGTGGATATCTTGAGATATAAAGCATGGCATGATTACATTTTATCCACGTCACACATTCAGTTTCTATCCCACAGAAAACCTCTGCCATTGATAGTTTAGGTTCCAGAGCTCTCTATTCCCCACTCCTTACTCCACCAAATATAAGCTATACTATTGTGTGGAAAATAAATACAATGTCTTATATCCAAGAGAAGAAAACACTGCTTTCTGAATAATCTCAATACATTTAGCAGGCTAACTTTCTAGCTTTGACCTTTGTATTTTAATGTTACTTTTGTGATTTATTAGAAGTATAATTCTTTTTTTTTCTGTTTAGATTTTTGTTTTGTTTTGTTTTTTATTTTTTATTAGATATTTTCTTTATTTACATTTCAAATGTTATCCCCTTTCCTATTTTCTTCTCTGAAAATCCCCTATCCCTTCCCACCTCGCCTTGCTCCCCAACCATCGAATTCAGCTTCCTGGCCCTGGCATTCCCCTCTACTGGGGCATAGAACCTTCACAGGACCAAGGGCCTCTCCTCCCCTTGATGACTGAATAAGGCATCCTCTTCAGTTCCAGGCATTTCTCCCAGTATTTGTCCCCTCTACCATTTCCACCAGAGCAACCTAATCCCTCCTGTTCCCATGTTCACCTGCCCCTAATCCACAAACAAAATGTATTCTATTTCCCCTACTCAGGAAGATCTTTGAATGACCCCTTAAGCCCTTCTTGTTACTTAGACTCTCTGAGTCTGTGGATTTTAGCATGATTATCCTTTACTTTAAAGTAACCTAATATCCATTTATGAGCTAGTACAAACTATGTCTTTCTAAGACTGGATTATCTCACTCAGAATGACTCTCTCACTCTCTCTCACTCTCTCTATTGCTCTCTTCCATTTTTCTTTTTTCTTTCATTTTTTGTAGTTTAATTTCTGCCAGCAGATTTAATGATGTCACTTTTTATAAACAGCTAAGTAATATTTCATTGTCTAAAAGTACAGTTTTTTTAATACATTCTTTGGATGAGGGATATCTAGGTTGTTTCCAGTTTCAAGGAATTATCAATAAAGTTGTTGCCTGCATATATGTTATGTTTGTGTAGCTTGGTGTTCTTGTAGGATTCCTAACAGTGGGAATGAGGGCTGACCCTAACTCTTTTGCCTTTCTTTGTGACCCTTTTCCTCTTACTGTTTGCCTTGTCTAGCCTTGATGTGAGAATTCATGCCTGGATTTATTTTAACTTATAATGTTGTATTTGGTGTATGTCCTTGGAAAGCCTGCTTTTTTTCGACAATAAATATTTTTACTAGGTATTTTCTTCATTTAAATTTCAAATGCTATCCCAAAGACCCTCATACCCTCCCCACCCCCCACCCCCATTCCCCTACCTACCTACTTCTACTTCTTGGCCCTGGTGTTCCCCTGTATTGAGGCATATAAAGTTTGCAAGACCAAGGAGCCTCTCTTCCCAATGATGGCCGACTAGGCCATCTTCTGCTACATATGCAGCTAGAGTGGATATTAGCCCAGAAACTTAAAATACCTAAGATACAAGTTGCAAAACACATGAAAGCCTGCTTTTTGAGGGGAGATGAAATGATAATGGATTTGGGGAAAGAGGGTTATGGAGGAGACTTGAGGGAAAGGAGGTAAGGGAAACCACAGTTAGGATGTAATATATGAGAGAACAATAAAGGGAAAAATACCATTTTTGAGTGATAAATGGCAGGCATGGAATCCTAGATGTCTAGACAAAGAAAATTCCAATAAACATATTTTCTTCTGAGACCAAATGACCCAAAATTGATCTTGTTGAATGAATTTCATCCCCAGATATAGTCTATTCATCCATGTGAGACAGAGATACCCCCCCCCCATCATGGGATATACTTTCCTACCAAATTAACATGCATGCCTACCTCCTCACTCAAACAACTGAATTAAAAATACTTTACACAAACATTTTTGAATCTCTAGTTAACATTTTGTGTCATCTTTGAACACACGTCATTGGAAATGAAAAGTTCCAGAACTCATAGAGAAGGTTCAGCCCACTTCCACATTATTAATACGGTATTCAAACAGGTGCCCCATAGTTCATTTTAAATACCACCAGGGATCATTTTAATGGTTTCGTGTATTTTAAAACTATTTTAGTTCTTCCTTTTTTAGAGTTAAAGCAGAAGTTTTTTTCTGATAAAATTGATTCATTTAAGTTATATAGAAGAGAAAGATGTGGCCTATTTTTAAATAAAACTTGGAAACTTTATTTCATCACAATGAATACTGCTCCTACAGGAGCAAGACACAGAATCATGGTGATAATGGTGGGCTCCTTCACTTAATGCCAGTGCTAATATGGACACTCTTTAAAGGAAAACTATACACAGAGGCTCTGCCATCCATCTGAAATGAATGGGTCTCATTAGTTGTGTCTCAGGATAAGCTCACTAATCTTTCGTTTGGCAGTTGAGCAAAAGTCTCTCTCTATGTATTTTGCTAGCACGGAGATTCATCATGAATTTTCAGGATGGCAGACACTCTACTGACATGCATAATATTTGTGGGTGCATATAAATGCCATGGTGGTGTTCTCCAAGGTGATAGAACAGTTTTCTTTGAAAGAATGGTCATTTCCAAATTGCATATACTTGGCACTTACTCAAATCATCCACTCCCCTGTCTCCTCCAGTTCTCAAGGCCAGTCTCCTCTTTCACTTTCACTAGATGCCATAGCCATTCAGAGAAGGCAGAAGTAACCAGTAGAGTGTTCTCCCTTATGCTAGCTTTGGAACACACTCAGCTCTGTGTGTAGATGCTCAACTACTTTGTTATCAACTATCTATCACATAAACCTAAATTAAAATATCTCAAATTGTGACCTAAATCCCAGCCTTTTAACATCTTTAAGGATGACCCTCTAGCAATTGCTGTTATTTTCTTGTGTAAGTATTACCTTATTTAGCAAAGCACCAGTATTGATCCATTATATGCTAAAATGTACTTTATTTAAAAAAAAAATTCAGTTGAGTTTCTTTCTGCAGTTACGCAGAGACTCATAACCAGTTAAAAGGATGAGAATAAGTGACTGTTAGTGTTCATCTCCAGATGGAATCCCTTTATCAGCCCCTCCTTCCCCCAGGGTCCTAAACTTTGGAAAATATCATGAACAAGTAAGCGAAAATAATGTAAGAGTAGGAGAATGGGAAGGAATGCTGTGCAGGGCTCACTTTTGGACATGACATGCCTTCTGTGCTCCTGAACTCACAGAAATTGTGACAGTTTGAGGAAGACCTTCTTCAGATCAAGCCAACCAAAGTCATCTCAGCATTGTTGAGGGAGGAGCTATTGGCACTTTAGGGGAAGAAGAGGCACTTTCATTTGGGTATTTCTGTGCTCCAATGAATAGCATCACACCCACTCACATACAAGCAGCAATATAAACATAGGTATTAAGAGAAATGAGAACATGAATTAGAAGGGGATATACTGAAATGATCCAGAAAGAGCTGGAGGGAAAAATGTGGAGTAATATGACCATATTTCAGTATCTCCATATGCAAAATTTTCAAACAATAAAGTTAATGGTTTTTTGCATTTGTCCTATATCAATGTCCAACAATAGCATGTCTTCTTGTTCCTTTGAATCAAATTTCCCTCCTCTTTTCTTATACTTTCTTGGTTCCATTTTAATCATATTTCTATGAATTCAGGGGAATCCTAGCATTATCGTGATCTCTATGTTACTATAATCAGTGTCTTGTTCTCAAGACTGTGACTTGATCCCAGCAACATTAAAAAGGACAGCTATGGCCTGTGATAGTCACATTCTTCACCTGGACTATGAGGCAAGGCTTCCACAATACACATATATTGAGGAACCAGGACCTGAATCTTGTGAATGGATTTCTCTTGTATTTAGATACATATGCTTAGTTGGTTATTTGACATTTTTACTTAGATGTCTCATAGGCATCTGACAAGTACTCTGCAAAGTAATTAATTGTATGCACTAAACTGAATAAGTTGTGCTGCACAGGTGTTTGATCACACATGATTGTAGGCGTTGCTGTTATTCTTTAAGATCAAATTAATATTCAAATGAACATATTCTGGCTAAATCAAATTACCCTTTATATTGCTTTGTGAACTCACCTCATTATTCAGATGCTTTTTATTCAAGATCGAGCGTCTCTGAGGATTATTGAATTCTTCCTACAGGCTGCCTTTGGATTCAGGACCACAACACATTTGCTTGCCAAAATTTATAGCTTCCTGGCCTCCTTCACACTGCTTTTTTTTTTAATTATCCTTTATTTATTTCGTGTGTGCTTATGCACATGTGCATATATATATGTGTCATGGGGTACATTTAAAGTCAGAGGAGGGCTTTTTGGAGTTGGCGGTCTCCTTCCCTTCTGTGGTTCCTGAGAACCAAACTCAGGATGTCAGGCTCAGTAGCAGATACTTTCTCTGCAGAGCCATCTCACTGGCTATTGTTTGTCATCTACTACTCCAGTAAGTAGCTCTTGAGTGATTTCTAAATTCACTGTGAATTCTTCTCCCTCTACTTCCTCCCTTTCTCTCCTTCTACTGCTACACCTATACAAAGATATATGTGCATTTGTACATAGAGAAATGAGTAAGCACATTCATATACTCACCTTCCTTCTTCTTTCATTAGTGTGCTAATAGAGAACTTGTCAATGAACAAGTTCTTGATGTTTCTGGTGAACTTGCTTGCCCCCCCCCAAAAAAAAAATAAAAAGAAAAAAAAGTGTCACGTGAGGAGATTTCTGAGTATTTATGAGAAAATTTCAAGAAACTGGGAGAAGAGTATTGTGGCCTCATGTTTTTCCAAAACATGAAATTGTTCTTGGGTTATGCCTTCCAAGGGATAGCAGATAAGAGCAAGTAAATTTCAGATTATTCATAGAGCTAACTATTATTATTTATTTATATGCCTCTATGGAAAAACATGTTTTTGTCTCACATGTCTTGTCCTTATTCATGTGACTTTTCTTTACCCTCAGAGTATAAATTGTCTGATGTTCAGAGTAAACTGCCTATTGCATGAGACTTAGGTTGCTTCATTTGTAGACTCCATTCTCCCAAGGTCCAAACACCAAGACTAACAGTAAACACTTGTTCACTTACAATGTCTATATTACAGTAGTTAATATATGTTTTTTCTCAAAAAGAAACAAAAGAAAAGGGAAGGGCAAAAAAATCTAAAACAAAAATCATAGAGTCATGCTTGATTCCACTGTACCTTTCACACATCATTTCCAATCCATCATGGGCTCTTGTCAGCTCTATCTTCAAAATTATTTAGACTGATGGTCTGTCTTCACATTGCTACCCTGAACTTTATCATGGAGAGCTGGCAGACTTTCAATGCCAATACAACACAAATCAGAGAGACAAAAATCAGTGTTTCTATTGAGTCAAAAAATTATAGAGAACAAAGTTAAAGTAGTGGGATAACCACAGTGTTAGTTTGATTCTATATCTGTGAAATAGAGATGCCTTATGTAAAAAAAAAAAATAACACAAAATAATAACCTCCAACTAGGAGAAGTGAGGTATCAAGGATTTGGAGTTTGTATAGAGTTGAAGAATAAAAGAATAAAGGTTCCTGATATAACCAAACTGGGCTAGAGTTTGTCCAGAAAAAAAACAAAAAGTTCCTAGCAATTTTCCATGCCACTTGTTTAGCTATCTTCAGCATAGCTCCTATGTCTCTAAGCCAGTTGCACTAAAGTCTTACTGAGGAAACTACTGACTCAAGTTGAGTCGCTTTCTCCTTTAAGAAGAATTAAAGATTCACCAGCCAATAATCAATATCCTGACCATTTATTTGTTTATTTATTTATTTGTTTATTTATGTCAACTTGACTCAGGTTAAGTTGTGTGGGAAGAAAATCTCCGTTGATAAAACGTCTCCATCAGATAGCAGAAATCTGCAGGATATTTTCATGATTAATGATTGCTCTGGGAAGTGCTAGCCCTCTGTGTGTGTGATGCCACCCCTGGACGGGTGATCCTGGGTAGCACCAGAAATCAGGTTGAGCAAGCCAAGAAGAAAAGCCAGTGCTTAGCACTCCATCATGACCTCTGCATCAGCTCCTGTCTTTACTTCATTTCATAAAATACTGTAAGATTTAAGATGAAAGTATCTTCTGTACAAGTTTTTTTCTGGTCATGGTTTTTATTAAAGCAATAGAAAGCAAATGAAGAAAATTACAATAGAGAGCTATTCCAATCAACCCTTCTCTGAAATTGCAAGGCACACTCTGTGACACTTGAGGGTGAAGGCAAGAAGACTGGATTTAATCAATCTTAAAATTACCTGATTACTTACATCTATAACTAGGCTAAAGCAAATGTCTACTTGACAAAGACCAAAGAGACTTTTCCTTTGCAATATAGTCTGTGATAAAATCCAGTAGTGAACACAAAAAATATATATTTGTAATTTTGGAATGATATCTTGAAAATTAATTAGGTAGTCATTCTCAGATGATGAAGACTTAATTTAACCTATAAGTGTATAAACAAAGTTATCATTTTAGTTTCATATTTCAGTAATATGTCTTTGAAGCATTCAAAGATAATGTGAAACTATAATTATAATATTGATATACAAGTGCATGCTATGGAGGTAAATATATATTTAAAATTCATTGAAAAATATTTTCATTAATAAACCAAGTTATAGTTTATATTACATTATAATTATCAAATATTTGGAAAACTGAAACAAAATACAAATGATGGTACACATATTTACGTACAATCTATTATACAGAAAGATTTATTATATCATGAATTATTTTCGTCTGACATCAGGTCCCAATCCCTTCTTTCACATACACATTAATAAACTCCACTTAAGTTTGCAATTCATATATTTATGCCAATAGCAAGAACAAAGGCAAGAGAGATCTTGATTTTACACATAAGCAGAATATTAAGAGAAGTTCATATATTTGAATACTGCAGTCCATAGAACTTGTGCAAAAAAAAAAAAAAAAGGAAGGAAGAAAGAAAGAAAGAAAAAAAAGGTGTGATGAAGTTTTTGGACCTATGCACTTGGCAAGCTTTCATCTGTTAAAGTTCTGGCATTAAGCCTTTAATGGACCTTTTAATTAATGGAGACCTTTGTACTTCCCATTTTGTTTTACCCATGATTGTAAAGGACAGACTAGAGATGAGTCCTGTAGAATTGGCTAGTATGATAGAGAGAATTAATGCAGATGGTACCGATGCCAAGACAGAAACAGAAGTAACTGTTAGTGTGAATCTCTGCTCTAAAATGAGGCCAGGAAACTCCCCAAGGGTGTTAAGACTTGAATTGATCATATAGTCAGTCATATAAATCTAGTAATAGTAACAATGAAATTGACCAAGTGAGCAGAGTTAAATGTAAGAGAGAAAGGGAGTAAAAAAAAGAAGAGGAATAGAAAATATAGGAGGATCATGGGCTGTGGGAAAAGAAACAAAAATGAGGATAGCAAGGAGGAGAGAATGATGACGAGGAAGATAATGGAGAAGAAGGAAAAGAAGAGTGGGGAAATGAGGAGGTGAAAGAATAAGAATGGGAAGAAAAGAAAGTATAAGAAAGATGCATGAGCAAATAAGGAAGGTAAGAGCAGAACAATAAAATGTCCCTCTCATTGCGTATCAGGTGAGTAAGGGTAAACAATGGCTAGTTCCCAGCTTAGGGATGAAGAACGGAAGGAGCATCAGAAATATTAGGGTATGTTCTGTGGTCAGCAATGTGCTCTCTCCTCAAAGTTCATGACACTCTAAACTCTCTGCATCAAGTCCTCTTCTGCAGTCAGAGTTACAGTTTGAGTTCTGGCTTGGGACATGTCCCTACAGTTTCATGATCTTTGGTGCATTCTTTCCTCAAAGATGCCTTGTTCATTTTTAAAATTACTCTACCTTTTGCTCTGACTTTATGGGATTTATTAACCATTTAAGCAAAGCTAATTTCAGACTTTCTTTAAACAGATGCTATCAGAGTTCCAGGAACAAAGTCAAAGACATTAATGAATACCTACTGATATGAAATGTGTCTCGGCATCAAAAACTGCTAGAAAAAATGCACGTTGTAGAAATAAAAGCTTATTCAAAAACAATTTCTTCAGCTATTAGGGTACAGAGTCTATTTGTTATCCATTTAGATGACATTAACTTTTCCTGCTGAGATGTAAAATAAATGCTAGGGTAAAATCCAAAATCAAGAGAGACCTGCCTGCTGGCAAATGGCACAAATGGCACAGGCAGGCCTTAGAAACACATAGGCTGCCCCCAGACACCAGAAGTATACAGTGTAAAGAAACCTGCCTGCTACCATGAAATATAGGCTGGCTATAGATACCTAGATGCCAGCTTGCCACCATACCACTAAGCATGGGCAGAGGACGGCACCTAGAGTCCTGCAAGTCACATGTCTCACTATTACCATGTGCAAGTATGTGGTAGACAGAGCAGAGAGAAAGAGAAGTAGAATAGTTTGAGCATTATAAAGAGAAATGTAACTGGAACCTCTAAGGTGAAAAGGAATAACCTGTTATGAATAGCCATTCCCACCACATGAGGCCATGATGAAGTTCCAGTCTGTGCTTCCACTGAAGGCTAGGTTTAGTTCTATGGACAGAGAGCAGTCATTGTGTCATTCTCCACAATTCATGTTACCACTAGAGACTATGTGGGTATTCTTGGTCTGGGCAGCTGACTGGCAGTAAATGTCCAAGGGCTGTCTAGAACTGTTCTTGTTCCTCATTGGCTTGAGGATTGTGGAAAGCGGGCTCCCTCTCTCACCACTGTGGAGGGTATAACCTTCACATTGCCCAGGCATCCCAGTGTAGGCCCCGGTGGTGGAGAGGGAACAGATGACATGGTCCTGAGAGCATGAGCAAAGGAGAGCTGAGATGCCGTCTATCCTCTTGCCGCTGCAGAAAGGAGAGCAGGCCTATGGGTCATGAGAAAGGATGAAATAAGACTGCCCCTCAATAGATGCAGGGCTTGGGAGTGCAAGTCCTGAATTGTTCCTGGTCAGCACAGTAAACCTGGACATAATGGCAAAAGCATGGGTGAGCCAGCTGAACCAGAAGCCATGAATACTTGATAGTTTGCCCATCACTTGACCGTTGGAACAATGGTCCCTAGGCCTTGACTGGACAACACACAGGAGCTGGTTATGGTGGCAAAAGTGCAGGTGAAATAGCTCCAGGACAAGAAAGTGGGAGAGGTGCCCCTTTCCCTTGTGATGGGGTTATTAGATGGGCAAGCCACAGCAGTGCTGTTGTTGAGGATAAGAGAGAGCCAGAGCCTGAGGGCTTACCAGCTCACCTAACACACAGGCCCAGATACAGGGCTTTGAATTGGGCCACCTTAAAATGTAAGTCATCTGTTAACTGTTGGAATAAGTTAAAGGGCCAGCACTGCTAATTCAAAGCTGCAGGATCTCCATGACACAAGGTGACAACAGGATAACAGGGAAGACTTCCAGTAAGGATCCAATACTGAGAGTATGGCTGAAGTCAGAGGTCTTGGACAAGACTTGTTGCTTTAGCAAGGGAAGATGTGTGGAAGAGGGGTACTCTCTGGAACACATTCTGACATAGCACAGCTTCCATGACAAGATATGTTTTTGCTTTGTTTTGTTTAGTTTTTTGTTTTTTTTTTTTTATGTTTGCTTTTTTTTTGCTTTTCTTTGGTGGGGGAGGTTGCATGGGCAGAGACCAGACGCGAGGGGACTGAGAGGTGAGGGGGACTGAGGTGCATGATGCGAAACTCACAAAGAATCAATAAAAAGTTGAAAAAAATCAAAGACAAATAAGACTTGCCTAGAAGTTAGCAGGACTAGACTCTAACAGGAGAAGATAGAGGTCTAGGGTTTGCCTTATTCTCTTCATATGTGGGCAATGTATTTTCCTTGTCTTAGAATGCATCCACTCTTCCGTCAATGATAAAGTCAGACGCATCATTTACAAAGCCAGTCCGTTCAAGAATGAAGGAAGGTCTTGCAGTCTCATCCATGAAGTATATCTTGTACTTATCCAAATAACAGAAATTTGATGTATGGAAACCACAGTTTATTAACATAATTCCCAACTGTTCCTCCTAAACCTGACACATTAAGTTTGTAAAATGAATAGGAATGCTCAGTGAACTTTCTCACATCATGTGTGTCTGAATCTCCTTAGACACTCCCAATCAGTTACGTAAGTGTGTATATAAGTTTGTGTGCAAAGATATTTATATTTCTAAGTGTGTCTGTGTCTCCTTAGACACTCCAAATCAATTACATAAGTGTGTATATATGTTTGTGTGCAAAGATATTTGTTTCTAAGTGTATATATATACATATATATGTATACACATATGCATACATATATATACATACGCATATATATGTATATGTATTTAAATTTGTTTTTATTGCATATAACTTATGTGAGTATGTGTATGTAAATATATGTGCATCTGCCTATACATATGTGTATATACATGTGTGTGTATAATTTTGTATACATAATCTACATATAAATGTAGGTGTAGGTAAATGTATACATGTATATACCTATATGTAAACATGTATGTGTATATGTGTATCTGTATGTATAAAATTTCTTCAGGCAGAGTACCTGACACATCAGTTATGAGGGCGAGTAGCAAAAGGTGATTACTAATTTAAGAGAACTCCAAATGAACAACAGGTATCTGGAATTTGAAAGTGATGTCTAAGATGCTCAAGTTCTTACTTCCTCAAACTGGCCCCAGCCCAGCATGCTGAAACTGTGCAGAAATCCACACCTGGATTTCAGTCAGAAACTAAGCTGTCTTGGAGCTGCCTACACCCAGGGGAACTGGAAAGTATTCTTGATGTCCAATCAATACTTCACTATTTCATTTCATCATGAAACAGATACTGCTGCATCTGCACAGACATGATGTGAACATTTAACATATATATCAATGAAGATAAGAATTTTTCTAATTCAGATATATTTGTCCTATTTTAATATATTATTCTGATCACAAAAGTAATACTAATTTATTATAGATAAGTTTCAAAATCAGAAATAATTTAAAGAAGAAATCTAATTTATGCATGTCTTAGTTACTTTTCTATTGCTGTGAAGAGACACCCAAATCAAGGCCACTTATTTTTTAAAAGCCTTTAATGTTGAGGCTTGCATAGAGTTTTAGAGGGTGAGTACATAATCCTCATGGTGGGGACTATAGCAGGAGATACACAGGAATGGTTTTGAAACATTAGCTGACAGCTTACACATTACTCATAAGCAACAGGTATAGAGTGAGAATGGGCCTGGCATTGGCTTTTGAAATCTTGATGCTCACCTCAGTGAACCACCTCCTCCAACAAGGACACACCTCCTAAATCTTCCCAAAAGAGTTTCACCAACTACAGATCAAGCATTTAATTACATCAGCCTATGGGGCTATTCTCATTTGAACCAGTAAAATAACTTCATCTATACATCCTGTTAGATATAGATACCTTACTTTACGGTCAGAGAAAAATGAAGACTATAGCATTTGGTGCTTCAGACATTCAAATCCTAAAGTTCCCTGATTATAATGACTTATAGCTTCTATTTTCTGATCTCTTGTTTCTTATGTTTCTCGTTGTGTTTTTTTCTCTACATTAAAGGAGTAATCAAATAGATGGTTAGTCAACTGCCAATTAGAGAAAGCTTTGGAACTAGAGATGTATAAGTTTACTTTATACTCTCTTTAACCATGAAACAGAAACCAGGTTCATCTGCTTCATCCTAACATGATGCTCTTTTTTGAATGAGCCACTTCTAGGATGCTAAAACTTCATAACATATTACTGGTGACCACATATCACAAAAACTGGAATGTTGACACTGTATGCATGGGAAGAGAGTAAAAATACTGTGGGTCCTGTAATGCTTGATGCCATTGATATTTTAAGGCAAATTACAGCATTCCAAATAATATTTATTTTCTCTCTCTCCTCTCTCTCCTCTTCTTCCTCCCTCTGTCTGTCTGTCTCTGTCTCTGTCTCTGTCTCTGTCTCTGTCTCTGTCTCTGTCTCTGTCTCTCTGTGTGTGTGTGTGTGTGTGTGTGTGTGTGTGTGTGTGTGCTCGCACATGTGTATGGGGGGAGGTAATAACATGAGACAGCTCAGAGTTCAACTTGTAGAGCCACTATTTTTCTTTTACCATGGGAATTCTGGGGATTAAACCCAGATCATCAAGCTTAATTTCAAAGAACTTGGCACCTTACTTGACAACATTATAGTATTAACATAAGGACAAAATTAATAATCACAATCTTTCATTGTTCCTGGTGTATGAGAGACTGCCTGCTAAATCCCAGAAGTCTACAGGAAGCAATAATCTTCTATATCCACATTGAGTGAGTAGCCATATTTTATGAGTACAAAAGGCCATTCCCCTTCACAATAACATTCTATAACCTTGATTCTCTCAAATAACAGAAGTGAAGATTGAGAGGGAAGGTCTTCTTATTATATATTAAATGTATATAGATGGACATAACACATGATATGGAACATTCTTTCAAAATGTCAGTTGTTTGAAGGAAATCTCCTAATTTAGTTATTCCTGTATCACAGAGGAAACAAAGGATCCATCACTGGACTAATGGACTAATGGAAGCATTCAGATGATTTCCCTTAAAATACATTGTTCAGGATTTCTTCCAAGAGTAGAGAAGTCACATGGCAGGAATTCAGAAAAAAAAAATGTACTTCAAAACTCACTGTGAACAATTCTGACAAATTTAAGTTTCATCAAACTTACAAGTACATCCACCTGCTTTACAAATGATTTATTTGAATTTTAAGGTCTGTCATTTTAGTGACATAGCTTAAAGAGGATCTATTTTTATATGAATATAAAAATCTATAGTTTAATTACAAAGCTATTAAAATCCACATAAATATCATATTATGACCCAATTTAACTTCTCCCACTGTTACACTAAAGCTGCTGTATTGGTAAACATCTCGTCAATGCCAGTTGTTGCTATCTACAAGTAGTCAATTACACGTGAACCGTCCTTTGCAGAATCATCCTCCCAAATCATCACCAATCAACACGAACTTCCACTAACTGGGAATCTGAGCCTTTAGTAATTGGATTTGCAATTTGGAGCAATCCATTATTTGGGGAAGACATCATTTGCTGCTGTTTGTCACTGTTTTCCTTCTTTTAATAATCACCTCTAAAGCATTTTTCCATTGACCAGAAATAATGTGAAGTGTAGAGGTCAGAGCATTTCTGAAAGCACACACACATACACACACACACACACACACACACACACACACACCTATCTACGTTGAGTTTCTCACTTTAGAGAGAGCCTTAAGAGGAGTTGGACAAAAATGACTTCAAAAGAATACACCTTAATGTTCTTGACGCTTTTAGAAATTCCTCAATCCAGTCCTTGAATAAATTCTTGCTTGTAATTAGCCATTATTAAAAATGCCCACATCACTAAAAAACACATCCCAGTGATTATAGCTTTATCAGATAAAATTTGGTCAGAATACTATTGGGGAGGCAAAAAATATAAAGTACACACACACACACACTCACAGAGAATATATATATATATTAAAGTATATGTATATATATACTAAAGAGAAAATGAAGGTAAGGATACGGATAAAGAAGACTAAAAGTCACAGTTAGAATGAAGGTCTGGAAAGTGATAGGTTCTCACTATTCCTAGCTGGCCTGGGAATTTATATTGAGAACAGGTTAGCCTCAATCTCATAGAAGTTGGCCTGCCTCTGCCAGTGCCATGAATAAACACATGTTCCTGCATTGCCTGGCATTTTTTTTTCTTTTCCCCCTCTCCTTTACCTCCTCCCTTCTTCTTTTCATACCCACACATTCTCTCCTCTCTTTATTTGTTTCTTTCTTTTGATATAGAGTCATATTATAGCCCCTCCTGCTTCACCCTACCTAATACTTGTATAACAGGTTTGAGTCACCAGGTTATGTGTCATTGTTCTTTCTAAAACAAAGCACTATGATTAGAGGATTCTCAAAGCAGATCCAGAGGTAAATATGTTTGAACCTTTAATATAAGTCTTAAAACTAATATGTTGTTATCTTAGTTAAGGTTTTACTGCTGTGAATAGACACTATGGCCAAGGCAACTCTTATTAGGACACTTCTTAGTTGGGGATGGCTTATTGGTTCAGAGTTTCAGTTTATTATCATCAGGAC
This sequence comes from Mus caroli, assembly GCF_978045245.1. NCBI lineage: Eukaryota > Metazoa > Chordata > Mammalia > Rodentia > Muridae > Mus > Mus caroli. The sequence goes on from NW_028227256.1 coordinate 120,387,074, forward strand.
AGAAGCATAGCAGCTTCCAAGAAGGCATGGTATAGTAACTGAGAGTTCTACAATTTCATCTGAAGATTACTAGAAGAATGGCTCCCATGTGGTTACGAGGAATCTCATTGCTTCCCCAAACAAGGTCAAACCTACTCCAAAAGGCTACACCTCTTAATAGTGCCACTCCCTGGGCCAAACATATTCAAACCACCACAGTTGTCTATTATCTTTTAATAGTAGTGGAAATAATGAAAGTAACAACAACAAGAAAAATACTTATGTGAGAAAGTAAAGCTAGCTTTGAAAGTGACAACTGAGATCTCCCAGCTAAGAAAAGATAAATGTAAACCATGTGGTACAAATTTAAGCCATGTACACTGCCATGAATGATGTTTGAATTCCCAGGACTTGTCTTCACTTCTGCCAGGAAACAAACATCACTCTCCTAGAAAATTTGCTCATATAGATAGCAGTTAGAAATGTCCTGACATGAATTTCCTACAAATCTCATTGAAGATGATTATTCACCTCCTCAGAGAAAAGAGCATGAGTAAGGAAGCACAATCAGAGATCACTTGCTATCATGCAATAGCACACCCAGTTCCCCAAGTAAATAAAACAAAGATAAACCTAAAATGATAGTTTAGTTCTTGAGTGTGCCCTTCTCCCAGCCTTGAGTAGGCTAAACAGACCCACAATGGTTTTCTGGCCACTGAACAACTACAGGTTGCACCCGAATGAGGGGACTGAAAATGGGGGGGGGGGGTAGGGGAGTGACCCACTGAAAAACACTGTAACACTGTTTTGGGTGGAGCTCCACAGAAAACAGAAGAAAAGTAATAGTATCCTGCAAAATGGTAAACACTGAACAGCATTAACTTTAGCGCTAGGCACAAATTTTATTTTTGGAGGCTCTTGTTGCAGAAGGTGTATTAAGAGAGGATACAGCTAGGCTGAATAGGTGCTGTCCTGACGCTGAATGTAACTAGGGTTGACAGTGCAACTGGGACAGGGGAATTCTATATAGGCATTTGTCTGCAGCCAAGAGCTGCATCAGGTGAGAGTAGCAGGGTTTAAAAACACAGATGCTGTCCATGGTGCCCAGAAGTAGGAATTGTAAACCTGAAAAAGAGAGTGAAAGCGAGAGAGAATAGGTTTCAGAAAAGCAGTTGTCCACTGTCCTGGACACATTAGCAAAAGATATAAGCTATTTCAGAGCTCTCCTTGGGACAGGAGGAAACCAGGAGATGTCCTGATCATCTCTGGCTCCTACTGGAGATATCCTTAGTTCTGGTTATATTTAGGTATCTTTGGGACATCAAGTTCTCATCCCTCTCTGTCTATTGTCTGTCCTTTGTGCACCAATCTATTGATATCTGTCAATTTATTTCTGTGTTTGTTTCTTTGTTTGAATGATTGTTGTTCTGTGTTTCATGTTGATAAGAAGAAAAAAAAAGGCTAAAACTATCTGCTAGCTATCCACCCCTTGATTTAATTTAAAATCTCTGCAATTATGTTTATTGGATTCAGAGGGTAACAAGGTGCATTCTCTTGAAATTACAGCTAGAAAGGATAAGAAAATTTGTTTGGTCTGAATATACAAGATGTGTATAGCCCCTTCATTTTTGTTTCTGACTGATTTTAAAGGTATAAATGTGATCTGCATGTGTTGGTTATAGAGTATTGGCATATAAGTTATTGGCTATTAAAATTTGGAACATTGGTAAAATAAAGTTAGCTTAAAACTGGTAACTCAGGGTTGGAGTCATTTTAAATGACAACACATGTCATAAGCCAACCCAGGAAAACAGGTCTCTAAATTGGGATAATATTTTATGTAATTCTTATCCTAGAAAGTAGACTTATAAAGGATAGAATTTAAAGTAATGTCTCTTTAATGAGGTATTAAGAAAAAAATCAAGCAACTGGAGATGACTGCAAGAGTAACACAGGGGATACAGTATAAGCAATGCTTTCACAGTGCCAAGGAGATAACAAATGCTTTTAGTGTGGGGGCATACAAAGTTTTATGAAAGACTGTCCAAAAAATAGAGGCATAGAATTATGTGCAGTAGCCTCTGTTTTTTTGAAATTTGTATACTGATAGCCAATATATAGCTCATGGTTTAAAATTGCTTGAAATTGTTCCTTTTATTCTGACTCTCTCATAGACTGGTCTAGAAATCAATCCATTATTGGAAAAAGAAAATGACAATCTTCATTTGGAAGGCTGGTGCTGAACATTTTCAGAGATGTACTTGGAAGTTAGTTGCAATTCTTTCTGAAGTTACATTTGCATTTGATAAAATTAGACAGAATCTGGATTTTGGACAAGTGCTAGAGTATGTGTTTAAGCTCCTAATATTTTATCACTTCAGCAGGAAGGACTATGTACAGCCCTCCATGAGAATGTTACTTTTACATAGATCATTCTGGAATAGTAAAGGATTCTATGGCTAAAGTTCAAGAAGGATTAGCCAAAAGGAAAAGAGAAAAAGGACAGAAGCAGGGATGGTTTGAGAATCCTTTTTCTCCACTTCCCAAATGGCTTACACCTTTAAATTCTACACTGCTTGGACCATTAACTATAATTCTGTTGCTTTTAACTTTTGGACCTTGTATCTAAATAGAATGGTTGCCTTCACACAGGATCACTTTCAGCAAGCTCAGTTATTCTCTATGGAAGTTATTCATTGCTATGAAGAAATGCATTGAGTCCATATTCATATGTCCTTCATGGCTTTGGTCTGAATGGGAAAGAGTGTGCTTTAGAATGCTGGTAACCAGAGATGGGTAGGAGTATTCTCGAGTTCCTATTGACCAAAGACATACATCAAAAATCTATGCTTGTTCTCTCTGTTGGGTAAAAAGGAGCAAATAGACACTGGCCTAAGACAGGCATGGTCACCTGGGCACCCTTTTCTCTAGACTGGATTATGGAAGGTAAGTAAATCTTGTGCCTCCATCCAGCTCATCTTTAAAATATAAAAAAGAGGGATTTGTGCCCTTCCCCAAGCCTTGAGTAGGCTAAACAAACCCACAATGGCTTTACAACTTAGCTGGAGTCATCTGGCCTCCATGCATTTGCAGTTTCCTACAGGAGCTTTGGGGAATTGACCACCCACCTGCTGAGCTTGCTTTGCAACTCAACTCAGCTGAAACAAAGGAGGGGGTTTGTGGGCTTTCCCTATATAAACACAGTACTGAATACTAAACTTTGAGCCTTAATCAGAAACTTTGTCTTAATTTCATCCTTCTCTTGCACCCCCTCCTTTCTCATTTCAAGTCCCACTTTCAGGTACACATCCAAGGCTGCAATATTTCCAAGTCTCCCTAAAGTATTCATATGCATAGTCAACCAAATAGAAGGCATTGGCATTAAAGTTGCTTAGTCAGAACTGGAAAGGGAATTCACCTGGTGGAACTCTTCCCTAACACACAGGAAATCTTGAGTCTGTCCTCCATGACTGCATAAATCTGGCACAATGGTGCAAGCATGTAATCTCAGCAAGAAGGAGACAGAGGCAAGAGGATATAAGGGAATTCTCCAACAGCCTTGTTTACATGAAATCCTACCCCAAAACCACAGAATCTTTTATCTTATGTACCTAAGCTCTTTCAAATCACTTCTTAAACTACATCCCAAATCTTACAAACAATGCAATTTTTCATTCCATCATTCAAAACACTACTGAAATTCTATGTAGTTCATGTGCTTTGTCATGGTAAGATACACAGTTTTTTTTCCCCCTTAATTACCAAGTAATCTGAATTTTGAAAAGCTGTTACTTACATTGGAGTACAATAGAATTTTCCACTTATATTTTTCCTTTTATGTAATACTCTGAGATTTGTACCACATGAGAATCTCACAATTTACATATAATTAAATCAAAATGAAGCAAAGAAAAATTGTGAAGTTCAGGCCAAACAAATTAATCTAGTTTTCTATCAGAATAATAATGAATGGTGAGTATAAAATTGTTGTGATATTTAATTTATTTTAACAAAAGAGTTATTTAAGATAACTATTGCCTAAATGCCTTCACAGGACCTCTGAATTTTAATATTTGTATTCTATTATAATTTTGAAGCAAGTGTGAATTTTATAGAATTATAAAAATGAGTACTATGTAAATATTTGGAAACACAAGCATTTCAAAGTAAGATAAGAGACAGAAATCAAAAACAAACTCAGTAGAAAAATACTCAGATTTCACCTTGAATGTTAACACTAATTAGTTATATTTTAGTTATATAGAGTGCTAGGGAAATAGCTCAGAGGGTAGATGCAGGTATGGCAGGAACATGTGGAACCCAGTTTAAATCCCTAGCACCCATATATAAAGAAAGCCATGGCTATATGTGCATATAACTCTAGGAAAATTAAAGAAAAAAAGAAGAGAATTGCTGTGGCTGTCTTGCTGGCTGACAGATTCACTCCAGGTTCAGTGAAAGTCCATCTTAGTGAAATAAGTTAGAGAATGAATGAACAAGATATGTGATATTCTCCTCTGGAGTTCATGCCTGTACTTGGATGCATGCACCCACCCACATAAACATGAACATATACCCCACACATATCCATCCATGGATAAATGATTTTAAATATGTGTGGGGGGATACATGTATGTATGCATGTATGTCCCTAAATCTCCTACTTATGATCTTTTTATGTTTAACTAAAAGGAATTAATATGATTGGAGAGTGGGAAAATTCCTTGTTAGCTTGGAACTGTGGCTAATAATAAATCATTGTTTTGTGGGCTGGTGAGATGGCTCAGGATGTAATGTTGCTTGCTGCCAAATTTTATATTAGAAATATTAACCTAACTTTTTGAGCCTTTTGTTTGTTTCCTGTCCCCCCCCCCCCGTGTGTGTGTGTGTGTGTGTGTGTGTGTGATGGTGATTTGCTATGCCCTATAGTTTAACATTCCCTTAAATTCACATAAGCAATTCTCCTGCCTCAGAGTACCAATTACTGATATGAGCATGTACACCACCATGTCTTTCTATAATCACTGTTTCTTAGACTTGGCATAACTTTAAATAAATCTATTAGCTATATTGGAAAATTGGCCAACATTTCTAATAATATTCATGCACAAAGTGACAACTGAAACATGTTGAAAAAATAAATATTTTAAAGATTTGCCTGTTTACACATAAATGATTATGACTTATTTTCACTTTATTTCTAAGTCATTACCTTTTGTTTTGAAAGATTTGTCAATCTCTTCATGTCACTGTGAGAATCTGTGTGATTAATGAGAAGAGCTTTTTCATGAAATGCTTGGAGGTGAACAAGTCCTCAGCCTGTGAGATCCGACCGGCCCATTGACTTTGAAGTTTCTCTTGATTAGTAAAAGATTTAAGGGGGTAGGGAAAGGACATACTAGAAACTTTATGGCCACCATCTAGAGTGAAATTCATACCAGTTCATCATCTTTGCTTTCTTTACTTTACAGTTTGCTTTCTCTTCCTCTTGACTTTCACTTTCTGGACGTGGGCTCCCAGTGCCCAGAGGCCTGCCAGAGCCCTGAAATCTAAGAGCAGTTCAGTCAAAGAATAGAGTTTCTGGTCCATCCATAGTTCAATGTCTTGCAAAAATTTTACCCAACAGCCAAATGTGGAAAACAACTGCCTTATGAGTGAGGAGATACTGAGGTTCTGGGCTGTTGGCAGCACATAACAGCTTTGAAATATTCACTCAGCCATAAATTACCAAGACTTGATTTCCAGTTCTTACTAATGTACTTAAGATCACAGAGCATCCTTGTCCAAAATTTGTGTCTATGTCTGTAATTTCCTTTTTCCTACCTCTGAACTACCAGAAGACCCCATGTAGCCTATATCATGAAATAAAATAACCACACATTATGACTAGGCGAGTGTTAAAGTCAAGTGGCAAAAGAGATAAAAGCTAAAGATACTACAAGCTTGGATAAGCCAAGATTGCATTTCCAACACAGCCAGGAAGACACTGGAGACTAGTGGGACTGTTGACTGGCCACAGCCTCAGAGTTAAGTTACATGAGGAAAATGTCCTGACTTGGATTATAATCCCCCCTTTTGTACAGTTAATGTATTCAGTTAAATCTATGTTCTCACCTTATCCCCAGGCATAATAGCCAAACACCTTAACATTTTAAACATAGGAATGGAAGGGGAGACATCAGAGAGATAAAATCCAGAACTGCAGGAAAGGGCAAGAACTTCGTTAGATCACCAGATCCTACTTGAAACCCTGTTCCTTAATGCCAAAGCAGTCAGCCTATTTGTCCAGGGAAATGTGATTTTCTAAGTCACCCATCTTGAAGAAGCCTGTGGTCCATAATCCATGTGTATAAGGGGACCATGCTATGGAGACAGCTTAGTGTGGGACTGGTTCCCATCAGTTGGGTACAGGTCCAGCTGGCAAAGATGCCCACAGATTGGGAAATGTACCTGTGGCATTTCTCTCAGTCATGGGCCAGTTGTTCCACTGGGTGATCTCCAGACTCCAGAGGCTTCTCATTCTCATGGATCCTCACACATATCTTCTGCTTCCCAGTGAAGAAATTGTTGCCAACCACTGCTCTCATACAAGGTGATCAGAATGGAATTGAGCCATGGGTGTTCAAGGGGATTTCAGTCTGCTCAGAATCCATGAAGTAGAAGATGTATTTTCATGGTCCAATGTAGTCCAGTTCATGCTTGTGGCTCTTCTTGGTGCCCTCCAGGGTTCACTTGACATCAAAGAAGTTTCTTGGGGGAGTTAAAACTCTTGATGTCATTACTGCATGCCTTATCAATCTTGTCAATGAAAGCAGGCAGCTGGTAGTATCCTGACACACACATGGGCCATCCATCTCACACACCTTGCAGTGTTTGCGATGGTGGCTTTACCAGGGATTGACAGCCACCACCTTCCCTGCCAGTTTCCTCAGTACTGTCCTCACACTCTCCAGTTTCCATCTGTATGGATGGGGTTGGCATTCTTGGGTACCTGTGTCTCTTCATCCATGATTTCCTCTGCCACTATCTTCTCAGTGGCTTCAGTCTACTGAGGGGAAGCCAAGGCACTGCTAGCCAAGGCAAGGAGAAATAAGATCCAGGCCCTTATGGTGCTGAGAACCCTCAGCACTGACAAGTAGAAAAGTTCTGGCTGTCTGACTTATTTTCTTACACTAAATCACTGTTTGCACAGACCCTAAAAGAAGGGTATTTCAGCAGCTTCTTTGAGCAATAATTTATGTAGTGTAAAATGGAAGCTGTTGGTTGCAGATTTTGAGAACTTAGAGCAAATGCATTGCAAGCCATACAATTTCATAATACCTCTCTTTTCTTTTCTTTTCTTTTCTTTTCTTTTCTTTTCTTTTCTTTTCTTCTCTTCTCTTCTCTTCTCTTCTCTTCTCTTCTCTTCTCTTCTCTTCTTCTCTTCTCTTCTCCTTTCTTTCCTTTCTTTCTTTCTTTCTTTCTTTCTTTCTTTCTTTCTTTCTTTCTTTCTTTCTTTCTTTCTTTCTCTTTGGACAAGATCTGAAACACATCAGGTTGGCCTCAAACTACCTAAGTTGCTGAGGATGATCCTCTTGATTCTACATCCCAAGTCCTGTGACTATAGCCAAGTATGACCACTTGTGGTATATGCTGTGCTCATGAAGGAAACCAGGGCTTCTGGTATACATGTCAAGCCCTTGTAACTCTCAAGCTAAATTCTCAGTATCACAATCAACTTACAAACCTCCCATTACTCCAAATAAACTCTAACATTAATTTAAAACCACTCTTGCGTGTAGCCTCAAGCAAACACTGGTTTTCTTCTATGATCTTTACACATTTCTATTAAAAAGACATTCAGCATAGATTAACTCATCAAGCATATTGAGTGTGACTTCTTACATGCTGCATCAGACTTGAGTCCATCCACATTGCTTCATATTTCTTTTGATTAAAGATTTTGTTTGAAATCATATGCACATGTGTACACATATGCACATGAATACTATATTTCAGGAGCTAGAAGAGGTCATTGGGTCCCTTAGAGCTGAAGTGGTAAACACTTTTGACCCATCTAGCAATGTGGGTATTGAGATTGGAACCCAGGTCCTTCTTTCTGTAAGAGCAAAAGCAGTACATGCTCTCAACCACTGAGCCATCTCTTTAGCCCTAGTTCGTGTTTTAAATTCAAAGTATCTGATATGGTTGAAGATGAGTATCTCACTAAATGATGTACCATGTTGTTTAGTTTGGTTCCTATTTTGGAGTTCTCACAAGTAACATTAGGTCTGTAAGGTTGTACAAATTTTTGTATGTACATTTATTTTGTAGGGCTAGGAAAAGTACATCAGGGTACAAATACTGGATAATGTAAGAAGAAAGATTTCAACTTATATAGAAATTATCACAGTTTTCTAGGGGTGTGTGTGTGTGTGTGTGTGTGTGTGTGTGTGTGTGTATGTGAAGGATGTGTGACCATATGCCCTATGCCTGGGTAGAGGTCAGTGGATAACTTACTGGAGTCATTCCTAACCTTCATCTTGTAGATTCCATAGAAGTAATTCAAGACATCAGTCCTGTGGGCAATTGGCTTTCCTGGTTGAATTACCTACCTGTCCAGCCCAACTGTGCACTTGGGAGAATTACAAAACAACTTTTTGAAATTCAGCAGTGCACAGGGTCCACATTTCCATAGTCTGAGTAACTCTTCTAGTTGCCCTTCTGCCTTTTTACAATCATTAAGTAAATTGCTTATGAAAAGTTAAAGTATATAAAATATGTGGAATCCCCACAAACTAGGAAATAAAATAGATTTCATCTTATTTTCTTTGCCATTTATATATCATATCTCTCATGAAGTGATGTCACTTTGAATTGTTATTTGCTGTCTACTAATTTAATCATCTCATTAAAGTCTCTATATTTTAATTTTTTCCTTAAATTAAATTCTGATAATTTGTATTTTGGTGGATAAATCAATGTCCCCTATTCATTGCATTTTTTAATTATAGTAGATTATAATATCACTTTAGTGTTATTTTCAAATTAATGAAATATATACAATAAGGTTTCTTTATTGCCAGCATTATATTTTTCCTAGAAAAATATTTTAATTCATTTTATCAGTTTTTAATGACTGATGTATAGTTACAAATTTTTATTAACTTTCCTTTTTTTTTCAAAAATAAAACCTCACTGTTCATGTTGCTCATTCTGGTCTCTTTTAAAATTTATTTATTTATATATTTATTTATTATATTTTAGATAATATTAGTACATCATTTCCCACTTCCTTTTTGTCCCTCCAACCTTTCCCATATACTATCCCAATCACTCAAATTCATGGTTCATTAATTGTTGTTGTATAACATACACACACACACCCTCACACACACACACACACACACACACACACACACACACACACCTGTATTTATAGGGTATGTCTATACATACAAATACAACCAACCTGTATGATGTTACTTGCATGTATATGTTTTCAGTACTGATCATTTGGTAATTAATTTTTTCTTCCAAAGGGAAAACTATTTCTCCCTCATGCTTTGTTTGGGTTGAGGTTTCCTGAGATTTCCTCCTTCATTCACATTAGTATGTTCATTAGAGTCATCCTTGTTCAGGTCTGTTTACACAGGCTGGTTGTTAAGACTTCATTGGTGTAGTTTTTCTGACATTTTTAGGAGACATACTCTATCAGCAAAATCCCTCTTCCTCTAGCTTTTATAGTCCTTCTGCCCTCTCTTCTACAATGATTGTTAACAATGGACTTGGAAATGTATGCCTTAGTTTTCAAATTATTAATGTTTACCAAATAGCCACTTGTGATACTGCTCCAATTCTGCTGGGCCCAGCAAAGGTATTCCTGAGGACTCTTGTCCTTCAAAATATATTGACACTATAGTTACTGTCTCAAATACAGTGTTTCTTTGCGATAGTTTCAATATTTTTCCCAAAGTTTCTTCATCTTTGCTTATGTGGAGTATTCTTGTTTTAACAATTATAGGAAGAACAATATTAAAAATCTCAGTTAAAATTATTAAAACATCTCTATTTTTCAGTACTGACAGATGTTTGCTAAATGAAACTTTTTAAGTTAAAAATTATATTTTTTTAAAGTATATTCTATGTTTTACCCTTATCCAACTTCTCACAGATTTTCTCTGATTTCCCATCCAACCAAACTCACACTTTTATTCTCTGCTTTATTAGGATACAAACAGACACATAAAATAATAATAATAATAATAATAATAAAATTTGACAAAATAAAAACAAATAGCAGAAAATAAGCCAAAGAAAAACTTTAAGGAACACATTGAGGTAGAGAGACCCACATTCTCTCACACAGAAATCTGATAATAGCAAAAACACTGGAAACTGTAGTATATATTCAACTGACCTACAAGTCAAAAACAAACAAACAAACAAACAAAAACAAAAGCCTGCAAACATTCCATCAAGTTGGTTTTGTGTTGGCCATCTACTGCTGGGTGAGAGACCTGGCCTTAAGAGTGGCTTGCATTGTATACCCAATGATACTGCATTGGAGAAAACCAATTTTTTCATTTGTGAGTAGTTA